>NC_140772.1:75736874-76241093 GCF_044657685.1 Stegodyphus dumicola | reverse complement strand
AATGTAACTGTAACTATACGTATGTGATATATAACTATACGTATATAACAATACGTAATATATATATAACTATGCGTAATGTAATATATAACCATATATAACTAATATATAATTATACGTATGTAACTGGTCCGATCCCTGTGTGAGTGTAACTGTATGCGACCCTATATAACTGTAACTACGTATGCCTTCCAGCAATTTCGAGAAATCGAAGCTGCTGGAAATTTCTCGGCGGACAGGAGGAAGCTTTACAAGACAGGAGAGAGCATCAGTTTATTTAGTTCGGAGTTGAGTTCAGACTTTAGTTTACAGTATTGACAGTGTTCAATAGTAACACAGTATGAGGCTTCTGTCCTGTGTTTAACGTTCTTAGCAGTTTGAAGTGGTAACTACTGATTGCGTTTTGTCATACTGAGAAAAGCTGTACGAGTACTTTTGTGAAGAATTCCAAAACTGTAAAACATTTATTTCGGGAAAAATAAATTTCATCAAGCTGTCATAGATTCTGTGTGCATTCAATCCATTACGAACCCGTACGTACGTAACAATATCTAAAAGCATTCCTAGATTTTTTTTTATTTAAATAGTTTCGTTAGCTTGAATGTTCAAATCCCGGATTTTTTTTTTTTTTTTTTTACTTTCAATTTTATTATATCGAAATCTGATTGCATTCTGTAAATCTGTTCTTCCTACACTGAAGATACAAAATAAAAAGTAAAAGAATGGAAATATCTTCCAATCGGGCTACAATTTCATCAATAAATATCTTTTACCTGCAGAAAAAATGTCAAAAGTGAAATTTGTATAAAATGAAGCATGATGTGGTTGCGTCGAGACAACCGCCCTACGAGTTCTGTTTTGCTTCTTAATCAAATCACATCTGTATTGAATTTTGTTTGGATAAACTACCATATAATAAACGTTCTTGAGTTTTTCCTTTTCAAAACATTTCAGCGTCTAGTGAAATATAGAACACTTTTTGTAATGCTACGAAACATGAAAATTCTAAAACCGTTTGCACCTTTTCCCATGACTGCGTATAAATATAGATCATGTAAGAACATAAACATCAAATTACAATTAAAGCGCTTGTATGAAACTCATTGAACAGGTTCAACCAGCGTTCGTCAACCCTTAGAACTTCAAGGACCACTACATATATAATTTTATATTTCGCGGAACACTAATATGAATTTTTTTAAAAAAAAGGTAAATACACTGGTGTGCAAAAATTAAGGACGAAGTCGAAAAATTAGCATATCAGCTGAACGAAGAGGCAGAGCGGACAGAAAGACCAATCAGGAGATTAAGTAAGGTGATGTACGGTAGCACATGCGCAGATGTGCAGGTAGACGGTGTGTACCTCTAACGCACATGCGCAGATATGCAGGTAGACGGTGTGTACCTCTAACGCCTGCCCATCGGAGAAGGCGCTCTCTGTGGTGCCGGGAACACTGGAATTGGAGAGACAATGAATGGGGACGAGTACTCTTTACAGATGAGAGCAGATTTAGTCTGAGTAGCGATTCTCATCGCATACTCATCTGGAGAGAGCGGGGAAGCCGCACTCATCCCTCGAACATCATTGAAAGGGACAGGTATGGAGGTGGCGGTGTTCTCGTTTGGGGAGGCATCATGCTTGGTAGTCGTACAGACCTTCACATCTTCGACGCAGGTTCAGTCAACGGGACCCGTTATTGTAACGAGATTCTTCTTCCATATGTGCGTCTTTTAGAGGCGCTATGGGTCCGCAGTTCCTTTTCATGGACGACAATGCACCATGTCATCGCACAGTAGCTGCCGAACAGCTCTTAGAGAGTGAGGATATTGAACGTATGGATTGGCCGGCACGATCTCCGGATCTCAATCCCATCGAGCATGTATGGGGATTTTGTAGGCAGACGCTTGGCAGCTCGTACCTTACCATCAGTAACGATTCCGGAGCTTCGATTGGCGCTGCAAGACGAATGGGCAGCAATGCCTCAACAACTCATTGACATTCTCAGCATGGACAGACGCTGTGAAACCTGCCTAGCAGTCAGGGGAGATCATATCCCCTATTAAAGACCGGATGTTTCCTGCTGGACACCCATCACATGGATGTTTCGGCCTTCAGTCGCATTGCGCTCCATGCTACTTTTTCAATAAAGCTTCTTTTTATCCCTCTGATTTCTCTTTTAGTAAGTGTTGCTTACATTACTCATGTCCATACGTATTGGGGATCTTACGGTATTAAATGTGTTGATTTGAAAGCTTTTGTACTAAGTTATATTGAAAAAACCGTCTCGTCCTTAATTTTTGCACTCCAGTGTACATTTACACAATAATAAATAAGCAAACTACACATATTTCGATCACATTGAAAAATTACATGAAAAGTAAAAAAAATCTTACCGTCTTGTACAGAGAGCTTCACATTTCCTTATCGCTGAAAACGAACTTCACGAAAAGCAAGAACAAACCGGCAAACATAAAACGATGCTGCCAATAAATTTACAGTGTTATGCCTCCAATTTTTAATTATTGTAAACATAATAATCATCGCTTACTCAGCAACGGCGTAATCGATCAACAGTTATGCAAAACAAAAATGGAAACTTCCAGTGATGCAATTATAAACAAGAATGCAGATGGTTCTCATAAAAATCCATCACGATACCTATTGACACGAAGAAAACTGTGTTATTCACCACCACAATAGCATATGTTTGTGATTCAAAAGGAAAGAGAATTCCAGTTCGCGCTATTATTTCTAACAGCAGCATATCCATGGATGCCAACTCTGACTTTCAAATGTCGCTAGATACATCTGCAAATGTAGCTAAAAAGTCTCAAAATTAATAAGGAATTTCGCTAAAAGTAGTAGCTAAAATTTTAAAAAATAATTCATATTCCATAATAGGTTTTGTTACTCGTCATTTTTTTAACTGGATCTTCATAAAAATAGAAATAATGTCCCAATGTTTCCGCGGACCATCAAAAGGTTTTCACGTATACCAGTGGTCCGTAGACCACCGGTTGGCGACCGCTGGGTTAAACAACGTAGATCGAAATCAGACAAAAATCATCTCTTGACTTATGACAGTGATGGTAACGCAGAAACTAATTAAGCAACATTTATATCTGACTCTTCGTTGTGTTTATATATTACATATATAAGTCATTTTCCTAGTTATGTATTCCTTTACTAATGATGAAAAAGACGTTCTATTTTCTGCAAATTAACCACTTCATAAACGTAGTTACATCAAACCTTTTTAGTCTTCTTAAAAGTCTTCTTTTTAAGTCTTCTTAATCAGTTATTTATTTTCTTGTATAACTCTAGCTTTGTTAAATACCTGAAACCCTTAGCGCTGCAGAACGTATGCTCCTTAGATTCGAAATGATTTGCTATGCGTCATCTTACACTGCAAATAAATAATCATAATTAAGGTTCTGAAATATTAGGACTGTTATCTTGGATATTCTGCAATAATTAATAGATGATTGGATAACAGAAAGGATTCCATGTTATGGAAAAGTAAGGTCTGCAAATTTAATATAAAGTCACAGAACCATGCAAAATGAGAGAAAAAGGGAAAATAAAAAAAAAACCTAATCTTTTTTTTAAATTTAAAGCACAGTTCTCCTTTATTATTTCGATAATATTAAGACATTTGCATGCTTCTGAATAACATTGAGAAAATCCTTTAATTAAGAACAGTTGTCCTCTGGGTCGTATCAAAAGATCGGAGTTATTCCCTCCACGCCAGGTCACTCGCCTTTGTTTGACTGTAATTTTAATGAAGGTGCGGAAGACTGATGATTAGTGCTCGACCTTTCCAGGTTCCATCAGTGATAGTTTGTGTTCTATTTGCGCATAGGATTAATTAGTGGAGAAATAAATCTCTTTTCCGAAAAAAAAAAGGCTTTTGTAATGGCCTTGGCGACTGAAGTGGGTGCAATAGCTTCTAAACGTTTGTATACAGATCCAGCACGATTAGTGTTCCTAATGCTCTTGAACGCATTAAAATGATAACAGGGTCTAATGGACGCAAAGGAAATTATATATAAACCTTTAAATTAATGAAAAGTATCATTTACAGAGTTATGTCGGAAACTGTTAAAAACTCTATTCTTGCGTTCTTAACTATTTTACTTTCGTTCTTTTTTCAGTTGCAAAAGGCGAAAGAGCAGGTCAGGTTCTAAACTGTGCAGAGGTTATTATTTCGTCTTAGACGTAATCAATAATAGCTTATATTTATAATTTTATTCTAAGGGTGATGGGAATGCAGTTAGTCGTAGAAACATAGTTATTTTTACTGGAGTTACAATCGTTTATGATTATTTAAGATGTAACGTCTTGTACGTTTGGTTAATATAAAACGTACTCTAGGTTAGAAGACTGTTTAGTGAATAATCATTAAGTCTTTAAAGTACTATAAAGTTAGGAGAAGGGTGTAAAGAATCCTTTATTAACTCAAATCAGATTTAGCAGACGGCACTAACTCATGCTTACAAAAGCCGACACTTCTAGCTTAAATCGAAAGGTAATGAATGACTTAAAAATTAATTAATTTAAGTTTAGCGTAACGTTAGGTTAGCTAACGCGTAAGCTTAAGCTGGCGGTGTAAACAAGCTAAATGGCAAGAATAACTCAACGCCAATGCCGAATTTATATATAAGCTACACATGCTATAGCTTAGGGCCCCATTTTCTTGGGGCCACCCCCAAAAATTGTACCCTAACCCATATAAAAAAATTGTCTCATATCCCTCATAAAGGGCCCCATATCTTAAATACTTAGGATCTCGTCAAATCTAAATCCGATTCTGCTCGACGCTAACAGATATCTAACCGCTAGAGAATCCAAAATGGCCTTCAAGCAGGCAGAACACACTCTAATTTCACCTTTCAAAGCCTTCCCTTAAATACTAACATCTTTCTACATCATTTGAAATCAGGCACGCTAGTCAATTTGCATTCTGGCAAGAAAGTGTGAGTAGTTGAAAGCAAGAGCGATAGAAAAGCTGTTTAAACATAGTAAAATAACTGTTAAGTAAATTCAGTATATCCCCACAAAGAAATCTTTTAGTTAATTGACAGCCAAAGGTTTCATATAAATAACATTTCTTCTTCAAGTCATTTTTCTGCAATGAACACAGTCGCTAAACTCCCAATATATTATCTACAAAGCTGTTGTTATAAACTAATTTATTTCATTTATATTTGTATAAATCAAAATTAAAGCCACAAATAGCGTTTACAATATATAAATGTGCATATTCATTCCAAAGAGAAATATATTCATTCACTTCTTGATGTGAATCGAAAGTGTGTTCTATCAAGATGTGTTTTATCATATTCCTGATAAAATATGTAAGTCATGTTTTATTTCAAAGACTTTCAGTGAGTTCCCAAATTTAAGAACAGTTTTTCATCTTAATTATTCTATGCAAATGTACAAGAAAACATTTATTAGTTCGCCGTAGTCTTCATCTACTCATAGTTTTCTCAGCCATGACTCAAGCATGAACTGGTTTTCTGTTGGCACAAAAACTATAACATCACACATATATGTAAAATATGTCAAATATAAATGTGTAAGATTCAATATGTAACATGTAAATGTGTATTATAAATATGAAAGAAAACTAATAACTTTAATTTCGCACTAGTCATTTTTATTCCTTATTTTAATTTAGCTACTTCCCTTGCTTGTTCTAATGAATCTCAAATGCGTCACACTAAAAGTAATTTAGCATGCTATCTTACGTATACGTAGAACCGCGGATACGTAGGACTGCGCATATTTTTTCTCCAGTCAGATTAAAGAAACTTTTGGCTATCTATCTCACGTTTGCGAAATGCGAATTACTTTCTACTTTACCATTGCTCTTATCAGAATGTGTTATTTCGCCACTCTGTTTTTGACCATTGTCTAAAGAAGTGAATAGCTATATTAAATGGTGGGTTGTATTTCGCACCTATAATGATATATGACTGAGAATTCGCAGCATTAATTATTAAGCGTCCAAAATTTAATTAAGCGTCCCAAAATAAATTGTGTCTTATTACCTTCAGCCACATTTGTCTGTGAATGCCACTGTCTATATCTCCGCAGCTATATTCTAATCATTAACATATTTACAGAATTTATTTCTTAAACACACTATATAGAAAGAGGTATTATGAATAAGCTTTTAAGTATTTTCTGAAAAATTCTTTCTTTCAATTGTTGACTCAAAAAGCTTTGTTGTATGGTTAAAATGTAAAACGCATTCGTCTGAACAGTTTTCTCTTAATTTATGAAAATATATGCTATAAGTTTGCAACTTTGTAAGTGACTGTAAAAAGGATTTAAAGTTTCTATTTCAGGTTTTTAACAGAAGTATCTGATATGGCTATTCAGGTGATACATTTTCGCTATATCCGTATGATAGGTTTCATTGCAAAAGAACTGACATATAAGTAATACATGAAAAATTCATACTGATGCGAGAATATAGTATTTAGCATAAAACTGGGAGTTATGAATTCTGTCTAAAGTTCATGCCATTTTCCTATGATTTAGATAAGAGTTTCGGTCTTTAGTGTGCAAAAGCCATCGAGTCTTCAAATTTCTTTCGTATTTTACACCATTGTTTCCAAATAGGTCAAGTTACTACAAGCAGATATTTTTAGCATTTTCGTAAAATAACATAACCGAATATACAATTAATTGAAGTCATATTGCTTAAAGATTTACTTTGTATGAGTGGCATAAATCTAAGAGGAGAGTATTACTAACATAACACAATGGTTCTGAAGACATAATGTAACAATGTAATGCAGAAAGATAAAGTATTCATGAAACAAGAAATAAAATACGACTTTGTAAATATTTAGCTGTGTAATTTTATACTGAATTTCCTTGAGTATGCAGTTGAGATAACAATGAGAAGAAAGGAATAATCCCCAAATTTCGAAAATCGATTTTGTGTTTATTCACAAAGAAGTTGGCAGCGCAGTAGAGATATAGGAAAGCACAGATCCAAAGTTTATTAAGGTCAAAAGTAGTGAAAGGAAAATTATTCCAAAGTGGTAAACAAATATTTTAAAAACAAATCAAGGTTAAGTGTGCTTTATTTTGAAGAGCCTTTTGCAAAAAAATCTGATGTGGACACCACATGACTTCCTTGTACGCAATATTATATTATACAAATTTTGACTGCATTTCATTGAAGCTTGTTGAATTTAATGAAATCTACTTCGCCGATAGTGCATAAACCATAATAGAACAAATGCATTTATTTGCCATAGCGATACTCTGGAGCTAGGCTCACTTAGAGTTACATTTCATTCATATTATAACTCAGAATGCAGAAAACGTACATTATGTGAAGAATTATCTAATCGTTGCTACACGTTCTATTCAAATATTATAATAAATCTAAAACGATGTATAAAAGAAATTAAACAAATCAAAAATAAACAGTTTTTCATACACGATTCAGCGCTGCTTACCTAATGCACATGCGATACTCGTAAACGTTCTCCTCTGTCCGAAACAGACTGGCGACAGTAATTTCTGCTAATATGAAACACTTGTTTCCTCGAATTCCATTAGAGATGTATTTCTTATTCAATTAATTCAGTTCTCACTTTGTGGCAAGGCAAAAATAATAAAAACACAAAATATCTTCATTAAAAATTTAAAGAAGTAGAAAAGCATAAAACACCAAATACAGTTAAAAAATTTTTAAATACAATTTTTACAATTAAACTTACAGTTTCTACTAAGAAACAAGCAATTCGGCCAGGGGGGGCAAGAAGACAGATTTTTCGGTGCACAAAACTGAAATTTTACTTTAGTCTCAGCCGGCGAAAGGACACTGAAGGCGTATAAACTGGTTTAACTTGTTGTGGACACTATGCTGATTCAATATATGAAATAACTTAAATGATGATTCCAGAATGGATTAAGCATAATTTAATTTGCAATAATAAAAGAAGACTGTATTTTCATGATGCGAAGTTTCTGTAGATTGGCAACAAATCCACTATTCTGCTAAGTTTAAAATGTAAACAAATACGGCTACTATGGTAAAATAATTAGGCTTAGCTGCACTTAAACAACTATTAAATTGTAGATAACTCCACAAATATTTCATGCAGATTTACTAAAGGCATAATGGCCTTAACCGGAAGATAATAACAACATAATTAAATCATCTTTAAAGCAAAAAATGCACAATTTGCGCACATCTCTACAGATAATAAAAGAAAGAGTCTGCTTGTCTTTCGTTCGTGCTGGGCGTAAACTAATAGACCCAGGGCTTCAAAATTTGGTATAGGTGCATCTTCGAGCCAGTGCACCTCGAAGAAATTTTTTCAAAGTTCGAATCAGATTTTGTTTTATTTTATCTTTTCAATTTTATCGCATCATTTTGAATAGCTTTATTCTTTTAGAAATGTGGTTTTGGCAACAGTTTTTTAATCCCCTGCTTTGTATCCTGGACTGCAGACTGTTGAAAATATGAAATAAAATGCTGCTTTTTACTTCCTTGTACGAAATAAAAAGGAAGTATTGTAATCGCGAAAAGTTTCAGGCAGCATATTTCAACGAAAATATCCCATTTTGATCGCTTTCAAATGCAATTTAACGATGTATTTCCGTGATATCTGTATGTAAGGACAGAATTGTTATGTTTTGGTTTGTTAATAAATGTTGTATTTGTCTGTTGCTATTGTGCCGCAATAACCTGTGATATGCTTGGAAAGGACTAAGGGCAAGATGTGTGAACTAGGAAATAAAAAATAAAATTTAACTTAACCCAAAATGACAACATTAACTCGTTGAAACAATTCACAATTTATTAGTTAGCCAGACTGTAAAAGATATATATAAAAAAATATCACATTGCCAGACATAAAACAACTAATACAAGGCGCACGTGAAGCTGCTCGTGAGTAACAGACGAAGTCCAGAAGAATCCTACTTAATCCGCTAAAATACTGTCCTTACATGAATAGCACATTTCAGTAGAGTTAGCTACATTAAAGTTGCTTACGTTTTTGATGAAATTAATTCAAATGCAATTACAGTTCGGAAACTTATACCTCAAGAATTAGCACGTGGCTGTGTGACTCCTTGGGACGAACAAGAGTTCGATGAAATTCTGCACAAAATATTTTCCGTAACAAAACATTATTAGAGGATGGTACTTGAAACGGTACCTTTCAGGCAATTAACCAAAAGAAATCTTTTAATATGGATTTAATTCGATGGGACTCCAAAGATGAAAAATGGCTAACTCACGCAGCCAGGGAAAAGGACATCTCGGAAAGTGAGGACTCGGCCAGGACAGCCCAAAAGGGCGTCCTACCTCGACGAACTCCAGCAGCAGAAGAGAGGGAGAAACCGGTTTCGGACAGACAGACAGACAGACAAAGTAGACAGATGTCTTGTTTTGCACCCGCTAAATCTTTCTGCACCGATGGGCGAAAAATCAAGCATAGGTGCGAAGGAAAAGTATATAGAAAGAGGGGCAATTTCGTATTTGAGGAGAGTAAAAAGGAACTTCGTACATCTTTTACGAGTTCAAAAGGCCAGGAAGAAAAGATGGGACAAAATAAAATTTAAAATAAATGGCCCAAAAATAATAGAGGGAAAAAAAAGGGGGGCCTATAGAAAGAAAAGGAAAAGAAGTAGAAAATATCCTAAAATACGATTGTGTCCATGAGTGTAGTTAAAAGGAGAAGAACCTGTCTTCATTTACAATAACTAGTGTCTCACAGGTGTGTTTGTGTAGTGAGTGTGTTTGGTAATGGTGAATAGATGTGTTACTGGGGAAAAAACAAATATTGACGGTGTTAAAATTCTTCGTATCAAGGTATTTAGCATGGAATATAAAGTAATATGTACGCTTGCATCCTGAGATATCAACAAAGGTCATCAAACAAAAGTATATATTAATTTAACCAAAGTAACTTATGCTACTTTCATTCTCAACATTTTCATACATTTTTCAAAAAGCAGCAACAGACTAACAACATAGAACCATATACAATACAAGACCACAACCGCATACACCCAAAAAAAAAAAAAATAAATAAATAAAATAATATATATATATATATATTTATGTGTGTAAATTACTGAGTATATGTATTAAAAACACAAATTAAACAGTATTTATTAATTTAACTATCATAATTTATTACAAGATTAATTATTTTACTATCATAAATTATTACTAGTTAAATAATGTTAATATAACACAATGAGGCACACTGTTATTTATATAAGCTCATAGGTCTAAAAATTCATTTAAGGCGGTGAAGAATAAACCATCCCTTACATATGGACATTTAACAGATAGCAAAGAACAGTATGAGAAAAAATCGGTGAGGTATAATATTATTTAAAGGCGAAACTATATTCAAGCGATCTAGAAAGAAAAGAGAATCCAGAAGATCCGAGAGGGAAATAGCGCGATGCCCAAATTATCCCTCTCATCCCCAAATTTTCCCTCTCTCGAGATTCCTTAAGGGGTTTGTAAGTGTTGACAGACGTGAACTGATAACGCTGGCGTCTGTTTCGAGTTGATACACAAAGGAAGCCACAAGCAATGGCAATTTCAAGTATTTTTTAATGCTTTAAACTGATGAAAAATTAAGATTTATTGATTTAAAGGCACTTATTTATAGAAATTTGATTTAGTTTAAATGAAAGAAAAGTACTTATCTTAAAATTCCAGGCTTTTGGAGTATATCCTTACATTGTCCGCTGTTTTATTCTCGTCAACATCGGAGCCGAAATTCATTGGAATGATATAGGTTTTGTAGGGGAAAAATAAACATTTTTCAAAGAAATTTAATTGATAATCACCAAGAGGAAAGGAAAAATTTTCACTTTGTTACGGAGCGCAGCGATCGTGCTGCCTCTTGCCTCGGTGATCACACAGCCTTCCCGAACAACAGAACCAAATCATAAACCTTTTCACCGAAACCGGTTTCGTCCTTCAAACTCGCCTAGTGAACAGTTCCGGTTGCAGTTTGCATCTCATGTGGAGGCTTGCATTCACAAGAATAAAACACTCTTTTCCTCCAAAAAAATTATAAAACTGCTTTAAAATGAATTCTGAAGAGAATTTTTCGTGGCGTCTGTACGAACGTATGTACGTACGTGCGTACGTACGTATCTCGCATAACTCAAAAAAACGAGAAGCCTCAGAACGTTGAAATTTTGTATACAGGACTGCTATAACATGTAGATGTGCACCTCGTATTTTGATTGCAATCAACCGCCCAAACGTACATAAATATATTTATATATATATCTACTTTGTGACCCGGCTCAGTTATCTCAGTTTCCTTACTCTTATATGTTTGTAAATTGTACATTTTTTGCTTTAAAAATGATTGAATTATGTTGTTCTTATCTTCCGGTTAAGGTTTTTATGCCTTTAGTAAATCTGTATGCAATATTTTTAGAATTATCAACAATTTTAAAATTCTTTAAGTGCCGCTAAGCCTAATAATGTTTTTAATGGCGGCCATTGCTCTTGTTTACATTTGAAACAGCAGGATAGCGGATTTGCTGCCAATCTAGAGCAACTTAGCTTTGCAACAACAAAGATAACGCCTTCATTTATTATATAAATCATGCTCAATCCTTTCTGGAGTTTTTTCGAGGAAATAAGCGTTTAAGATTTACTTCGTAATTTTTAATACAGATATTTTGAGTTTTTATGTATTTTTGCCTTGTCGCGAAGTGAAAACTGAATTAATTGAATGAGAAATACTCAATCGTCTGTGAAAATCTGTTTCTTTATTGTTTTGTTTGCTTAATTGCTTTATTATAGTATTTGAATAGAACATGTGGTAACGATTATATAATTCTTTAAATGATATAAATTTTGTGCATTCTGAGTTATAAGATGAACGAAATATAATACTGATAAGTAAACCTAGCGCCAGAGTGTCGGTATGGTAAACAAAGTGAGTTTTAAAAAATGCATTTATTCTATTGTGGTTTATGTGCTGTCGGTGAAGTAGGTTTAATTCAATCTAATAAGTTTAAATGAAATGCAAGAAAAAAATGCGTATAATTTAATATTCCGTACAAGGAAGTCATGTGGTGTACACATCTGATATTTTTCTTTTGATTTTTGGACACATAACACGCACATCACAATCTTCTTATTCCGACGCGCATGTGTCTCGCGAGGCACAAGAGAACTTCCTTTTTTTCCCTTCTCTCTCTCTTTATTAGCTAATGGCGAAGAGGTTTGTATATTTTGAATTATGTGATCCACAAAGCACAATTTTGATTAGTTATTGCTCTCTGATGATAGTTTCATACTTCTTGAAATATGGTTTTGGCAACAGTTTTTCATTCATTGCTTTCGATACTGGACTGCTGACTGTTTTCTCTTTAAAATATGAGATTTATAGCTTATTTCATAGTAATTTTTTTACATTATGATTCAATTAGATATAAGTTTGATTATAGAAAACGTTTTGCTTGTTTCTTTGGTAAACAAAGTTTTTAACATTTTTATACCATTTTAATTCTTAAGATTTTGCAACGCGAAGTTGGTTAATTTATTTATTAGGATAATTAACATTTGTATTAAGCGATATTGCTTATTTCTTTGTAATTTTGTTATATGTAATACATTTTTTTTTTTTTTTTTTTTTTTTTTTTTTTGATGAAGTGTCTTTGCAGAGTAAAATTCTGCGCAGGTTTTAAATTTAACGTTTGGTATTCCTTTTAGGCATTTTTCCGGTACATTTAAAGCCAGAAGGCTGGCCGCGTAGCTGCTAGTTAAGCATAAAGAAACTGAGCTCACTGAGATGAGTAACAAAGTGGATATATATATACGTTACTGTAAAAGCGCGAAGTCTGGTAAATCCTAGGTTTTACCGGTAAAACCTATCTTTTATCAAGCTGGCTTAGTAAAAGTCCGAAGTATACTTTAATACGATTCCATTTCGGGTTTTATCAAACCTTTATGGTAGATTCTAGGAGTTACCAAGAGAAAAGAGTCTCAAGGGAAAATTTCATGCGCAGGCTTATTCAAGGTTGATTCAAATCCCTCGTTTCGGCCTTTTACCGGAACGCGTTCGTAACTTCTAGAATTTACCGCAAAGGCTTGGTAAGAGCCCGAAATGGAGTCATATTAAAGCATACTTCGGACTTTTACCGAGCTACTTTGGTAAAAGTTAGGTTTTACCGGTAAAACTTAGGATTTATCAGACTTCGGGCTTTTACAATAGCATATAAACATATACTTACATATTTTGGGTCCGGTCGATTGCGACCAAAACGGGAGGTGCATATGTACATATTATAGCAGTCCCACATACAAAATTTCAACGTTTTGAGGCTATTCGTTTATGCGAGATACATACATACATACGTACGTACAGACGCCACGGAAAAAAATCTCTTCTGAATCCATTTAAAATTAATTTTATAATTCGTTTGGGGAGAAAGAGTCCTTTATTCTATCCTTACATACAGATGTCACACAAAAACGTCGTTAAATTGCATTCGATGGATCAAAATTGATATTTTCCTTGAAATATGGTACCCGGAAATCTTCGCGATTACAATGCTTTCTTTACTTCTTACAAGGAGTCAAAAACAGAAGTTAAAATTATCGAAGACAGAAATTAAAATTACCTAATTAAAAAGACTTCTCAAGTGACTTTGACTGTGGAAAGCTTGAAAGAATACATATTTGAAGAATATACGAGAAATGACGATGCTACATTATCTCACAAAAGGTGTCTACCTCCTCCCCCAGACGAATTTCGTTCTGTGCCAGCTGACAATTTTTCAGTTTAAATAATATTTCAAAATTAAATTTTGATATTATATAGTAAATCTTGCTTAGATATACTGAAAAGAATTATAATGAGAAGACACAACTATTATAATTCTTTTATTAGGCATATGTTAGATAATCTCTTTTAAATATTAAAAACAAAATTTGTTAATATTATAACAAAATCACCATTTCAAAGGATTATTTGGAAAACATATGTTACCCTTTCACAAAGCCGTTTAGGCTGTAACACTAATCAAAGAAATATATCTAGTGTGCAAATGTTTATCCAGAATCCTACAGAAATAAGTAAATAAAAAACTCCAAAATGAAGTAAGGAAATAATGTTGCTTAACAAGATAGTCCATCTCAGCTTAAAATCTTCCTTACAAATTCTGCTATTTTTAGTTTTACTTTGCCGAGATAAAGTATGACTGGACTCTTTTTCTGTGTCTAAGACATTTCTATTCGAATTTTCCGAAAGTAATGTGGATTATGCCATGGGTATATTCTTCCTACTTTGAAGGAGATAAATCATATCAGTGACTGAAAGGCTATAAAACAAATAGCGCTTTTTCTTATTCTTCATTTTCGTGCAATATTTTATCACTCTGATACGAAAAATTCCAATCACTCAAAGATAATGCATATATTTTTCGGTGAAAATTGACACTTATTTTCAGAAAAACTGGAAATGTCTCAAATACCAAATAAGAAGAAATACAAAAAAAAAAAAAAAAAAAAAAATTCAGAAAAGCTGCATAATTTCACTATGCATATATTCTAATAATCCAAGAAAGCTACTAATGTTACTTGTGTACAAATAAAACATAAAATCGTGTAAAGATTACAAGAAACAATTTGTCGAGTTATATGCGTGCTTATTGACATTCCAGTACAGTTTAATATCTAAGGTTTACTTATCCGAAGGAAAGAAATTGAGGAAAAACGTGACATATTCTTAAATATGGTTTGAAACTGACTTTAAATGCCACACGGGAAGTTTATTTTTCAGGACTTCTCGGAAAAGAAATACTGTCGAGGAGAAACATGCAAATAGAGTATTTTTGTCTGCTTCCAAACTAAGACTAAGAATAGTTAATTTAACAAAATCATGTGAAAGTCTTTGCTAATTTACACTGCAAAAAAGCATTCGTAATTTCTCCCATCTAAAAAGTCTCACTTCCATTTTGTCAATTAGTCCCAAACATTTATTTTTTGACAAAATGTCATCTTTAGCATTCAGATTCAATACAACTTACTGGTGAGATGTGAGAAAATATCTTTGAAACCAATCGAAACGCGAGACGACTTCAGGGGATCTCAGAAAGCTCGTTAGGTTTTATTAAGAAAACAAAGAGGATAAAAATTAGACATAAAAAAAGAGGGAAATTTCGAGATATTTTTCCATGTAAAATGAACATATCAAAACTTTAAGGATACAGAAAAAATAAAAGAAACCCCATTTTACAAGATAAATGTTAAAATAATATAATGAGGTAAAATAAAATTCTAAAAATTCAATTACAGAGCATAAACTGACATGCAACATTTTAGAATTTTCTGTATAAGCCTCTCTTCAAATGTTAAACTTAAAACGCTAACTCTAGAATAAAAAGTCATACGTTAATTCTGCTGGGCGAACCATGTTGTTATTTTCAACCTGGATATAAAAATATCAAATTGTATTGTGAATAATTAATTCCTTCCAATTAAATTTGAAAATTTACTGAAATACTGCATTTGCGTCCAAGAATTTGTTGCTCAGAGAAGACATTTTTCCTTAAAACAAGCTGAATTTCATTATTGGAGTGACTCACCCCTGAACATGTTAATGAAAGCCTATGATTCAGAGAAAACAGATTCGCAACATCAGTGTGCTTTTAGCGCCGTTGGAGCCAGTATAATAGACTGCTCTCACTCTTGGAACACGGTAATGGTCTATTTTGGTAAATAGTCCATTACGAATATAGCAAATATTTTAGAACTATTTCTTCATTTCTCGTTCGTAGAAACAATTCTAAGCGAATATAACTGGAATCTCTAAGAATATGTTGCCAAACACTATACGATTTATAATGTTATCTGAAGACTAGTGCTCATTACCATTATTCAAACGCTATTGCCAAGCGATGGCACTAACTGCTCGAGAGTTTACTACTTCATATTAGGTTCGAGATTATATGCAGATATTAAGTAAACTTAGCAATGAAACGCATTTTGGCAGCAATTGAGATCCTTGGCAAGAGAAATACTATTGAAAACCTACATCAACATGTGACATGGATCCATATTTCTAATTACATGCGTTTAGACTAGAACTACTCTGTAAATGTGTGTTGCTTTCAATAAAACAACGACCCTGAAATTAGTTCGATGACTGCAAGCCTTTACTCATGGAAGTTTGGTAGTATAACATGATGTTTCACTGGAATGTCACTCGAATTAACATATTCGTAGCTGTGACAGGAGAAAAATACTTACAGACAGAAGTTGGTATTGCAACAACAGACACATACTGGGACCAAGATGTTTGGATTCTATATGAAAGTTTATTGTGCAGCACTACGTATATTTATTCTGAAGAAGTCAGTACATACCCAATAGCATTTACAGATGGTTCTAAAATAGAAGCTTGTTTTTCTTCTGAAGCTCAAAAGTAGATCAGCTTGTTTCTTCCATGAAGCCGAAACTATAAGAGTACTTTCGAAAGGGCACCCGTGCCCAGAAAATACATGCTTTCAAATTTTAACAACTAAAAAGGCAAAAGAAACAGCAGTTAATAGTAAATGCAGTCAGCTTACAATTCAATCGCATTTTTTCTTCTTTACATGAACTAGCGAAATTCAAACATACTTCTCCGACTAAACAAGAAATCTTTGATCTCCTTCAAGAAAATGTTCAAATTAAAATTTTGATTGAGTGAATGAACAAACAGAGAACGAAGGAAACGAAGCCACCGAGTTCCTTTCTAAAGCTGTAGCTACTGATTTTGAAGATATGAATTTAAAATACTCTAAATCATTCCTAGAAAACGAAGCACACCAAAAAAATCATATCTAACAGAATAAACGGAACTCTCATCCCCAAGGCAGGAGAATACATTAACTAATCAAACATAATAAATGAGAAAAGATGTCTTAGTAACCTGCGTTTAAATCAATTCATATCTGGACTTAGACCTTTTTCCACTTATTAGCACGAAAGAAATATGTCTTCCTCAGACAACTGCGTTTATGACGAAAGAGGATTTCCAGAATACTTCCTGTTCTTATGCCCATTTATATAAGCACATCACAGGGTTAGGCCAGCTACAAAAGAACTCGAGTTTGGAAACTGTTTAATAAATAATCCAGTATGTAATATTCTGGTGTTTCGTATACTACTTATTCCTGTCCTTATTAAAGAGGGGATTTGCCGTTGAGAAGCTTGTGTCTAAATTTATGTACCTTAATTAATGACTTTTTAACTGACCTTTCTATGTATGTATAGTCTATGTACACTGGTGTGCAAAAATTAAGGACGAAGTCGAAAAATTAACATATCAGCTGAACGAAGAGAGAGAGCGGACAGAAAGACCAATCAGGAGATTAAGTAAGGTGATGTACGGTAGCACATGCGCAGATATGCAGGTAGACGTAATGGGGGAGTGTCTGAGTAGTATAAAGCATGTTGTCGGTGTAAGATTAGTATTTCTGGAAAATAGGTTGCACGCCGTATAGCAGTTAAAATCACACCGAGTTGCTGCCTCAGCGAGAAATGGCGAATAATCAATTTGTTAGACGACATCTGGATGATTTTACCCGAGGTCGAATCATTGGAAAGTTGGAGGAAGGCAGCAGTGTGACAAGTGTGGCTGCAGAGTTCGCAATTGCTCACAGCATGGTTTCACGACTTTGGAGACAGTTTCAAACTACAGGAACAGCTATCCGGGGGTTTAGTAGTGGTCCTCCACGAGGAACCACATCCGCAGATGACCGGCATATTACCTTACAGGCCAGAAGAAACAGGCGGCAGACAGCGGGAGAAATCGCTAGACACACGACACAGGCGACTGGACGACCGATATCGCATTTTACCGTGGACAGAAGACTGCACGGTGGTGGTCTGTTTGCAAGACGCCCTGTACGGTGTGTACCTCTAACGCCTGCCCATCGGAGAAGGCGTTCTCTGTGGTGCCGGGAACACCGGAATTGGAGAGACAATGAATGGGGACGAGTACTCTTTACAGATGAGAGCAGATTCAGTCTGAGTAGCGATTTTCATCGCATACTCATCTGGAGAGAGCGGGGAAGCCGCAATCATCCCTCGAACATCATTGAAAGGGACAGGTATGGAGGTGACGGTGTTCTCGTTTGGGGAGGCATCATGCTTGGTAGTCGTACAGACCTTCACATCTTCGACGCAGGTTCAGTCAACGGGACCCGTTATTGTAACGAGATTCTTCTTCCATACGTGCGTCTTTTTAGAGGCGCTATGGGTCCGCAGTTCCTTTTCATGGACGACAATGCACCATGTCATCGCACAGTAGCTGCCGAACAGCTCTTAGAGAGTGAGGATATTGAACGTATGGATTGGCCGGCACGATCTCCGGATCTCAATCCCATCAAGCATGTATGGGATTTTCTAGGCAGACGCTTGGCAGCTCGTACCTTACCACCAGTAACGATTCCGGAGCTTCGATAGGCGCTGCAAGACGAATGGGCAGCAATGCCTCAACTCATTGACACCCTCATTCTCAGCATGGGCAGACGCTGTGAAACCTGCCTAGCAGTCAGGGGAGATCATATTCCCTATTAAAGACCGGATGCTTCTTGCTGGACACCCATCACAGGGATGTTTCGGCCTTCAGTCGCATTGCGCTCCATGCTACTTTTTCAATAAAGCTTCTTTTTATCCCTCTGATTTCTCTTTTAGTAAGTGTTGCTTACATTACTCATGTCCTTACGTATTGGGGATCTTACGGTATTAAATGTGTTGATTTGGAAAGCTTTTGTACAAAGTTATATTGAAAAAACCGTCTCGACCTTAATTTTTGCACACCAGTGTACTTATGTATTGACACATAGGTACTTTTCTAATACGCAAATATGTTAAGCGCATTTCAAACCCTCCTGTATAAAATAAAATAATTTTAAGTAGATTCTTAGTAATAAGTAACTAAGAACTTATGAAAACTAATAAGACAAATACGTTTTGAAATAACATGACACTCTATATATACTATAATAGTTATGAAATAATTCTGTTATTGAATCCTATTACTTTTATATCTGTGACAAATGTCCTAATGAAATCAAATAAATGTGATATTTTTAGCACTTTTTCATACAACAAAACTTAAGCCCAGTGTTTCTGTAGTATTCATTGGATTTCCTGTGGGTTTCTTCTCAAGTTATTTGAAGTGAGTGAAGTAAGAATAGTTGCGATGTAAAAATTGTTCTTTACTCTCTTCAATCAAATTTTTTAATTAATTAAAAAAATTTAATTAATTTTTAATTAATCAAATCTATAGAGAAATGTCTTAACCGTTATGGAGAAAATGACCACACAAATTTAAAATTTAGAAACATAGTAGCTACAGGTTTCTAAGTAAAATCAGACAAGAGGGATGGTGTGTTTAACAACCTGATAACTGTCTGGGCATTTGAATGTTTTTTAGTAGAAGGCTTTATTGCCGTACTGATAATGCTGTTAACGCAAGAAAGAATCACATAAATGGTTCAAATCTTTGTTGAAAATTTTATACTAATTCTACAGTTTTAAGGAGCATCATTAGAAGAGATATCTTTTTTAGTATCGAGGAAATTTTAAGAAGGAAATTGGGCATCAATTAGTTGATGGCAATGCTTTACTACCATGTTTATGAACGTAAAGAGGAGACTCCAAAGTGAAAACTGTATAAAATATTTTTTTTTCATAAGTAAAATAGGGACTTATGTTAAATACAATGTTAGGTGAAAAAATTGCAGAAACAACTTAAACTAACATATCTGTTAGTATCATATTCATGAAAAATTAAAGAGAAAGAAAAGGGCGATATAATGTAGCAGCTCCATTCGAATGGGTTCAGCTATGCGTATAAAATACTTTTGCGTATTCGCATGTTTCGGTAATTTATATGCGAATTTCATTAAACCTGAAGTGACTTCTCAGATCTTGAATTACATTGAGTTCTGAAAAAGAAGATAAAACGTGTAAGAAACAATATGCCTTTCCTAGAGTGCCTTTTCTATAATCAATCTGCAATTTCTATTCATCCTAAAAGGCTTGGCGGAGTTCTGAAATCCTTCAGTCTTTCTTTCATTATTAACCTATACGCTCCATTATTACCCCTGCAATGTCGATCCCTATTTTCTGCCAGGATGGAGCTGACTTTTATAATCTCCATTATAGTTTTAAATGACAGCACTTCGTTCGAAATAATTTCATAGTCAATATTGTTAATATTTTAACCTTGAGTGATTTGTTGTGACAGGTTTAGGTAGGTGCTAAAAGGTACACTGCTCAAAAAAAAAAAAAAAAAAAAAAAAAAAAAAAAAAAAAAAAGGGGGACAGTCCTATATCTCCCGATCTACTGGGCCGATTGACAAAATTCAAATTGCGTTCTTCATGTCTCGAAAGCGCGACTTAGGATATATATTAGATTTATATATAGAACTATTCTAACATAGGTATTTTGACACAAAATCGGACTTTTTCTAGCCAGTTTCCCTTAGAAAGTCCTCCACGAAAGGCATCCCTCCCTTTAGGCAGATAGCCCTCGTGTGCTTTGCCATAATTAAATACACCAACGGACTTTTTCTGAAATAACATACCAATTTTTTTACATATTTCGATTCTACGACTCAAATTACGCCTAAATATGAAATTTTGTAAAATTTGGAGCGAAATTTACGGAGAAATTCACAAATTTATGTTGGCACTTTTTTGTCAGTTTGCGCCAAGAATACTTCACTTGGCGAACTTCTTAATATATGGCAACCTAGTTTCCTTTCCCATGAGAGGAAAAAAAGTCACCATCGTTCCTTTTTTCCAAATAATATTCTTTATATTATATTTTTAATTATAACTTATTATTTTAAGTAATTTTTTCTTTTTCGAATTTCATTTTATTCGAACTGCGTAAATAAAGGTGCAGCGTTTATTTTTTTTTAAATAGTTTTCTTTATATATATTTTTCGTCATAGTTATTATTTTAGGTAATTTTTAAATTTTTATACTTTTATTTTAATTGTTTGTGTTGCATTGTCTCTTCAGATAATTGTTTTAAAATTTTCTATTTATTTCTTCGAACTGAGCATTTTAAATATATTTATTAATATCAATTTTCCAGAATTTGATTTTATTTATTTGAACTGCGTTTCTTTCGGAAGAATACTTTGTAACCCAGACTACGATGAGTTTGAAAACTGCATACTATATTAAAAGAGAAAATACACTAATACACAGTTTTACACGCCTTTCAATGTTCCGTTCAGAAAAGATATATATAAATAAGAGAGATGTATAACCGACATTTTAACTTAGGATGACTTGCATACACTGCTTTAAACAGTTTTATCATTGTTCCCCATTGCTTTACACAATTTTATCCTACATTTGGTTTCTTAAAATGTTATTCATATTTTAGTCAAATATTTTATTTTTGAAATCGCAAGAATCAAATATCATAACATTGAAAAGTTTTAAATTAAAAAAAAAATACTAAATTTTACGAAAAAATTTATTTTTCTTCTCTTTTTCTTTAAGCATTCTGAAAGTATATTAAAAAGTATCCAACTTTTCAAAACATTTTCATATTACTGACAATCATTTTAAATAATGTTATCGCCTTCCATTTCATAAAGGCCCACAAACGGCCGAGCGGTAAAGACGCTGATCACTGGTAGTTCGGTCCGAGGTTCGAATCCTGCGAAAAGGCTGGTTGCATGGGTGTTTTCGTGGTTTTCCCGATGTGTAACGTGTATACGAGCCAGTTTCCCTTAGAAAGTCCTCCACGAAGGCATCCCTCCCTTTAGGCAGATAGCCCTTGTGTGCTTTGCCATAATTAAATAATCCAATCCAATCCTTAATTAAATATAATCGATTTGTAACTTCTACTAGAACTGACGTTAAGAACTGAAGTGCAAATAAATAATATCGTGTGCAATCTTGATTAATATAAAATTAAAAATATTTGCACAGAAAAATATTTGCATTCAGACAGAAAGTTTTTTGCAATATTTGCAATTACTTTATAAGAAGGATTTATTAATAACCG
Source organism: Stegodyphus dumicola (assembly GCF_044657685.1). Taxonomy (NCBI): domain Eukaryota; kingdom Metazoa; phylum Arthropoda; class Arachnida; order Araneae; family Eresidae; genus Stegodyphus; species Stegodyphus dumicola. The sequence continues at coordinate 76,219,031 of NC_140772.1, read as the reverse complement.
TAATAATTACTTATTATATTACTGATGATTAGGAATCATTTCTTGACAATTACATTCTAAATTAGAATTTTAAGAATTATTAGAATTTTAAATTAGAATAATGAAAATACGCTACTCACAAAAATACATTTTAGGATAAAAAATGAGTTGATTTTTATGTTTTAAAACTTTTTGAATTCATTTAATAAACATCGTATCCTCGTTGTTAATTGAATTCAGAATGTTGGGTGTCGTTTATATAATTATTCTTACTTGTCCACGGAATCTGCTGACTTATCCAGTGATTAAGTAGCTGCAGATCATTTCTACATAACTATTGAACTTCCATTAATTCAGTTTCTAGAGGGTTGTATATTTATATCATAATTTGACTTTTATAAAAATGATTATTCTAAATCTTATGTTTCTATAAAAATATACTGTGCTTTAAAAATATGGATGATAGTACCAGCCGCTCTTTCAGCCACTTCAAAAGCATCAGTTTGTTTAGAAATAAATTGTGCAGTTAATGTCATAAAATTCAAATAAACATCAAACGAAAATTCTCAGTTTTAGACAATTCGATTTAATTGAAGTAAAGTAGCAGACGATAAAACGCCAAAGGTAAAAATTTACTCTTATTAAAAAAAAAAAAAAAAAAAAAAAAGATAGAGAGAAATTTAAAAAAAATATTAAAAAATTTATTTATAAAAATAGCTTTTCATATAGTATTAATAAATATTTATTACGCATCATTGAGGGAAAAAATGTCATTTAATTAATTCTCCGTAAAATTTTACTTGAAATTTAAGGTTAAAAATAGCTGTGGCAATACAGTGTAACAAAAATCCATAGACCACATTTGGCGTTATTATCGCTCAAAAAAAAGCTGCCAAATTTCAAAACGCGAAAATATGTAAATTTGTGTATATCTTAGAAAATTTTGAATAAAAAAGTCTAATTTTTTGCAGATATGCTTAAAAATATACCTACTTTAAGATGATGGTAAAAATTTTATAGGTTATAATTCAAAATGTTTTTCGAAAAATTTATAAAAATTATTTAAAAATAGAAATTTAAAAAATAAAACACAAAAAATGGGTAAATTTTATTTGGAATGAACCTAAATTTCGAAATGTGAGAGAAAAAATCAAAAACGTTTAATAAAAAAAGAGATATAAATAAATATTTGCCAAATTCAATTAACATTGAGGAGCTAAAATTTTGAGAGCTAATATTTCAAAAACTACTCGTACGATTTTTACAAAACTTGGTATTTTGGCATAATTTGAGTCGTAGAATCGAAATATGTAAAAAAATTGGTATGTTATTTCAGAAAAAGTCCGATTTTGTGTCAAAATACCTATGTTAGAATAGTGCTATATATAAATCTAATACATATCCTAAGTCGCGCTTTCGAGACATGAAGAACGCAATTTGAATTTCGTGAATCGCCCCAGTAGAACGGGAGATATAGCACTGTCCTTTTTTTTTTTTTTTTTTTTTTTTTTTTTTTTTTTTTTTTTAAGCAGTGTACATCAGCATCTTCCTGCAAGAAATAAATAGCTCAATGAATAAATAGCTTCAATAAATAAATAATAGTCAGTTAACCCGCGGGAAGGCGCATGGGGTAAGTGGAATATTCCTAACAAGTGAAACTGAAATCCTGTGCTGCTTTCAGTAGCTGAGTTTCTAGTTGTGGTTGACTTTCAGAACCGCTTTTTCTTTGCCTGTGTGTTACAGCTTTTTACTTCGTACGAAGTAAAAAGGAAGTATTGTAATCGCGAAAAGTTTCAGGCAGCATATTTCAACGAAAATATCCATTTTGACCGCTATCGAATGCAATTTAACGATGTTCTTGCGTCATATCTGTACGTAAGGAGCGAAGAAAATACTCTTTTCCTTCAAAAAAATTATAAAACTGCTTTAAAATTAATTCTGAAGAGAATTTTTCGTGACGTCTGTACGAACGTATGTACGTACGTACGAACGTTCGTGCGTACGTACGTATCTCGCATAACTCAAAAACGAGTAGCCTCAGAATGTTGAAAATTTGTATATAGGACTGCTATAACATGTAGATGTGCACCTCGTATTTTGGTTGCAATCGGCCGCACCAAACGTATATAAATATATTTATATATATATCCACTCTATTACCCGGCTCAATGATCTCAGTTTCTTTACTCTTATATGTTTGTAAATTGTACATTTTTTTTTCTTTAAAAATGATTGAATTATATTGTTTTTATCTTCCGGTTAAGGATTTTATGCCTTTAGGTTATCTGTGTGCAATATTTTTAGAATTATCAGCAATTTTAAAGTTTTTAATTGTCGCTAAGCCTGTTTTTAATGGCGGCCATTGATGTTTACATTTGACACAGGAGACTAGTGAATTTGTTGCCAATCTAGAGAAACTTAGCTTCGCAACAACAAAGATGACCCATTCATTTATTATTGCCAATTAAATCATGTTTAATTCTTTCTGGAATTTTTTCGAGGAAATAAGCGTTTGAAATTTACTTCGTAATTTTTAATATAGATATTTTGAGTTTTTATGTATTTTTGCCTTCTCGCGAAGTGAGAACTGAATTAATTAAATTAGAAATACTCAATCGTCTGTGAAAAACTGTTCTGTTTTGTTTTGTTTGCTTAATTTCTTTTATACATAGTTCTAGCTTTATTATAGTATTTGAATAGAACATGTGGCAACGATTAGATAATTCTTTAAATGATATACATTTTGTGCATTCTGAGTTATAATATGAATGAAATATAATACTGTTAAGTAAACCTAGCGTCTTTGACCGAAACATGCGGAAACTCTGTAATAGCATAGTTGGAAATCAGCAGAAGATGATGGTAGGGATCAGGAAATTGTAAGAACTAAGAGTTTTATGTTTCTGCGGTGCTACTTTGGTAGACGGTTGCACGGATTTTTGGCGATTTACGTTGGCGCAATTGTTGGCGCGATTTCTACAAACGTCAGCCATCTTGAAAAACGCTGTTTTTACGCATAGTAAAGTATTCGAAACTTAAAAAAAATAAATATCATTAGAAATAATGGATTAATTTTTTTGTTGAAAATGTGGTTTTTTAAGATGGCAGGCAAGTGTAAATAAATACATTTACTGTGAGTATAAAATACTAAAGTAAGGTTATTATTACTTTCATATAGCAAAGAAGAGAATAAAAACACCGCTATAAAAACATTGTGCCAACGTTTAATTAGATTAAAATATTATTGAAATTGAATATCGAAATAAAAATCATCATCCAACATTTAAAAGAATTAGAATATTATTAAATTTAAATACTTTAAAATACGTTATATATAATATAATATATATATATATTATATAGAATAAATACATTTACTACGAGTATAAAATACTAAAGAAAGGTTAAATTATTACTTTCATATAGCATAGAAATAGAATAAAAATACCACTATAAAAACATTGCGCCAACGTTTAATCGGATTAAAATATTACGTAAATTGAATATCGAATTAAAAACCATCATACCAACGTTTAAAATAATTAAAATATTACTTAAATTAAATACTTTAAAATAAGTAAATAAGAACGCTTCGTACACTAGAGCTAAAATGACAACAATTAGTTTATTGTCGGTAAAAAAGGAGGAATGTCTAATAATTTTCTTACCGTTACTGCGGTTATTTCTTCCAACATGACCACAATATCATATACGGCCGTCTCAGAATCGGCTCTTCTAATGGTCTTCATCTGTGATCTATATTTTCGCACTTCATTGAAGAAACAATTAGCGACGTTTCCTCCAAAAATTTAAAATAAATTTCCTCTGACCCTTGTAAGAATTTATAAATAAATCTTTGATTAGGAAAGCCAGGCTGGCGAAAATAAGTTCTCAAAGGACAATTTTTTGATTCCGAAACCAAAAATTCTTGGTACTTATCAAAAACAACATTCATCTTTGAAGGAGACATTTTTGAAGGAATTCGAAGATATGAATTAAATTTTAAAATGGCGCGGTAATGCACAAATTTTCAGCAACCTATCAGGGAGCTGATTACAGCTCATTAATGCACAAATATTCTATAACCAATCAGAGAGTTGATTACATCACGCCTAGAATTAAAATTATTTAAATAATCGTACATAATAAAATCATTTTAAAAAAGAAATGTATTTTAATATTTAACAGCCATAAATAATGTTTAAAACATTAGATTAAATTTATAGATATTAAAACCAATTACTTTTAAAGTAAGGTGACGTCACTGATTACATCATCCACAGCATAAAATTTCATAAAATATGATAAAGAATAAAATTTTTATTTCATATAAAAATGCAAAATTAAATTGATTTTTAATATTTAGAAGCCATAAATAATATTTAAGACACGGAATTTATGCATAATAACACGCATTATTTTTTAAATAAAATGTCAACAAAGTATTGGTTACCATAAATAACTTATCCAGCAGTGGGTTTACCATAAGTTGTATTACTCGCCAAAAGAAAAATTGCGAAAAACTAGCCAAAATCCGTGCAACCGTCTACCAAAGTAGCACCGTTTCTGCTTTATTCCTACAGTCTGAAATAGCCTCATCATCTGTAATGGAGAAATACCCGTAAGTAGGAGGAATTTTCACGAATGAATTCTGAATATTCTGTGGACATACGAAGCATGCGTCCATTACGAGAAGATGCTTATACTTATAATTAATTGTCTACTGTCAGCAATGAGCAATTCTCATGCATACATAAAGGAAACAATAAACTCGCTAGGCTTCAGTATGTGGTACAGTTCCACGGTTAATTTCAAAACTGACTTATTCGTTTTCTGCAAGTGGCTGGAAAACCTGCTTAGTAACAGGACAATGATACCTGAAAATGTTACTGTAAAACCATTTCCTGAAAACGAAATTTCACGTTTCGTCAAGCTTCACATTAAGCTGTCAAGTTTAAGCAAAATAGTTAGAGAGCAACTCTCAGAGAATAATTATCTTTAGCTGAACATATTTTTATGATTAGATTTAATATACGTACAACCTTTTGCTTTATTTTATTCATCGGCTCTTTTTTATCATTTTTAAAGTGACTTTCTAATTAAAAAGAACGAAAATTATAGAAATATGTCTTAAAATATTAAATACTTTAGTAGAGAAATTTCTATATTTAAAGATTAAAACCTTTTTGATAATTAAAACTAAATATTTTCACTTCGAAACTGTATTTTCGTATTCCAAATCAAATTTTCTATTTCTCAGAAAATCGCGAAAAGTAAATTGGAAATACAACAGTAAAATAAGAAAAAATCACTTGAGACAAGATAAAAGAAAATGGAAATTTTGCCTGTGCTTAGCAGTTTAAAATATTCAAAAGCAAATTAACGGCACTTGATTTTCTAATATCCTGTGTTGTGCCTTTATTTATGTTTGCTTCTTATCAGGCAGCAGTTCCCAGATTTCGATTAAAAACATCAAAAATTTTAAATTTGTACGAATTATATACCATTTTTTTCCTTTTAGTTGCTTAAAAATATTTGTTTTGCCTGGCTTTCCTTTCCGAATTTTACATTTGAAAGCTGCACTTTTGTTTTTATGCTTTCTGCGGACTTTATTACATTTTGCAATGCATTTGCATGGTTTGATACATTTTGTCCGTCAGGGTTAAAGCTCTTCAAATCCAAAATGGATCATCATTTAATGTTTTTATGATGCAAACAACCTCATGTACCTTTTCGAGCACTTCATAGCACATAAATTTCTGGTTACAAATCAAATCATCTACTAAATCCTTGCCTCCATTTACCTAGTGAATTGAAGGAAAGAAACTCTTATACGTGTTCTTATACCTGTTCGCGACCAAAAGGTCATAAGAAATCATAAGAAACATAATCATAAATAATCATAAGGTGCTGTAGTCTTGTTTATTAACAATCATGTAGGCTCTTCAATCAGTCATCCTTTTAAAATATTTTCCTGTAATACTCATTCTGCCTCTATGCCATATACCTCAAATGAAAATAAGTACAGCCAGAAAAATTTATAAAGCTGCTATTGTTTTTGCGCATATTAGTATAATTGGCTATTTATAAAAGGAGAAAAGAAGATTTAAAATTTCAAATTATATCAAATTATTTCCGAAGTATATAGCGTTCAGTCGGTATAGTGGTGACTCTGACTGCCGTAACGATAGGCCCGAGTTCGAATCCCGGAGAAGGCAGGACTGTAACTGTCCTTCCATACATAGCAGGAACAGTGGCCACCTATTAAGTGCTTCCATAATGAAATGGCTACCATCTCCGGCCATTGTAGAGGCCCTTGTAGGCTTTAAATTATAGAGGAGATGACTTTATTTAATTTAAGCAGGCCGGAAGCTGTTTTCCGCTTTATCGGAAATTCACATTCGATGATCTAAAATTTCCAATCCAAAATGCTCGTAATAAACCGACATATATGACACTAATCCTTCAGGATTATTTAAAGCAAACTATATGTACTTCATAATTATACAAGACTTCTAGAAGCTAAGATGTGTGTTTTACAGTAATTGAGACGACCAGAGAGAACGGACAGCCATAGAGAGAATAAAAAGCTTTCCATTAAACTAGGAAATGAGTCTGCTTTGGGATGAATAAAACATCTGTGTGCGGGGATCTGCGTACGATCTATGTGCAGACTATAGCACGGAATTTCGCTCAGCCTTTAAAGATCCTTATTCACATTAAGTTCATTGAACTTCATAACTACGTTGTAAATTATACATGTTAGCATTGTGAGTGTGAATATTTAATTGGTACAAATATTTAATTTGAGAGTACTTGTTTTAGCTGTTTCATGGAAAATCAACATAAATTTCATACACATTAAAATTTTCGTAAACGTCAAATGATTATTGGCTTGAGTATTTGATGAAACATTAATTGCCTGTGAATATGCTCTCTGCCTCAATATTATATCTACAATATATTCTTGTCTCTATTCGTGTTATCTCGACATCCACCTTTAATCTAATAACTGATTATTATGTAAATTCGATCTATTTTTCTATTTCATTTCAATACTTTAATTTTTACATTACTTAGGCTTAATTTACGATACGTTGCTAATACTTATCTATATTGTATTTTGTTAATAGATACATTTGGCATAACAATTCAAGAAAGCATGAAATAGTACATCGTGATGAAAGCACCGGAGGACTGCTTTTCTCGGAAAGTCAAACTAGAGAGTACCAGAAATTTCCGATAGAAAGACAGTCCAAGATAGAATATCTTGAAAAGATTCATCGACTAGATGTCAGATGCAAAGGCGCTTATAACGTCTCAAGTTTATCATTTTTATTCTATGACGTTTATGAGAATTTCAGCGCAACCCTGGGACGAGAGTCTAAGTTCAGAAAGGCTTCATGCTGAGGAGTATCTTGTTATATTTTCTTCCGATTCTGTATTAGATAGAAATATTCTTACTGCAGTGTTATTTTATTCAGCTATATATTGATATATATGTGAAGCTTTCCATTTTTTCTACGGGTTCTGCTTATGCAATAGAATATTACTTTTGAACACTAAAACCAATATTTATGATACCTTATATCCTCTTAATTAACGATTATTTTCCTTTGTCGGAGGGTATTTAAAACGAATTTCAGAATTTTATTTGATTTTAATAAATATTGGGTAAAGTGCAGAATCGGCCACTTATTTGTTTGGCGCTTTTTCAAGAGTAAGAAGAATTGGATTTTTGTCAATTTTCTTTCACTTTGTAAGTGCAAATAGGCCGATTTGTACATGGATAAAATAAAGAGAGTGCACAATGCCATTTTTGGGTAATTCTGGGATTTTTTAAAGTGAAAATAGGTCGATGTGTACATGGATAACGAATATGTGCAATTCTTTAAAAACGCGCCAAGTTGTGGGTGATTTTGACTTTCCTCTAAATGTTTTTGAAGCAATATTTTTTCAGCTTCTCAGAGTCATCTGCTGATCATTATATACAATTAAGTAAAATCTCTAATAAAAAAGACTGCACACAAATAAATATATGACTGAAATTTAAAAATCTATTCCTCGCCCAAAGAATACATCAGATTGGCAAATTTGAAAGCGACCTGATTCAGAATCCGACCAGTCTCTCTTTCTCAGAGCAAAACATTTTTGCGAAGGTAGAAGGAGAAACCAATCAAATGTATAGGAAAATCAACAGGTGGAGTAAGAGGGTGCAAATCCTTTGCACTAGAGAGGTGACTCTCGGTCATAACTTGATATAATACGAAATTTCAAGAGGTGACTCTCGGTCACCATTCGACTTGATGCGGTATCAGTTTGAGGATTAACGATGTTTATTTAGGTTTGGTTTGGCCAATGTCGCATCATGAGTGTATTCCACAATACATGTGTTTTAAGCAACTGCCAATTGTTAATCTTAAATACGATTTTTATATTTGTTATTATACATGCGTATTCGACGTTAATTCAAACTTGTCAGTTGCGGCAACAGGAGTATAATTATTAAAGTTACAGAGCTTAGTAAGCAAAAAATACGATTAAGGAATCAGTTCAAGGGAAAATGAGTTCGACTTTTCATTAACGAAGGATTAAATTACTTCTGTGTATAGACTACATGACGATAGAGAGGAGGAAAGCAGTGGTAAAGATAGCAACAAAGTAAGAGCTGTAATGAGGTGCAAAATCAGGATAATAGATAGTGAATGTGAAAACAACAGTCTTGAAGAAAAGACAAAAAATTCGGAAAAGATAACATGCACAGAATCAAAAGAAATACCTTAAATAATACCGTTTGTATCCGGAAAAAGACCCACCGCAAATATGTTCAGGCATAAAACAACCATTAGATTTCTTTAAATTGCGTGTGAAATTCTTATAACTTAGGTGTAAAAAATTCATCAAATATGAGGAAATTTGTCTTGAGATGCCCTAGCGGAAAAGGCGTCGAGTGTAAATTTTTGTTCTGTAAGCGCCGTAGTCTTCTTATTCTTATTTGAAACTCTGTTGAGTTAGATATTCGATGATTCTGCACTTTTTTTAAACTTATTTGGTGATATCATCCGTGAGAAGAATTTACAGTTTCTTATTCCTTCTTGACTTATTTCTAGATGGTTTCTTCATTTGTAAAAATAATAATCACTTGAAGGTGCAATTGGGATTAGAATTTTCCTCTTCAACTGGTCTTTTCTAGAAAATCTTTTGGAATCATAACAGGCAACAACACGCGAAAGAAATATTTATTTTTTCTCATAAAATAACGTTTACAGTCGTGTTACTGATAAGAGCACTCAGCTGTTAACTGGTGTTTTAGATTTGCGAACTATGTAATTAACATGCACGTTTCACATCTTTTTAAGGCAGTGTGGATAAATCATTAAGACTCTGCTGCACAAATACTTAGAGTTCAGAGACATACATGTGTATATTTACAAATGACATGACTGATATTAGTGTAGTTTCTCTGTTTGGTCTTAAAACTTATCAAGTTTCTGATATGTTTTCTCTTGTTCTTCGAGCTGCTCATAATAATTAAATGCTTAGCGGAATTGTTAATTATAGTTAAATGTTTGTCACAAGGTGGTTGCTTGGTTTCTCACAACAGATTCTATACAGTATAAAATAAACATGTTTTATGGAGTTTATACTTCAGTGAAATGTCAGTTGATTCAGCTATCCAAAATATTATGAAATTATTAATAAAGTGAGTTGGTTATTATTTAAGTATTCAAATGCAAACAAACTCAATAAGACCCAAACCCCAAACGCTTAAAAACAAACTATAAAATGAATGAAGTGCATATCTGTCATTTTGAAATTTAGATGCATCTTGAAATCAATCACTAATATTTTTAAGCAACTGTTCAGATTAAAATACACATAAATGATAAACCAGACATTTAAAATTACCAGAGTGGTTTCATAAAATATATTACCGAATTACAAAGGCTACTCTTGAAACTTTCACAAGCATTATCTCAAAGAACCTGGATTCGCATGCATCTGAAGGCAAATTACCAATAATTTGAAATGCAGTTTAAACAATTATTTATCTAATTATCCCACTTATGCGAAAATTTTTAGATTTACCCAACCAAACATATTTTACTGAGGGTGTTTTAAAGAAAATAAAAGGCAGAGCATTTGTTCAGTACAACTCCAGATTTATATCAACATTACACAACTTACATAAAAGCGTGATATTAATTAAAAGGAAATTTTCATTTACTTCACAAACATAATCCCAGTTCTTGTTTGGGTTACGCAGCAATAATTAATTCTTAAAGTAAAGAAAGTTTCCTAACTCATTTAATGAGATAATTCCTATCTTTTATGTTGATAGAAGAATTACAACATGAACGAATTTCTCAACAAAATAATATACGCAAATTCGCAAGCTATTTCAGATTTTTTTTTAAATACGAAAAAAAGGTTTTAAATGATTCTTGTTGAAGGTTAACTTAGCTTCCCTCTTGTAGTCTATGTAATATGCCTGCACAGCCATTATATTCCTTATTATTTAAGTACAAATCGAGCATCTAGTGCAAATTCCCTCACCACAAAATTTTGGATTTTAAGTATAAATTCTTAAACAAATTACACATACTAAATATTCATTTCAATACATATTTTAATATACCAGTTTCAGAGCATTACCATTCATTCTGACGTAAGAATTTTTATTTATCTTCCAAATTGCAATCATATAGCCTAATAAAATGAGCAATTTAAACTTAGAAGTGTACTTCATATAAAGCCATATATATCTTCATTTTAAAGATATATCTAATTGATATCGTTTAAACTACAATAGCATTATGATACATCTAACTGATAATTATCATGAACGTGTACAGCATTTTTGTAAATAATGAAAAATAGTTCTAACCAGGTATATCCAGTACCTGGTACAAAATTGAATCTATTTTACATTTCATAGAAATTCCGTGCTTTGTTTTTATCAATGAACCTTCTTTCCTATTCCACGTATGTATTATATTAAAAGTTGGCCAATATCTAACATTTATTTATTCGTTGCTTAGTATTAGAATTGCAAGAGATAACTAAACTTTTGAATAATTAATATATATTTATTTTAATTTCATGAAAACATCACTTAACGCGAATTCGATTTATGCGATATTCAGTTATCGCAACTCAGTAAAATGATAGAACCTCCAAATACAGCCTAACCACTTAACCACTTGTCATGATGAAACGTCGTAGAGACCATTACGCATGTGGTACCAGAAACAGGAAAAGTCAATTGTGTTCTCACTGGGGATCTTAGCCAGATGTATTTAACACTTCCTCAAGAGCGCGTATAAGAAAATGTAAAAATTCCTTACATTGTTTACAGTGTAAACAGGGGTTAGAAATTAAGATTAGATTAAAGACCCAGTCCACCTAATCCATATGATGACGAGTTCACTATTAGAATTTCCGGAGCCAAGAAATATTATAAATTCATTGTGCCCATTCCAGAATTTTAACTACGGATCTTGTAGTTTGTTATCCGATTGTGTTTCATCTTTTACACTATAACATCATGTTCAGAGAGTTGCAATAATTCATTGCAATGCTTTTGTTTCTGTTGTGTTCTACTATCATTTAAAGTATGTTCCGATGGTCATGAAACATCCTATGTATATAATGTTCTTTTTAAACATTATATATGTGAATTGCTAATATTATTAAATATTAAGGTATTAATTTGACAAGATATTGCTTAATGCGCATTATTGATGAATTGAATAATCCCATCATGCGTTTCTTTCTCTTCTCTTATTTATTCCTTTCGTTTATTTCCTCAGCATCTCCCCAGTTAATTTTAAACATGTTGCATTTGAATCTGGAGTAAAGTATTACCGAATATATATTTCGTTCACATAATACATCACTGTCCATGAAAAAGGTATCAAAATGTTTATGAGATTTTCTTCAACAAAACATGTTACAAAATTCCGATAACTTATAAAATCTGGAGTTTTTTGCATATTTAGATATTTTTATTAAACTTCACTCTTAGCTGTAGCTGACAGCTAATAACCGTTTCAAATATTTTTTGGCTCGATGCAGTGCAATGGATATTAAAAAATAACAAAACATGTCTTTCTTTATGGCAGTTCTTGGAAACATGAAAAAAAATTGTTACTTTGCATTGCAAACTTTATGCAAAAAAATCTCTTTTAAAAGACGTTATTGACCATCTAATGATATTGAAAATTCTTTATTTGACTAAGTATTTCGCTTTTTTCTTTGCTACTTCCGCTTTTTTTCTCGGTATTCTCATAAATATTAATATATGGATGTGAAGAGTTGCATACATATATTTATACTGATAGGAAAGTATTACCCTAAAAGGAATCGTTACATCGAAAGAGATAGAAATTTATTTACCTGCGATCTATATCGAATTGTGTCTCAGATTTAAAGGATATGAGAACTCCGAACTTTTTTTAGTTGTTCCTTAGCATCTGCAATTTGAATCAGTTTATTTTTGTGTATGAAAGTGAGTATATTTGAAGCTGAGAAAATAAAATGTCATTTCCCTCTATTTTTAACTCAATATATTTTTAAAAAGAAGCAACGGGGGAAATGTCATGGAAAAAAATTCAATTGTCTAGAAAATATAGTTGATTATGTATATCAAAGAACTACTGTGCACTAACTACTCGAGTTATTGTGTCTTAACTACTGTGCAATTAACACTTGAATAAGAAGAACATTAAAAACATTAAAAAATAAATAAATATGTAATCTCATCTTCTAATATACCTCAAAATTCTCCGAGCCTTTTCCCCAAAATCATGTTAAAAATAACAGTTTCTATTTCATATAAACAACCTGAACGGGTAATAAAAAGAGATTATTTATTTACTTAATTTCGTACTACCTATACTGGAATGATTGTAATTTATGATGAGATATCTAATTTTAAATAATGTCAGATAATATCATTAAAATTACATTTAATGTCTGTAGAAAAACGTTTGCTAAATATAGTTCTATTTCTTACGTGCAAATGAAACGAGTACATTTCAGCTTTTAACACAAAAGATTATTCTGCTCTATTCACAGTTATCCTTTTTAAGTACAGGTGTAGGGTTTTACTTTAATTTTCTAATAATTATTTTTATCGTGGAACAAGCCTTTCCTATATGTTCTAAATTTCCACTCCTTTCCCTGCAAGTAGACTTTAGAACGTAAAATTTAAAGTTGGAATTTTAATTTGAAGTTACAATTGGATACCTTTTTAATTCGAGTATTTTAATTATGGTGGAGAAAAGCGTATGGTTTTAATATAATTTTCTAACAGTTATTTTGGAGCAAGCCTTTCCTATACATTCTAATTTCTCCACCTACGTTTTCCTTCCAGAATGAATTTTCAGGATTACGATTTATGTAAATGAAGCAGAAACGAGTATTTAAGTCTTGGTCACCTCAGTGAGAAACTGGGTTCTGCCTTTCGGCCATATTGTTGTTGTTAATCTAAGTTAAGTTCTACAGGTGTACTTCTGTGCGCCTGCTAATCTATGCTGGTTATCTTTAAATAAGTACTAGCTGTGTTAGTTGATTCTGCGCACCTTCGGCTGGTTAATTTTATTTGGCATTAGATTAGTTTTAAATTTTGTGTTTTGAATTAAAGGCTCAAGTGGAGGCTTGCTGTAGGACCTAGAAAAGGCCATCTTTTCATTCATTTTGAGTTGGAATAAAAGTTAATTTAACCCTTCTTTGGATTTGTTACTTACAAAAAATCAGTGAGCTGTCGTTAGACAGTTCTTCAGGTGACAAGTGATGGAGGACGGGGACACCTGATGTATAACAAAGGTAAGCAGTCCCACGTCCTCCACTATCTTGAACCGGCAGCTCCCGAGTACACCTGATGTATAACAGGGGACACCTGATGTATAACAAAGGTAAGCAGTCCCACGTCCTCCACTATCTTGAACCGGCAGCTCCCGAGTCCCAGGAGGCCTGCCTCGGAAATGCATTTGCTTCTCTGTGAAGTCGCATAAACGAACAGGTACCTGGATGATGTTACATAAATACGTTAGCTTCGTGAATATAAGCTGTTAGAATGCGTTGGTTGATGCTCTTGGGCGCACGTTTCCATAATTCTTAAATAAATCAAGAAATACTAATAATAATACACATAACTACAAAATAATAATATATCAAATGATAATTTTAATATTAATAATAATCATACTAGTACTAATAATAACAATAATAATAATAATAATAATAATTCTTAAATGCATTACATGAATACATTAGTTATATACTTAACAGCTTGATTACGGTAAGACTTGCATTAGACCTGTTTAGATTCATTATCTGGGGCTTGCGTTAGTTGAGTACATACATGCGTTGTTATACATTATGTTATGAATACCGTTTATACATTTAAATACTAGTTATATACTTAAATACTTGATTGCAATAAAAACATTTGATTAGTTGATTACATTATCCTATTTACATTAGTTATGAGTACTCAGTATGGTTGTTGACACTTATATATATATATATATATACAATAATCCTTGGATGCATAAAGTACGTATGTATCGTAGTTTACATTGAATACATAAATTCATGTAAGCTTGAATATTTATATACCTCACTGCTTGATTACTTAATTAATTAATTACTTTTACTGCTGCAATTATGGCACTATTGGCACTCGTTGGCACTGTCGCTGGTGGAGTAAAGCCTATATTTGCTCGTACAAACGTCACGGAAACGTTTCAGAAAGAAAATTGACATAGATCTTACTTAGTTCGTGAACACAATATCCAGTCCTGGGGACATTAGCAGGTTAATGATGTTGTATATTCTCTGTCGTAGGGCTGGAGTTCTCAATATAAACCGTCTGAATGGGTTGATATTGGTGGAAGGCATACTGATATGGAATCTTTCGGTTAGTGTACATTCCGTGACGTAATGGCCAGGGCTTCGTTGTGCTCCGCAAATACAAAGACCTGTGTTCGTAGTGGGTCGGGTGAAGAAATACTCAGGTAATGCGCCATGTCCACTGATATATCTAGTAAGCTGTGCGGCAGAGCAGAGTCTATTTATGCCGACTTTCGGAAAAAATTGTACGTGCGACAACCTTTGTCGCTTTTGTCCCATTCCGTTTGCCATTTTTGTAGGGAAATGTTCAAAATACGGCGCTTAAGATAGGATCTTGGTGCCGGGAAGTAGTAATCTAATATAGAGGAATGCCTCTATATTAGAAGCCGCTTCTTTGACTAGAGAAACAGCGAGCTCATTCCCCGCATATCCTATATGTGCCTTGGTCCAATGGAGCATGATGTTCAAATGCGTGCTGTTGCAAAGTAATTGTTGTATGGACCTTAGTGGTTGTGAATAATGTGAAGGATTGCGGATCCCTTGTAGCACAGATTGGCTGTCTGAGATTATTTATATATTTCGGATATTCCGTGTTAAGGCCTCAGTCTGGAAGACGCTGTTACGTTCCGCGAGGTGTCCCTTCCAGTGATATGTCTGTGCAGAGTTAATGAAATGAACTAGGGCATTTCCTACACCTGTATCAAATTGTGAGCCATCTGTAAAGATCAGCTCTGAGTCGCTTGGCCGTGTCAGTATGACTTTGATGCCTTTTCCTCTGTCTGCTGGATGGGTGTGGGATACAGTACTTCATAGGTCAAAGTCTGTAGGTGCGCGTGTGGAGCCATGGTATGTAACTTTCTGTTTCAGATGGAGTAACTTGGCTAGCACTGCCTCATGCTCAACATAGGTGTGCGGCAAATGGCCGTTGTACTGAGAGTAGTTGTTTAACTTTGCATCCTCTCATTGGTGACGCTCAGATGGCAGCGGCGTATGTAACCATTTTTTCAATTAGTGTTTTATACAGTAATTTTTTGAAGTGAGGGTTCCTCCCCTAAGTGGCCCCCTGCAGTTGACGTATTTTGTTTGCAATGGCTTGAGCTTTTCTTTTAAGGTATGCTATGTGAGATAGCCAGGCAAATCTTTTATCCCATACAAGCCCTAGTAATTTCACTTCATTGCGAAATTTTATGTTTTTGCCATTGATAGGAATACATAATTTCTGACTAGATTCTTCCCCTTTTTAGGAATGAGCAGCGCTGTGCATTTGGACTCGGAGATGGTTAATTTAATACTGTGGCATAGATTTGCGAAGATGGTGCATACTTCCGTGCCACGTTGCTCAGTTTCTTTGCGAGTATTCCCGCTAATGACAAAGGTGGCATCATCTGCATAAACAACTATTTTTGCATATGACGGCCAGGGATGCCTGATCACGTGGTTGAATGTGAGGTTCCAGAATACTGGGCCTGCACATAAACCTTGAGGGCGGCCTCTGACTCGTATGATATATGTGTATTATTAGTAGAGATGAGAAGTTCTCTGTCTGCAAGATAATTGCAGAAGGTCTTATATAGATTAGCAGCACATCCCTTAGTACCTGCTTGATAGCAGGCCACCATAGAGAGTCGAAGGCTCCCTTTAGATCTAGGGAGATGACAGATGAGTGCTGTTTCTGCTCACTGTTGTTTTGAATTGCAGCTTGGAGTTCTGCTAGTGCATGGGTAATGGATTCTTCTGCTAGTGCATGGGACTTAAGTAATTTGTGCTTTCTATGTGATGTTTTAATCTACTGACGAGCAGACTCTCGTAAGTCTTCCCTAGCGCAGAAAGTAAACAGATGGGCCGTAAAGAGGAAGGGACTGTTGGATCTTTATTTTTCCTAGCGAAAAAGACAACTTGTCCGGATGCAAAAGCTTTTGAAAAGTGATGAAACGCTAGAAGTTTGTTAAAGTAAGTCAAAAAGAAAGCTGGGTGAGAGAGAAATGCTATCTTGATTATATTGTAGTCAAGACCGTCCGGTCCTGGAGCTCCTGTCCTAGGAAGATAGTGGAAGGTGGTCCTTTAATTCCTTATTAGTGAAGGGCACGTCGTCTGATATTTCTGGAATTGCAGATTCGTGTCGAATTCGATATTGGGAATTTGTGTCGCTGGAAGCCTCGTCTGTAGGAAGGATAGCATCTATGATAGTGCTAAAGGTAGAGAATGTAGCATTATCTGTGGCAGAGGAGATGAGCTGAAAGTAAATTTGGGAGGGAGTGAAGATTTGCTTGTCGCTATCTTGTGCAGAGTTCCGTAGGGTTCAGAGTTGGTTGTACAGTATTGCTGCCAGCTTCTCTGTTTAGCAGACAGAATACTCCTCTTGTGCATTGCTCTTGCTTTTTGGAATTGTAGTAGTCTTGCTTCTTTCTCCTCTGGTGGGCTGCTACGGATTTTCCGGCGAAGTGCGCGGCAGTGTTGTCGCATATTACGTAACTCCTTCGTTCACCAATTAACAGACATAATACGTTTTGTTCTCCTAGTAGGGAGCATTTCTTCGCAAGTAATTTGGATGTCTCGTAGCAGTTGATCTGTGTATGTGCTCAAAGCATGATTGTGGGTATAATCATGAAGCTCATTCATTTTTTAGGCCAGATGGTGATAGATAGAGGTGTTGATGGTAAAGGTAATATACTTGTGGTCAGACGCAGTGATATCATCTTGTACTGTCCAATTGTGTATGAGATTGGTGGCCGCCGGTGTGGAAAGTGTTAAATCTGGCCATCCTATTCCGTGGCCACTGTCGAAAGCAGGAGGAGAGTTGGCTTGATTCAGGAAGCAGAGGAATTTTGCTCTCGATGTATTCTAAATCGATGCTCTTGGATTTATTAGAGGGGTATCCCCAAGACATGTTGTGGGCATTGAAGTGTCCACATATGATTAATTTTGAGGCCTGTTTGTGCTGTAGTAGGATGTCTGTATAGGAGGCGATGCTGGAAATGCCTTCTGTAGGCGGTGAGTAAATGGAGGAGAGAACGAGGTACTTTTGAGAGAATTCTGAGAGAATGGCACAGTGGTCCCTATTGGCAGACAGCATTATCGGGGTCCACTTTGTGTGGCAGAACAAAATACCCGCTCGGGGTGAGGTACCTTAGGTAGGATCTCTCCAATGGTATTTTGGCCATGATAGAGGGAAGAGTGCGATGGAGCCTTCTTTAGAGTACGGTTCCTGAGCCAAGATGACGTCAGTATTTTTTTCTATTGCAAATTGGGTTGCTTGAGCGACAGACGCTTTCGATCGCTGTAATTTTATTTGGAGACATCGGATTGGTCCATGGCTAATTTCATGGAATTCAGTAATGGCACCCTTGCTTACTGTGCGAGATTCTTCTGTGGTGTTGGAATTGAATGCCCCGGTTATCATACCGTGTATTTCTTCTGGTGCGTTCAACATACCCTCTATATCTGCGGCAGATGGTTGAATAGGCGGGGTGATTAGTGAGCACGTTGCTGCCTGTCCTGTAGTTGAAGTCGGAACAGTTGATGCAGCTGGGACGGAAGGCCTGGCGTCTTCAGCTTACAAGAAAATCTAGTTTTAACTAGGATATTACACAATGTTATCAGGACTTGTTTGTTAACTATTCCTCTTGATTTGCTTTGGAAACATGAATGGTCCTGAATAGGAACATGGAGCTTACTCAAGCTATGTTCAGGAAGGTGTGAAATAGACAACACACGCAAGAAGGGTATACGAAACCCTTTATTTTCCATCTTTTACAGGTATTTTCGAAACTTCGGAATACAGAGACCAACTACTCGTGGTCTGAACGTAAGAATATAAAACTACTAACTAAAATCTAACTTTGAATTAGTATACAAATGCCTAGCACTAAGATTGGCCTTTATTTAAAAGAAAGGTACGTATGTAGTATGCCGAGCTGCTTAAACTACAATACGTCTGCAATTATCAAGAGGGCTAAACCTCTGGCCTTAAAGGCATCCAGCAACAGAGTGAAAACTCGTAAAACTACAGTGGCAAGCGGCTTGCTTCCTACAACTCCTTCCTCCCTGTCTTTGTCAAAAAGCAGCAACTTAAGTACTTGGCGTTAGCAAGACAATTTGCATAAACAAGTTAAACCATTTAATTCTGGCCGGAAGTAGAAAATAAGAAGTTATAGTACAGTTTTAAAATAAAATAAACATTATAAAACTTAGGATCCTTACATACTTCCCGCCAGAGTTAATTAGTTTGAAACTGAGGTCTAAAACGACCTTGTTGAAAACTTTTAGCTCTAGATTCTAAATTTAACGCGAGGCCAATCTTTTACAAACATTCCTCACTAGAAACTATCTAATCTAGAAATTAAAAAGTCGTTTTCACATGATCAATTCCATGGACAATTACTTTTCATTTGTACTGCATCTATAAGCAGGAGATTTTCTTAGTTGAATCTGATTCCTTCCAGAGATCTAGAAGGAAAACTAGTTTAATGAAATGTTAAACAACCAAATGGCAAGTAACATGAATACGTATATTTTTCTTTTAGAACTATTCTTATTTCATTCATGCCAATATTCAGTTATCTCCCTGTGCTCTCTGACATGTGTTGTAAAGAGAAACACCAAACGCGTGAGTGTCTATGTACAAGTGTTCAACACTACCACCTGCAATCAAAACACTAACGTGTTAAAGTTCAACGTAAGAAGACTTCAGAACGCACCTTATATTCATCTCTGAAACCTGAGGTACTATTCTCAAAACTGACTAACTCTGAAGTGTAGCGTCAGAGAGCCTAACTACATTCATTCAACCTTTAACACATATTCACAATAGTTTGCTCTTTTCACAGTCATACCAATAAGTTAAAATTTCGGCATTACTATAACATTTTCACTTTTAACATATCACAGTATTTCTTAACTTTTGAGATAACAGTTCACATTGTACATAAGAACATATAAACATGCCGTTAATTTTACGCATTTTAAAACATACATTAGTAGTACAATGTTTGTTAACTTCTATTTCTTTTAAAGCAAGTGCTAATTCTTCTACATTTAAATACTACATTTTAAAAGTCCTTCAGACTAAAACTTCTTTTTCTTGACAGAATCTTTTAAATAAAATTTTATACAATGATTTTACAATTTTCTTAAGGTACCTTTCTCAAAGATTACCAATGCTTTTACAATATTCAAGTATTTACACATTCCTATTATGCAATAATTTTAGTTTTACTCGCGAGTAATTAAAAAACATAGCAACAAAATAGGTAAAACTCATTTCTCGCCTTTTTGGCGATAAAGTTAGGCCTCACATGAGGTAAAACTTCTTAAATTCTGCCACTTGCACTAAAAACGAAAAATTAACTTTAAGTTTCAAAGTAACATAAAGTTTTACTTATCTTTATAATACTCCGACATCCTTTTTGCTGCCCAGTCCTGGAAAGGAGCGAAGACTACCGTCTGGTTTATCCTCCGTCTTGTGTGGTTTCGCCCTTCGGTTCCTTCCTCCGTGAGCTTTCTTTTTTTCTCCAGTTCGGTCACCCTTGAAGAACTTCTTTTTAACATCTGCTTGTACTCCCGGCCGTTTGATGGCAGCTGTTCTTGGCGGAATCGGGACAACTCTCTCCCGTTGTTGCCTGGATCTCGTTGCTGGCTGTTCAACCGTTTCTTGCTTCCTTGCATCTGCAGCTGGTTTTCTTCGTCGATTCGTCGACATTTGTTGCGTAGACTCCTATCCGATGCTTACATCTTTCGTTTCGGAGCCATTTTATGGTTGCTGCCATTTCTCCTGGCTCTCTTTGTATTACCAGAACTATTCCCTTCTTCATTCTGGGGGTGGTCCTGCCCTCTCTTTTCTGTTCGGTGGAACGGCTTCTTTTTCTTGTTACCTTCAGTTTTCCAACGGGGAAACTTTCTTTTCATATGCACCTGTCTGCTCATGGCTTGCACTTGTGATTGTCGTTGTTTTCCCTCTGGAGATTGTGCCTGCCGTGCCGGATCCTACAAAAGATCTTGAAATATTTGCATTTTATTACGATTATAGAATGGTTTTATCTGGTCAATCTTTGCGGTGCAGGTTTCACCCTTCTTGGCTTTTAACACCACTACCGCCTGAGTTACTTTCTGTATTACGTATGGTCCTTCAAATCGTGGATAGAACTGCAATTTTATCTTCCGGTGCTGAAGAAAGTGAATGCTTAATTTTTAATACTTCATCCCCTACTGTATAAGTTACTCCCCTCCGTTTCATATCATAATACAGCTTCTGTTTTCTTTGTGCTACTTCAGTGTTCTTCTTTACTTCTTTAATTAAATTTTCTATGTCGCCCATTTGAAATTCCGGGGCTCGTTGTTGAACATTAAATAATCTATCTAACGGCGTTATAATCTTTCTGCCTAAAAATAACTCAGCAGGAGTCTTGCAGGAAGGGTATACGAAACCCTTTATTTTCTATCTTTTACAGGTATTTCCGAAACTTCGGAATACAGAGACCAACCACTCGTAGTCTGAACGTAAGAATACAAAACTACTAACTAAAATCTAACTTTGAATTAGTATACAAATGCCTAGCACTAAGATTGGCCTTTATTTAAAAGAAAGGAACGTATGTAGTATGCCGAGCTGCTTAAACTACAATACGTCTGTAATTATCAAGAGGGCTAAACCTCTGGCCTTAAAGACATACAGCAACAGAGTGAAAACTCGTAAAACTACAGTGGCAAGCGGCTTGCTTTCTATAACACCTTCCTCTCTGTCTCTTGTCAAAAAGCCACAACTTAAGAACTTGGCGTTAGCAAGACAATTTGCATAAACAAGTTAAAGCATTTAATTCTGGCCGGAAGTAGAAAATAAGAAGTGATAGTACAGTTTTAAAATAAAATAAACGTTAGTAAAACTTAGGATCCTTACAAGGTGTTCATAATTTAATCATCGTATGATTAAATTAAAGTGAAAAGTAATTTGGCGAAGTAACCGGAAATCATTTATATCGATATAACCTTTAGATCAAGGAATTCCATTTAATCTATTTTGGTGGAATGCAACAGGGAACTCGTTTGTTTACGGACAAAACGTCATCATGCAGTAAAAATGTATTGTGAGTTCCCTGATTATGGAACACGAAATCTCACAAAATAGTTTAGACCAGAGTTTCTTAAAATCGAGACCCCCCATGGAGGTCACGGGACTTGCAGCAGGGGGTCGATAAAAATTTTAGCAGTTTTGATATTTCTTTAACCTATTATAATAATTTTACAATTACCAAATATTTTTACACGATGTATCTGAAAGGAGATAAAGGTAATACAATAAGAGAAAAAAAAGCGTTTCGAAGCATTCTTTTTATAATATAAACGTTCATTTTATTCGCTTTGCACGTCAGCTGTCACTTCGTCTGTTACTTATTTAAAATTTTCACATTGTTCTATGTCTTAAAAATAGAAATTAAAGTTGATGATCTAAAACTGCTACAGTAAATTACAGTACAAGTGAAACCAATTGGCGGTTTCCCTCACGTGTATGTCACATTTGCGCTATACTTATAGGGTACCACAAAATTTTCGTAAATATTATGAGGTCCAAGGGTCGCGAAAATGTCTCAGAGATAAAAAGGGGTCGCGACTGAAAAAGTTTTAAGAAGCCCTGGTGTAGAGGCTACTCCGACATTAATAAACCTCCACCAACAGCATAACCAATTAAAAGATGATTAAAACATTTTCGAGAAAACGGATATCTTTCGCATAAGTAAAGTGTGCACATAGACCAAACGTCAGTGAGGAAAATGTTTCCGCTGTTTAGAATGTATTTGTACTTAGTCTAAGAAAATCCATTCAAACAAGAATTCCCAGGTATATTGTTCATAAAGTTGTTCCTGAACGGTTTGTTTGAACGGTCTGTGTATAACTTCACAGACAGTCTTAACAGACTTAATAATCCGAACAGTTAATGATGCTCATTGTTGAAGTGTATTAATGTAAAATTCTTTGATGTTCTAAATCAAATTATGTCAGTCTTTTTATCCTATCTCTTGTTCTGTATTATTTGAAACATGTCTTTACCCGGTAAATAAATTAGGGATACCCTGTATTTTCAATGCATAATTGAAGGAATTATAAAATGAGAAAGAGGACAAAAATTTTCTTTTTTTTTTCAGATTTGTCAACAAATCAAACCTTTTGATCGAATCATTCGTAAGGAGTTTCTACAGACAACATTTCTTTTTCCAACAGAACGAGACCCCCCTGTCATTGGGCTGCACAGTAGCGTGATTTCCTTGATAAAGCATTCCCAGATCACTTGGTTGGTGGAGGCAAACCAATTTAATGGTCACCAACTCGACCTTTGTATCTGCGGATACCTGAACACCCGAGTTTATGCTGCAGAGGTACGCGGTTTCCCAGAATTATGAAACTGAATCGCCAGTGAAGTAGCAATTGTAACACCACAAAAGCTAAACACTGTCTGGAGGGAAATCAAGAACAGACTTAATATTCTCCGAACAGTTAATGATGCTCATTGTTGAAGTGTATTAATGTAAAATTCTTTGATGTTCTAAATCAAATTATGTCATTTTATCCTATCTCTTGTTCTGTATTATTTAAAACATTTCTTTACCCGGTAAATAAATTAGGGATACCCTGTATTTTCAATGCATAATTGAAGGAATTATAAAATGAGAAAGAGGACAATAATTTTCTTTTTTTTTTTTTTCAGATGTACTGTAGTTCAAATATTCAACTATATTTTTATTTATTAAAATTTATCAAATGTAAAAAGGACGTGTTTTCAAAAATCGTCTTTTTGAGTAAATACGACCTCGTACAGGGTAACATTGCAACCAAAACATCACGGAGAAAACAACGCAAGGCGTAAACATCGTCGTATAAGTATCGTGGGAGAAACAAAACAAGGAGAAAACATCGCAGTGCTACAACATCGTCGTCGAAAATAAAGATATTAAAAAAAAAAAAAAAACTTTGCAATTTAAAATCATCTTTGTCAGAAATATCGTGGTAAAGAGATAAGCACTTACAAATCAACGCATGGCGATTACACCTCAGACATGCGTTTTGCAGGCTTTAAATGTGGTAAACACATATTTATATAATGATTTGTGAGCGCAAGAAGGAATGATGATTATTTTTCGTTTTATATTTTTGAATTATATAATAAATTTTTCTTCACAAATTAAGAAGCAAAGTATTTAGAAACGGAAAATGAGTAGAAACATAATGCTACTTATAGCAGTTGACAGAATTTGATAACTTGTTAATTAGTGCAGTTTTTCTTTTTTTTTCCAATCTTTTTTAGAGTATATTTTGTTTAAAAAAGTACCAATAAAACTTAGTAAAAGAAATGAATTAATTAATGGTTTTTATTTGTTAAACGTATTAGCTTAAAATACTGTTAACTGCTATACCTATCTTTATTTTTCTATTCATTTTTTACTTCTTTGTACAAAGTAAAAAGGAAGTATTGTAATCGCGGAAAGATTCAGGCAGCATATTTCAACGAAAATATCCATTTTGACCGCTATCGAATGCAATTTTACGATATCTTTGCGTGATATTTGTACGTACGGACAGAATAAAATACACTTTTCGTCCAAAAAAAATTATAAAATTGCTTTAAAGTGAATTCTGAAGAGAATTTTTCGTGGCGTCTGTACGAACGTATGTACGTACGTATTTTGGTTGCAATCGGCCGCACCAAACGTATATAAATATATTTATATATATATCCACTCTGTTACCCCGCTCAGTGATCTCAGTTTCTTTATTGTTATATGTTTGTAAATTGTACATTTTTTGCATTAAAAATGATTGAATTATGTTGTTCTTATCTTCCGGTTAAGATTTTTATGCCTTTAGTAAATCTGTATGCAATATTTTTATATAACTGAATTAATTGAATGAGAAATGCTCAATAGTCTGTGAAAAATTTCTTTTTTGTTCTGTTTGCTTAATTTCTTTGATACATCTTTCTAGCTTTATTATAGTATTTGAATAGAACATGTGGCAACGATTAGATAAATCTTTAAATGATATAAATTTTGTGCATTCTGAGTTAGGAACGAAATATAATACTGTTAAGCGAACCTAGCGCCAGAGTGTCGCTATGGTAAACAAATAGAGTGAATTTTAAAGAATGCATTTATTCTATTGTGGTTTATGCGCTGTCGGCGAAATAGATTAAATTCAATCCAATAAGTTTAAATGAAATGCAAGAAAAAATGCTTATAATTTAATATTTCGTACAAGGAAGTCATGTGGTGTACACATCAGATTTTAGTTTTTAAATATCCTTCTTACTTTTTCAGCTAATTTTATTAGTTTATTCAAAAATATGAAATATAAAAGAAAAAATATTCTTTATTTCATCTTATCACACCAACGGCCGAGCGGTAAAGTCGGTGAACACTGGTATTTCGGTCGAGGTTAGAATCCCGCCAACGGGCTGGCTACATGGGCGTTTTCGTGGTTTTCCTCATGTGTAACGTGTAAATGAGTCAGTTTCCCTCGTAGAAAGTACTCCACGAAGGCATTCCTACCTTTAGGCAGATAGCCCTAGTGTGCTTTTCCATAATTAAATAAACTAAACCAAGACCAAACCAAACCTTTATTCCATCTTCAGCTCACAATTCATTACGTGAACATGCATTTATAACTTTCTGTTATAATTCTGAAAAACGCATGTCTGCGATGTTGTCGTCGTGCGATGATTTATAGGTGCTCTATTTTTTACGACGATATTTTCAAAATGCGAAGTTTTCGAACCGCTTTATTTTCGATGACGATGTCTTGCACCACGGTATTTTAGAACCGCGATGTTTTCTCCTTACTTTGTATTCACCCACAATGTTTTGTACGACGACGTTTTCGCCCTGCCTTGTTTTATCCATGACGTTTTCGTCCACTACGTACTATCTGCCGCGATGATTTCGGCGGATACCTTCGTAGTGCGTGTGTCATTACCTAGGCACAGTTAATCATTATAACGTAAATTGTAGTGCGACTGCTAGATTTCGAAAAAATTAACCACTTGATTGTCATATGGAAGAAAAGTAAATTTGGTTATCATCTAAACCAACGTTTTCCCAGTTATAATTCTCAAAAAATTATGAAACTGGGACTAGACAACAGCGAAACATTGTCTTCTTTTATGTATTTAATACAATTTAAACAATTCTTAAAAGAAATTTAAAGAGAAAGAATAAAACAAAGTGCTTTTACACTTAATAAATTTAGTAATGAAGCCAGAATTTCTGTTATTATTTCTGCGCTGAGGTAAGAAGTGAAGACGTGTTTCAGTATCATTTCAGTATTTTAAATGTTTTACTTTTTTTAAACATTTTACCTTTCTCATTTATTTTACCTTTGAAATTGTTAAGTAAATATGAAATATTTGTTAAAATCAACTTCATCACGGTGGATAAATAAAACGTTTTATTAGGGGAATGGAAAAGTAAGCATTCACTCAACAGCGATCAACGTTAGTTCAGAGCTTAAGTTGGCAGACTTCCGAAAACAAAGCACAGATCGCTCCGAGAGGCTAACACAAATTTAAAAAAAAAAAAAAAGAAGAAGAAGAAGAAATCCGTATAATAATTGCATCTCGGGACATTCGTAGGTATAAAATAACAACACCCCTCCTCAACGATTAATCCTATAAAAGAAAATAACTTTACCATGAGATGCATTTATTTATTTATTTACCATCAGATGAGCAGCTGCACCGCCTTTAAGACATTCAGCTTTTACGCTCAACTGATGGAATCATCTACCAACTGTGTTGTTATGTAAAATACAATAAAATTTTAGAATTTTGATAATTACATAATAAAAATTAAACATCAAGAAATAAATATATAAATAATACGATAAATAATAAACATAAATAGATACAATAAATAGAAGTTAAAAATTTAAGAGTAAGATAAATACAATGTTGTTATATATGAAGTCAAATAAAGTATCAGAACCATGAGATGCGTTAAAAAATTAATTAATACATAACATAAAATTACACCTTTAGCCTAATCTAAGGTTTTTGCCTAACAGTTTTTAGTTTGTTTACGCCGCCGCCCAGATTGTATAGTGGTTAGGGAAGCCTACTACGGTACTGAAGTACCTGTTCGAATGCCGGAGAAGGCATTGTTTTAAACGCTCGCCACTTCATAGGAGCCTATTAGGCCTCGACTATTAGGTAAGAAGCATTTTCAAAGTAGTTAGCTTGACTAGTAGTTAGCAAATACTTCTTCATAATTGTGCCTCTTCTACTGGCATTCTTGAGCAATAAGTCTAGCTTTATAACGAGAGATGTTTCCTTCACTATCTCCACTTGTCTTGTACACCCATTTGCAGCCTATAAGGATTTTACCCTCAAGAACATTTGTCAAAATATATGAGCCAATCGTGCTTAAAGCATGGCTCTTCTAGCATGCCTTGTTTCCATTTTTTCTTATTGGCACCCGAACAAACTTCATGCTCCATTTTGTTGCGTATAATAAAGTGCAGTTTTCTCATATTCCATTTCCTTTTAGCAGTTTTTTAAAGTCGTTGCTCATATATTCCCCTCCTCTATCGGACCTCAGTCGTTTTGGTGTTTTCCCAAATTGTGTTAATACTTGTTTGATGAAGTATGCGATACATTCTTTAGTTTCTTCTTCACGCTTTAGAAGGTAAACAAACTGTAGTATCACCATTCACTGCTAACATATATCTTGCACCATATGGAGTTATAGTTTGCATTTGTCCACAAAGATCTGTGTGCACTTAATAGAGTATTTCGAATATTGCAGAAGTAGACTTTTTGGGAAATGATCTTCATCATGCTTTAGTAGCAATACAATCTTCACACGTCAATACACTACAGCAGAAAGCAATATTCATATCTTCAGTCGTAGATTCATTATACATCTTTAAAATATCTGCAGGATTTCTATGAACTAAATTTAAGAACCAACCATAAATGCATTCTGCATGGATTTTGTTTCTTGTATCTTTAAGAACATAAAACCTTTCTCTGATATACCCGAATGCTATTATATTATCACTCTTAATGTTATTCGCTCAGGAATGAAACTACTATCAAAATTGTTGCGTAGCTTAAAATAAGGTATTTTTTTTTGAAGCAGGCAAGATGAAAAATGATTTAATACTCCCCCTTTTAAAGGGCAACTGGGTTTTTGTTTTAGGGACCCAATCGCCAAATCCTGGGTATGGAGAGTCATCATCCACAACCCTTTTAGTTCGGACGCCACTGTAGAGACATTAGGTACTTTTTAGAAGCAGAATAGATGAAAAATTAGCAACGCCTTCTCCGGGAATCGAACTACGGACGTCTGGAATACTGGCCCAGTCTGCAGAACCACTACACCACAAAGGCACACAAGGAAAGCGGGAGAAATACCTTACAGTTGAAGAGGCATTTATCATTGCACATGTGAATGGTGGTCCAGAATCGATATGCCAGTAGCAGTGTAAATTAATCACACTTGTAAAGCAATGATAATTAGAAACTCGTTTCGTTTTATTAATGCTACATTAGTTGCGTAACAGAACTGACTTGTTGCTTTTGATTACGGTTAAACTGCCATTTTTCTTAGTTCCTACAATCATATTTTAAATCTCCTAATTTCATGCAAAAGGAAACTACTACGGTACTGAAAAAGTAAAGTTTGTAAAGTAGGCGCTTTATTTTTGTCAACTGTAGTGTTACGTATTATAGAAGAATATGACTTTAAAACTTTATTCTCGTTGTTTGAATCAGATTATTTAGTTTCGTTTTCACCAATGTCCGCTTTAAACAATTTATTCTTAACTAATTCTACAGATAAATCTGCTTCTGATCATGTTTCTGAAGCTATTATTAATGTAGTATAGTTTTCAGATATGCTACTTAAAATAAATGCAAATAATAAAGGTTCTGAAATTTCTCATCTAGTGCTAATAGTTGATCCACAAAAGCTTCCTTTCATTAGATGATTTCTCATTTATCTTATCTGCAAATTAGACAGGTTTTCCAAAAGTTCGAATTTTCAAGACAGTATTGACTATTCAATGTACCTGTTTGAGAATATTCCATATCTCCTTCGCAGTCGTACACTTTGTAATGTAACTTAGTTGGTTATCTTTCAGTGAAAGTCCTATAGTTGCTCTAGCTGTTCCTTCTTTCGAAATCCACTTTCCAGTTACTGCAGATGCAGCTTCTGCAGTAATAACATCCCATAAATTCTCCTTAATTAGCAAATGTTAAAATTTGAATTTCCAAGTATAGTGATTCTAGTCATTCATATTTTCCATACACATTTTTAGCCGTACACATTTTTCATACACATTTTTGCACATTACCGATTTAGATCCATAGCCGCCATTATTGCATAATCGTTAAGGAAGAACGAAGAAACGAATGTAATCACTGTTCATCGAATCTAATCCAAAACGCTGATTTAAAATTACTATACAATTTTATGAAAGAATTATCCTAACTACTGGGTCCATAACTTGTTAAAATTCATCACAATATATAAATAAAACGTTTATTAGGTAAACTGGAACCAACCGTCACTACAACGATCACCATTACAAGTACTGAAGTTCAGAGGGTAAGTTGCCAGACTGCCGAAAACATAAACTAGTCAAATAACACTCTGAGAAGCGAAAGCAAGCTACTAAAGAAGTCACATTAATTATTACATCTCGGGACTTCCGGAGGTACAAAATAACAATATTTTTCAGCATTAAAAGTGCTACTGCTTTAAAAAATTAATATTTCACATATTCGCTACGATGGAGGTACATCAGAAAGTAAAATTTTGTTTGTTATTTCATGAACACTTTTGCATTTGTTCAAAGCTTTTAAATTTTATTTGAAATTTTACTCGGATTTTTGGGAGGTGGGATTAAAAGTATTTCAACCATTGGCTCTATTTATATCTGCTCCAGAACCGATTATTAATTTTGCCATGAGTTATCATTAGCACGTTAATCTACAAGTATATTAACAACGATAATTCAAACGTACTTAACTGTATGGACATACATAGGTACGTTTTTACGTATATTCTTTCATTTACATTTAAAAAAATATTACTTTTAAAAGTAAATTTATTTATTAACAGATTAAAATATCAACGTACATTAATCTCTATTTTGTGAATTTCGATAAAGGCGGTACTAAATTTCCGTAGCTAATAGCCCCCAATTAGGTACCAAACTTTAAATGTACAACATTTTCGATTATTTGTTTCTGTACTCATCTACCTAACATTTTTTTTCTATTTTTTTTTTTTTTTTTTTTTTTTGTCTCTTGTTTTAACCAGCATTACTTATCTTTAAATAAAATTATTTAATTTAAAAGTATCATATTTCTTGTACTCTTTAATACTGGATTTTCTTTTTGTAACCTTTTTAATTCTAAAATACAGATTCTTAGTTACAAATTACAAATGGAATTTTGAATGAAAAATTAGCAAGCACTTCTTCAGATACATCTGGGACTGGGAAAGAATGTCCATCCAAGAAACAAAGTCCATCGAATAGCGCTCCAAAATGAAAATATGATGTCAGTTATTTAAATTGGAGCTTTATGAATACTGACAATAAAAATATCCTAGATACAATGCGTGTTGCCTGTAACAAAATTCTATTCTAAGTTCTTCTTACAGATCTTCACATAGAAAAGCTGTTTTAAAGCCGAAATGGTATACATGTATGTTCACTGGAGCTGCTAATTCTAAGAAGCTCATATTGTAGTGTATTTTACGACTGGTGCAAATGTCTCATCGTAGCCATGTCCAAATTAGTGACAATTTAGCCAATAGACGAACTTTATATCCAATGGCATTTCATAAAGCATCGTATTTTATTTTGATTGTCCATTTATTTCCAGTTGCTTGCTTCCATTTTGAAAGACCAACTGATTACCGTGTTTTGTTTCTCTTTAGTGATTCCATTTCTTCTTTTGTAGATTTTAACCGCAGTTCCTTTTCTTTGCCTGCACAATTCTCCTCTTATTGCCAGTCTTAAAAAATAATTGAATTTTTCATTCTTTGTGATGTATGAGAAACTGTTTGGCGCGATTCCCTTAGTTGTTAGGGTCCCTTAATTGTTAAGGGACCCAATCGCCAAAACCTTGGTTTGGAGAATCGTTACTCACCACCCTTTTAGTTCGGGCGCCCCTGTAGAGACATTAGGTATTTTTTTGAAGCAGGAGAGATGAAAAATTAGCAACATCTTCGCCGGGATACCTCTAATCGGCATGCTAAGAAGGCGGGAGAAATGCTTTATAAACAAGAGACTCTTTGATTTAATATGCAATAAACCCTGTAGAGATTAATATTTTCTCTAAGAAAATCAAATATCTTTTAATAGGAATTCAATTCTAAGAGCTGCTCAAATGGAAAATAGTTGCTAAAAATGTATTAAAATTGCAAAAATTAGTTCATACTTCCTTCTATATCAATTGAAATTGAGAGAGTGTAGACATTTGATAAATTGGAAATAATTCTAAGCGAAGTTTTAACATTTTCATCGTTTCGGTATCCTTTAGTTAAGTTTAATTTGCTTGTAAAATACGAGAATAAAAAAAGCTAGGCTTGGCTATGGAATTAACAAACTGTGTGTGTGACCTTTTCTTTGTTTGGATCGATTAAAATATCTGTAGGATAAATAAACTTGAGATCAAACTCTGATATTCTCAAATCATTTTACCTTGAAAAACTTTGATTTAGGATTCAAAAGAAGTCTTAAACCAAGGATTCGCATCATCTTACTATAGAACTAAAGTGAAGTATATTAGTATGAGAAATTGTTTGAAAATTCGTGTTTTGACAAGACGTAAAAGACAAATGATGGCAGAAATCATTGGTGGAACTCCATAAATCTTCTCAACACCAGCGTTGAGTCGGCCATTCCAGGAAAAAGAAAAATAGTGTGTCCTGATCTCCAGCGATAGGTGATCTGTTATAACTTCTATTTTCAAAGAAGCAAATAATAATAAAAATCTGTTATTGTGTCAAGTTACGTTTATTTTTAAACAAATGTAGATCCCACTTAAACCGTTTCAATACAGATTGTATAAACTGACTTGAAAACTCTGTGAAAATTAGCTTTATCAATGAAAGCTGATTCATTTCATACTACACACATTCGTGCAAACAAAAATGTTACATAGAGTTTAAAAATTTGAAAGAATCTATGATGATAAATAAAAGGTTTTGACCAATTTTATCTGAGTTATATAGCTTTTAAATTTCTATAAATATGAGTTAGGATTTCAGAAAAATTTATTAACACTTTAGACAACGGAAGTGTATTTTGCTGATCAATATACTGACTGCTTCATAACTTAGTCTTTGAACTCCAGAAAGGCATTTTAAGGGCTAGGGAAACGGGAAAAAGTCTCCTGAGCTTCAACATTGAAGAAGAGTAAGATTCAGAGCTATGAGGAGCTGAAAATTAGGGATAAGGCAATGATAAGGATCGCTGCTTAGCATGTGCGAAAGAAATCTTGCAAAAGCCAGTAGGTATTTTCCAAGAACAGACGTATCGTTTAAAATTCCTTACAGAATGCTATTTGAGACTGTTATGTGATTCAAATAAATGTGCATGCTGAGGAAAAGTAACACTTATAAAAACCCTTTTCCGAGAAAATGCTGCATATATTAGGAACATTAAGTACCACTTCAGCTATCGTTAAAAATACTCAAAGTTAAGGAGATCACTTGAAGACAAAAGATGAAAAAATAAAATTAATGAATAAAATAAAATCCTTAAATAGAAAAAATTCTAAACATAAATAAAGAATCTGAAGCGAATCTATCTCCATTGTTAACAGTTATCATAAAGTCATTTTAAATTCCTAATGAATTTGGAGCCGAAAGAGACCTATAATAAAATACTGCATATTCAGAATTTTACATCCTATATAGATGAAGGGAAAAAAATGTCTTCATTCACTACTTAGAAGAGCATTTCACTAATTCCAACAGACTGTGATTTCATTAAATATGCTGAGAAATAAGTAGACTATTGTCTTTTAGCTTCCGCTTCTACTTAACTCATTAATCTCCCATGATTAGAATAAATGATCGACATTATTAAGAATCTTAAAATGATCGAAACATTAAGTTCAGATGGAATTGCAAAAATGCTGTTCTATTTCAGTCAATTTCAAATGCTTTACTATTAAACATTTCCAATATTTACTTATCAAGTCACTGTCTTTCCATCCATCAAGTAGCTTCTCCGTATCTGTAAATTTAATAGTTCTGACATCCACAATAAGGGCATTACGTTTCTAATGACACCAATGTTGAACGTTTTAGACAATGTCTGGTACGGGCACTAAATATCCATTGTGATATGATTCTTAAATCCTTTCTCTCTTCTTAAAGAACGTGTTTTTACTATAAAGCACGTGTATGTTACTTCTTCCAGCAGACAAATTAGAGCTGTTCTACCAAATATTTAAAGTTTAAAATTTATACTTTATCCTATATCACAGATTTTTCTAAGCTACAGAGAGATTTTTAAATCATATTACTTACTAAGCTTATGATATCACTATCGTAATCAAAACTGAATTCCATAATCTTAGTAGACACAAAATTCAAGGGAAAAAATTCATGAAACTAACAAGTGATGTTCTGATGTAACTGATGACAAGTGATGTAAGTGATAAGTTATCACTTGCTAGTGATAACTAATTTCCAGAAGACCATGTTCAAGAAAGATTTAACTTCTAAAGTGGGGAGATGCGCTTATTTCTAGAAGAATTTGACTAAGAAATTTTTCACAGATCCTGGCAGCAAATGAAGCATGCAGATGCGTTAAAGAGAAACGCAGTCATAATGGTTACCTATTCTCATTGGGAAGTCACGGCCAAAATTGCAGCTGCCCAAAGAAGTGATGAGCGTCTCCAGTTGCTAAAATCCTTAGTCGAGCAAGGACTAAAGAAAGATTTCCTAATGAAGAATGATGTATTATACAAGTTCGAAAGTGGTTGCGAGTTACTTGTGGTACCCTAAGCATTGGAGCTAAAAATCATACGTAGTATCCACAACAAGGACACTTCACAGTGTCTAAAACGGGAGATCTGCTGAAAATGGACTTTTAACATTCCTAAACTTAGAAAATGAATTGAACAAGTTATCTCAAATTGTGTAGAGTGTATTTTGTGCGATAGAAAAAGAGGTAAGGGAGAAGGGTTGCTGAATCCCATACAAAAAGATAGCATTCCTTTGAGCACTTTTCATATCGATTTTATAGGACCATTACCTTTGACAAATAAGAACTACAATCATTTGACAAACAAAACCTTGCAAATGCGTCAACCATACAAATGGTTGACGCATTTGCAAAGTTCGTGTGGCTCTATCCAGTAAAGTCTACATCAGCTCAAGAGGCATTGCAGAAGCTGAAACTGCAGCAATCAACTTTCGGTAATCCTTTGAAAATAATAAGCGATAAAGGTACGGCTTTTACCTCTAAAAACTTTGAAGATTACTGTAGTCAAGAGAAGATCCAGCACATATTTACAACTACTGGCGTTCCTAGAGGAAATGGACAAGTGGAAAGAATTCATCTCACTCTGATTTCAGTTCTATCCAAATTATCCATAGATGATCCTACCAAGTGGTACAAATACTCGTATGTTGGAGATGTACAACGGATCTTGAACAGCAGTGAGATCAGAAGCACAAAGAGCTCTCCATTTAAGCTCCTCACTGGGGTTAAAATGAGAAATCGAGAGGACTTAAAGATTATGGAAATTCTCGAAGAAGAAACAAATATTCTGATAAATGATCGAGAAGATATGTGATAGGAAGCAAGGAAAAACCTTCCAAACATTCAGGAAAAGAACAGAAAAACGTACAACAAAAAGAGAAAAGAGGCACAGGTATACAATGTGAACGGCCCAGTTGCCATACAAAAAACACAGTATGAAGTGGTCTAAAGTTAAGGCCAAAGTTCTTCGGTTCGTACCGAGTAAGAGCGAGGAAAGGCAAAGAACGGTACCAGGTGGAAAAAGTAGGACACCATGAAGATCCTGGTTGTACCACTATAGCAGTTGATCACATGAAGCCTTGGACTGTTCCTGTTTAGGACTGTTTGCGGTTCTTCCGCACTTCTATCTTTTTTTTTTTTTTTTTTCCTTTTCTTCTTTTAAATTTATTTTCAGGTACTGTCTTGATGTACCAGTGTCGCTGATTCATGCTTTCGAGGACGAAAACAGAGTCAGGATCGACGAGCTATGGTATCAGTTAGTTCAACACAGCCACCAGTGGGCATCACGTGTGCGCCGACAGCAAGAGCGAGGAGATAGATTTGATTCCACGCGAAGGTGGTAACAAACGATAGCGATAGGTAAAATAGCGAGCGCGAGTAGACGCTGTGTAGCTATTTAAATACTTAAAGTCATGCAGAAATGTATTTGTATCTAATAAGCGCGAGAACGCGCAACGGTACTTTTATTCAAATTAAAATCTGTAGCCTTTCTGTTATTAGGCATTGAATGTTTTGTGATGTGGAAGACGTGTCGAAGTGTTATTTACTTAAGGATATCATCTTCAACTCCCCATCCACACACGCACACACACACATATATATATAAACTGTTACCCAGCTCGATGAACTCTGCTTTTACTTCCTTGTATGAAGTAAAAAGGAAGTATTCTAATCGGGAAAATTTCGGGTATCATATTTCAACGAAAATATCCATTTTGACCGTTATCGAATGCAATAATGACATTTTAAGTGGCATCTGTACGTTTGGACAGAATAAAGGACTCTTTTTCCCAAAAACCTTAAAGGGATTCTGAAGACATTTTTTCGTGACGTCTTGCCCGTACGTACGTACGTATGTATATATCTCGCATAACTCAAAAATGAGTACCCTCAGAAGGTTGAAATTTTGTGTGTAGGGCCGCTATAACGTCTAGATGTGCACCTCCTATTTTGGTTACCAATTGGCCGCACCTAAAGTATATAAATATATGTATATCTTTATCCACTCTATTACTCGCCTCAGAGAGCTCAGTTTCTTTATTCTTATATGTTTGTAAATTATGCATCTCTTGCTTTAAGAATGATTGAATTAATTATGTTGTTCTTATCTTCCGGTTAAGGTTTTTATGCCTTTAGTA
The DNA here is from genome assembly GCF_044657685.1 of Stegodyphus dumicola. Taxonomy (NCBI): domain Eukaryota; kingdom Metazoa; phylum Arthropoda; class Arachnida; order Araneae; family Eresidae; genus Stegodyphus; species Stegodyphus dumicola. The sequence goes on along the minus strand of NC_140772.1, from coordinate 76,183,062 downwards.
AACCTGCATATTTTAGTTGCAGACTTATTAACAATTTAAAAGTTGTTTAAGTGCGGCTAAGCCTAATTTTTTTAGCATAGCAGCCATATTTGTTTACATTTTAAACTTATCAGGATAGTGGATTTGTTGCCAATCTACAGAAACTATGCTTGCAACAACAAAGTAACATCTTCTTTTATCATTGTGAAGTAAATTATGCTTAATCCATTCTGGAATTATCATTTAAGTTATTCAATTATCCCATATATTGACTTTGAAATGCGTCCACAAGAAATTCAGTTTCTACGCCTTCAATGTCCTTTATCGAAAAATCTGATTTCTTGCACGCTGGCCGCATTGCTTGTTTTGAAGTAGAAACTGTAATTTTAACTGTAAAAATTGTTTATTATTATTATTATTATTTTTTGTCCAAGGGGGGCAATTTGCCCAGAAGGACTATTAATTTCGTTTTGGCATTTCGCGTCGATTCACTACAAGCTGTTTCACTTTTCAAGTTGTTGCCATCCGACATTATTGCCCTGTATTATATTTAAAGAAATTAAAGAATGAAGAATCTGCATAAATATTTGAATGTTTCCCGCATTGTGATAAAACAACGGTACCTAGAGCCATCAAATTTTGAATAACGTAATTGTCATGCGAATATGGGTATCTGGAAGCCCAAATTTGAAATTGTAATTTGATTTATTATCGATTTCATATTTTGTAAACTTTTAACGAATTTTTGATTAACAAACTCAAGAATTTCAAAGCGAGCAATAGCAAAGTTGTACAGAAAAAACATTTTCATCTTCAGCGCGCGAGACTGTGTATCAGAAATTCTAAAGATATGCTCACTTTTAAAACTATTTTGCGATATTGCTCTTGAACTGAATTTTATGGTTTATGTGCGAAGAACATGATAGTTAATAAATAAAGGTAACAAACAAAATGTTAAAAAAACGCCCTTTTGGACGTTATTTAAAATGTGAAAGCTTTCAGGCTTTATTTTTTTAAACTGTATTTGGTGTTTTATGTTTTTCTATATCTATCACGTTTTAATGAAGATATTTTATGCTTATTTTTGCCTTGATGCGAAGTGAGAACTGAATTAATTGGATAAGAAATACGTCTCTAATGAAACTCAGGGAAATAAGTGTTCAATATTAGCAGAAAATACTGTCGCCAGTCTGTTTCGGACAAAGAAGAATGTCAGAAGCGCATGCGCATTAGGTACGCAGTGCTGAATCATCTGTGAAAAATTGTTTATTTTTTATTTGTTTAATTTCTTTTATACGTAGTTTTAGATTTATTATAGTATTTGAAAAGAACCTGCGGCAGCGATTAGATAATTCTTCAGATAATATAATTTTTTTGCATTGTGAGTTATGAAATGATTGAGACTTAACGCTGTTAAGTGAAGCTAGGGCCAGAGCATCGCTACGGTAAATAAATATAGTGAGTTTGTAAGGATTACGTTAATTTTATTAACAGTTAAATTTTAAGTTCCTTTCCTGTCGATTCTTAACTTCAACTTACTACTTCCGGCCAGAGCGTAGTTTTAGAATCACATCTGAATACATAATTAGGAAGAGTGATATTTAACCGCGACGTTCTTCGGTCTTAGCGAGAGAGTTACCAGGTATTCTGTCTGCACGCGTCCGCCTTTTTAGCCTTTTTTTACTCTCTCGTAAGCTATTATTACGCTCGGCCGTACTTTAGGCCCTTGATATCTTCGCAATCGTCGCAGTTGTTATATAAACAACATAAATTCATACTTAATAATTACAATGAACACCATATCTGTGAAACATCTAGAGAAAAAGTTCATTCTGTGTTATGCGGTAGGTAACTGTGTGTATAAGACACTTAACTGAACATATCAATCAATATTGTAACAATAACATACTAAGTATTGTGAGCAGTCATACTAAACATAAATACAAAATATGTAAACAATTTTAAATTCTAGGAAGTTGCGTTGTGTTAATCAAAACCCATTCTATGTTTAAGGTCCAGTTTAAAAAATAATTACAATAAATACAAAACAGGAGAATAAAATCAACTTACGTTTATTTAAGGTAGGAAAATATTATGAATACAAAACATAAAAGAGAGTCATGACCTCACTAAACATTACAATTAAACGTGGTGGCTGGTTCAATTAATGAACTAATTTTGAAACAACAGAAAAGGATGACATACCCTTCTTTAACAAATTTGGGATCCATCATTACATTTGAGTTTTGTTATCGAACATTACTTCTCCAAAAAAAAAAAACTTGGGATAGTATCTGAAATGAGAAAAGAAAAGGGGTTAGTTTGACGAGTCTCAACCAAGCTACTGTTTCGGAGGCCAGGCTTCCCTCCTATTACTGCTTCCAACCAGCAGGGCACAGGTCTTCCCTCCACAGGCCATCATGACAGCGTAAATTTTAGGATTTTAGAAATATAGGTGTTGCAGCCTCTCTTCGGTGTTGGTTAATTTACGTTGCTACGTCTAAGATGAGGCTCACCTCCGAGCTGCTCGTCCAAGTTGACATCTTATAAGTTCTCGTAAAATTTCTTTTTTTTTTTTTTTTTTTTTTTTTTTTTCGTCTCTCTTCTGCCGTCTCCGTCACTGTCCCCGTCTCCCGTAAAGCCTATCGAAAACACTGCGCAGCCGTTTTAGTAGCTGGCGCGTTTTTTTTTTTTTTTTTTTGAAAACTTGGCGTAGATGGTGACTAGCAGGAAGCCAAAAAGGCAACCCACACTCTGGATCTTCACGGGAAAAGGGTTTCCCGACTACCAAAAGGAGCCGTTTCTCGCCATTCCATCCATTCCATCGTTCAACTTCCAAGGCCACACCAATGTGTCGTCACAACTGCAGGTGGAAACAAGGGGGAAGAAACTAGCCTCGCTCCAGGGTTCCAGTCGATAATGCAGATCTTCTGTCTCAACGTATATTTTCCCCCACCATAAGTATGCTGTAGAACATCACCCTGCTAGCCTGGTCCAGCAAAACAGGGTCCCTTTTTCGTGAAACCCAGATGGTAAAACTATCAAGCACTTTCGCCCCCCACACATGGTGGAACACTTAGCAGAAAGGAATTTTGGGTGCAGTACAACTGCTGACAAGAATTTCCGCTGAAGGAAAGAGGGCAAGGGGTGAAAATCTCTGAACTAAGTTAATACAAAATGACTTTGGTAAATTAAAAAAAATGAAGCTACTAATTACACATTATAATACACAATAAAAATGTCAGCACTGTAATAATTGTTTCCTCAGCCACCAATTGAGACTAAACACAATTTATCCAAAAGAAATACAAATAGAATCAAATTATTTTTCTTCTACCGCCAGTCAGAAAGTATGTATTCGTTTAACGTTAAAAAAAAGAGGGATACCAATTAAATTACTCAAAGTTAAGAAAAAAAATTAACACACAAAGGTGCAACAACAAAGTTTTAAAATAAAAATTTAAAGTTAAAAGTTAAACAACCTTAAAGGTCAAAACAACTAGAACAAAAACAAAAAATCTAAGTCCCTAAACTCAAATTAAAATTAAACAACTTCAACTCAGAACTTTTAAACGCAACCTAACCAAAAACTTAAAGTTTACAAAAGTTACAATTTAAACTTACAACCAACTTTAAACAACAAAAAAAAATTAGAACTTCAATTACATATCAAAACTGAAATAAGCAAAACAACTTAAGCTTAAAAAAAAATAACGTTTAATACATAACACAGTGTTAAGAGACCAACTCGGTTAGAAGTTTGATAGCTTCGGCTATATATCTTTAGTTTAGATTAGTGTTAGTTTGAATCTTAGTTTCAAGTTCAAGCCCAAGTGTCGGCTTTTATTGTACACTCCAAGACGGAGTTCTGTTAAATCGTTTTTGAATAATAAAGTATTATTTACCCTTCCCTCTTGTTGTTTCCTGTCACACGAACTCAAGCGATTATTCGCTTATCAGTTCTTAAGAGTTTTCACGTTCAGCAGTAACTCAGCATTTACAAAGTGAGGAACTCTACAAGTTTTAAAAAGCGCATTTATTCTATTGTTGTTTATGCGCTATCGAAGAAGTAGATTTAATTCAATTCAATAAGTTTAAACGAAATGCAGGAAACAAATGCATATAATTTGATATCCCGTACAAAGAAGGTGTACACATCAGATTTTGTATTCTTACATGCGGGTAAATTATGCATTTTTTGCTTTATATTTACTGAATTATGTTTTTCTTATGTTCCGGTTAAGGTTTTATGACATTAGTTAATCTGCATGCTTGTAGAATTATCAACAATTTATTAATATAAAGTGCTGGTATGCCTAACGAAGCCGTCATTTGTTTACATTTAAAATTCTCAGTAGGAGAGTGAATTAAGTCAGTTTTTGCACCAATCTCAGTATCATTTTGCAGAATGAGACCAAAACTAAACTTCCAGTTTTGTGCACAAAAATATATGTCTTCTTGCCCGCTGGTCGACTTTTTTTTTTTTTTTTCCCCGGGGGGGGTGTATAAACTCTAATTTTGATTGTAAGAATTTTTTTAACTCTTTTTAACTGTGTTCAGGGTTTTTTTTTCTGTGTTTTACAATTTTTAATGAAGATGTTTCGAGGTTTTATGTGTTTTTGCCTTGCCGCAAAGTAAGAACTGAATTGTGTGTATCAGAAATACAGGTTTATCTCTAATGAAATTTGTTGAAATAAGTTTAAATAAAATGCTAAAAATATGTATAATTTAATAGGCCAGATGGTGAAGGAAGTCATATGGTATCAATAACAGATTTTTCATTTTTAAATGTCTCCTGTAATTTTTTATAAACAGATAGTCTATCATTTCATATGATTAATACTGTTAAATTTATCTACATTCGCACTCTTACGTTCTTTGTTTACTTTATTCTGTGTTGGTACATATCTCATTTTTCTTCACAATTCTTTCCTTCTCTTTCTTTGAGTGGATGAATAGGTTGTAAGCATTGCTTATTATTTGGCTTCTCTCGCGAAAAATTTTAATTGCATCTCTCCTTTTAATCTATTTAACTTCTTCTCTTTTTTTCTCGCTTAAAAACGTGATACTTAATGTCTTACATGCATTCCAATTTTCTTCTTATGGCATTTCCCCATGTCTTTTATGCTTTTTTATGTTTTATCTTTTTTAATTCAATGCGTCTTAATTTTTCGGCGCTTTCTTTATAAATTTTTATTATTTTTTTATCCATTCTCCAATTCTTACATTGTTTCCACAGTATCATCATTTTGTATTTTGTATTACATTTTATACATTTTGTATTTTGTATTACATTGTTTCCACAGTACATCATTTTGTACGCATTTATAGGTTGTCATACTCGTTTCATAGTCTTTGAGCGTATAGTCTTCATATTTTTACTCTGTATTGTGTCCATATTTACGGTATGTATTTCTCCTTATACAGTTCATGCAGATTTTATATCTTGATTTAAGACAGGGAAAAAAGAAAAGCGATAAAATTCTTTCATATTTTTCTAGAGTTCATTTTGTTTGCTTTATGTAACTATTAATACCAGGTCGTTTCTCGCCATCTTTGCTTATATTCTTCTTTACCGACTGAAATACGTAAACTTTCACGCTTCTATACTTTTAACTCTGAATTTACAGTCAAGTAGCCATTATTTATAAATTCAAAAGAGGAAAAGGTTTCAGGAAGAAATGGTAGTCATAAGAACATATGTAGTTGAACATATGTTTATGTTTTTATGATGTTTAACATTTATGTTTTATTCATTTGTTTGATATTTAATGTTTATGGTTAATTATGCCTTAACTACCCATCAATTAAACTAAAATAATTTTCAAGATATAATGCTACTGGATGTTATAAACAGCTTTGTTGTGTTACACAATTTCAAAACAGACACTTTATTCATTAAAACTTATTATCCCAAAGAGGCGTTAGCCCAGAAGGGCTATTAGTCTGGTTACAGCCGAAAACATCGCGGCAAAAACATCGCGGACGAAAACGTCGCAGAGAAAACAACGCAAGGCGAAAACGTCGCTGTACAAAACATCGTGGGAGAAAATAAAGCAAAGAGAAAACATCGCAGTTCTAAAATATTGTGAAACAAAATATCGTCGTTCAAAATTAAGCGGTTCAAAAACTTCGTAGTTTAAAAACATCGCCGTCGAAAACATCATGGTAAAAAAAAAGTACCCACAAATCATCGTGTATTGATAACATCGCAGACATACATTTTTCAGGCTCTAATAATTGTAAATGGATATTCGCATAATGATTTGTGAGCGAAAGATAGAAAGGAGGATAATTTTCACTTTCATATTTTTTATTAACTAATAAATTAAAAAAAAAACAGAACAAGAAATTTAAACAAAACAAGAAATAATTTTCATTATAATAGTATCAGATTAACAAAAGAGAAGAAAATAATCTCATAATTAATTTAGCAAATTTTTTATAGATAAGGTTACACAGTTACTTATGTTTCTTTTTCTATTCTTTTTTAGAGCATACTTTTCATGAAATATTACCAGTTAAACTTTATAAAAAAATGATTTGTTAATGACTTTTGTTAGATAACTATGTCAGTTTAAAATTCTATTAAGTGCTATAAATTGCATCAATTTTCTGTGCTCAAGTTTCCATTTTACGTTTTCAGCAAATGTTTATTAGTTAATAAAAAATATTAAAATTATCCTTCTTCCCATCTTGCTCTCACAAATGATTCTGCGATTATCCATTTACAATTTTTAAAGCACCAACGCATTTCTACGATGTTATCGTCATGCGATGATTTGTAGACACTTTATTTTTTACCACGATATTTTCCACGACGATGTTTTTAAACTGCGAAGTTTTTTAACCGCTTTATTTTCGACGATGATATTTTGTAACGCGACGTTTTCGCCTCGCGTTGTTTTCTACACGACGTTTTCGTCCGCGATGTTTTTGCCGTGATGTTTTCGGTGGACACCATTAATTCCGAAATAACATTTTGCATCGAATTACTAAAAACATTTAATCACTTTTCAGACTGTTACCACCAAATATTACCGCCCTATATTACATTTAAAGAAGTTAAATAATGAAATAATAATTCTCGCAATGTGATAAAACAACGGTACCTAAAGCCATCAAATTTTGAATAACGTAATCCTACTGATGCGAATATGGGAATCTGGAAGCCCAAATTTGAAATTTGGAATTTTTTTATTATCGATTTTATATTTTGTAAAACTTTAACGAATTTTCGATGCACAAACTCGGTGATTTCAAAGCGAGCAGTGGCAACACTGAACGGAATAAAACATTTTACCCCCCAGCGTGTGAGACTGTTTGTCTCGCACGCTGCTAGACCAAGTACTCTCGAAACGCGCATATGTGTGTATATCAGAAAAGCGTAATATAATATCTGAAAGCTTTCAGTTTATTTATTTTTATTGTCAGCAAAATTTTAAAGTATCTACTTTTCCTTCACACTGGTATTATCGTATGCAAAAGTATAAAACTTTTATCAAACAGCTCGCATTTACAGTATAAGTTTCAGCACAGAGTTAAAAACACAGATGATTGCTTTTGCTCAATGGCATTTTCAGAAGAGTTTTGGAGCTCCTCCTTTTTTGAGGAATTCGGTCCTACTCCCGTGGAAACCATTTCCGTAAAACAAACATTATTTGCTCACATAATGTGATTTAAAAGTTATTGAACTTTTCATGATTTCATTGTAAGCTGATTAAATTTTGTTTTTCCTTAAATACATATATATATATGTAAAACAAATACTCTCTATTCATATAAAGCTAATATAAATTTTAATTTTAATTAAAAAATTTTAATTGCAAAAATAAAAAATACAAATTTTGCTTACTTTTGGCCAGTATTCAGGTAAAGTTTTGATTAAACTTGTAGAACTTCAGTTATAAATAATGCAGTCTAGTACGAAAAAATTTCTTACAATAATTCTCTACTATTTCAATTTGTGATTTTTTTAAATATATAAAAATTTAAAGTTTTCTACTATAAATTAAAATTAAATTAATTCAATTTTAATTTTACTAAAAAAAGTGCAAAACATTTTTTCAAATTTTTACATCATTAGTAGTTTGCAACATTTTCACAACGGTAGCAGTTCACAATTTTTACTTTTCTACACATTTTAACATTGCCTCAAAGTTAGCAACATTTTTGCACACAAAACAAGCATTTTACATTTTACATTAAAGTTTACAGCATAGGTTTTTACAATAGCTCTCATAGGTAACAGCTTAACACTCAAATTTACATTGTATTAGCGTCCTCTATTTTTACAGTTAGCAGTAACAAACTACTCAACTTCACCTAGTTTAGCAAATATTTGTCCACATTCAGGAATTCAAATATGTAGTTCTAGGTAAGTTAAATTAAAACATCCTATTTACTAGCTTTATTATTATTATCATTATTATATTTTGATGATTATATATAGTTTATTTTAGGTTTACATGCATAATTCGTGTAGGGAAAGTTTTCAATAGGCAAGAGTTTCTAAATTACTTTGGTTTTCTAAAAAAGTTTGGTTTTCTACTCTTAATTGGCATTTAATTAATATTTTGCTTGCTAAATTTCTCAGAATTCCTATTAGTTTAAATTTCATTTTCGTAATTCACAACATTTGTTTTTACTTTTGGTTTTGAATTTTACTTTTACCGTTGCCTATATGGTGACGAAACACGAATTCAGTAATTGAAGAATTAGGTTTGGAGGCAATTTCCCCTTGATAAGTCTGTCTTCTGCCTGCTCAACAATTATTTACTTATGCAATTTAATTTGGTCTTAGAAATTCCTTAAAAGAATTTTTTAGATTAATTTTTGGAATATTCTATATATTTTCATGGTGTTAGATACGTGCACTTAATTTACATATGCTCTTAGAATTTAAATGATATTGTAAATAAGTCCGCAGCAATAATTAATTTTAGTTTTATTTTTTATTTTTGCAATTTAAATTCCTTAATTAAATTTTAAATTTATATCAGCTTTATACGAATAGAGAATGTTTGTTAAATTCAAATTTCATTTCTTGCAGCAATTTCTTTTCTTGCGCAAGAGAATTATTTAAATTTAATCTAACTTTATTATATTCTTGTGAAACAATATATATATATATATATTGTAGATAATTGGATATTAGGTAACAACTTGATTAGGGAAGGCACCAATTCACTTTTTAGTCATGGCCAAGAAATCTGCTGCGAAGATTCCTGGAAATTGCTTTTTTGTTGGTTGACCAGATGGAATTTTGGAAGAAGCACGACCACCTTGGTAGTTAAACATCGTTTATTTTTGGTTGACCAGTTTCTTAGCACATATCTTCCTAACTTTTAAAACACTAGGAGAGCTAAACGTGGCCCCCCAGTTTTAGATAAGCAAAAAGGGAGCATCATCTTGCATAAAAGAAAACAGCTAGCAAAGGCTAAGCGAGACGTTGCCAGGAGGAAGACGAAGCGCAAAAAGCAAGTAAGATGTGTTTAAGATAAAAACTTAATTCAGAATAAGTTAGTTACGATTCTCAATACCTATAATTGGTTAATTAATACTGCTATAAAATTATCAATGGCTGTTTGAATTTTAGTTCCATTTACATCACCAGCGTTTTGCAAGAGTTATATGACATGGATTAGTCTCGAAATGACACAGTGCAGGAAAAGGTGTTATTATTTTTAAATAGAGAGAGGGGAATAACAAATTAACATTAAGCATTAAGGGGCTATTACTAGTTTAAATTATATTTTTCATCTTTCTTACACACTACGTAACTAACTTCTAATATTGTATATAAAATCATTTACTTTTTACGGCCACAAAATTTTTATAAGATCATAATAAAAAATAAATAAACATGCAATATTTTAAATTCATATTAACTTGTATAATCAAATTATGTGTTGTGTGTGGGTAGCAGCACTTTGTATTGAAACCTTTTTACATAACCATTAATTTTCTAATTACATGTAACACATATAAAAATCATGACACTAATTTTCATATTGATAAATTATAATTCAACATCATAAATGTTTAATATTGCAGACATTATGCATCATAAATGTTTAATATTGCAGACATTATGCATCATAAATGTTTAATATTACAGACATTATACATAATATTGCAGACATTATGATTTCACTGTTATTATCTTTTACTAGCAATTCCTTATTTTGCCAAACTGGAAGACCCTGCAGAGATTTTAAATAAACATTTCTATCAATAGGCTACTATGGCAGTTACTTGAAAAGGCATTCGCTCCTTGCATACACACTCCTTGCTCTGTGACACACTCCTTGCTCTGTGACACAAATACATTCCATAATATTAAATATATAAAATAATAGTAATATATAAAACAATTTACATTCAGTCGTAAAATGAGAACCTTCAAGATTATCTTGAATGAGGTGGGCAACTTAAGCAATTGTATAAAGTTAATAATATGCCTCTGTTTTTGAACCTGCACTCCCTCAACATACTTACATTCAGTTATTCATTACATAATTATAACATTTATCCACCACAACTTAAAATTACTTTTACCTTGCCCGTTTCCCTTTCTGATTACATTGCAAATATTCGGTTTCATTTTAATTACACAATTTTTAAATTATTAATCTTTTTAATGTTCATATTTAATATCCATGCTGAAAGCTACACTTTTTATATTTTCTATTTATTGCTCAAAACGCAGTTCTTTGTAATTTTTAGGATAATATTCAAAATTATTTAATTTGCATTTTCTATGTTTACTTCATTCTCAGAATAATTATACTATTCTTAGCATACAGTTTTACAATAATTAAAAAATATAATGACTAATCACATTGCAATTTAATCATCTTCCCTGAAAAATATTAAAATTCTTTATTTAATTAATTCATAAACTGTTATTATATTTCTAGTATCATAAAATTTTAATTTTCATTTTCATAAAAGCGCATTGTATTTTAAATTCAATATGATAAAAATTATCAGTTTGCAATTCAGTTACCATACAAAAATTCGTAACCGCTCTACTAGTAGATGAATAAATTATTTCGAAGATATGAAAAACGTTTAGCATACTATACTACTATCAAAGTAACAATATTAAATATACTCACACGATTTTTAACTGTAAAATCATTTAAAGAAAAGGAAATCTTGTAACATATTGCTAATTTTTTAACAACAAATAATATGCTTTTCGGAAACTACTAAATCAAATCCACAAAAGTTTAAATCAAAGGCATCATGCTAACCTGAAAACTCACAGTACTTTTATCAGTTTCTTATTAAGGAGCTCATTTTATTTCATCCATGACATCCGTGTTAATTTATATCTAAGACTGAAGTAGAAGAAAAATATTTGGCGCCTCGTCCTTGAAATCTCTTTAATATAAACGTTCGGATTGAAATTTAGCACTAGTATACCGCAATAAAACGATGATAGAATATTTTGTTTTCCTTTGTGCGTATTTATACACTTCACTTCGTATATTCAAACATTTTTACAGTAATTCAAAAATACGTTGAATCACTTTGCAATTTAACAATCTTCCCTGAAAAAACGTTTAACAGTACTCGAACAACATTAGTAAATACAAAATCATTAATTAAAATATCAAAATACTTTTGTTTTTATTCCATGAATAGGTTTTTTTTTTATTTTCTCAAAGGAATAAAATTAAATTATAAAAAACTTTAACTAAACTATTTCATACAAAATTTAAAATCCATTGCCAGTTTTGTTTCCCTAGAAGAACAGTAATTTAACATACATCGACCGAAAGATAATAACTATGGCTATCTAATAAGGCTGTATATTATAACGTATTAATCAGAAGCATTTCTCGAATCTAAAGCATTTCTCGAACACAAGCAAAACTGATCATTCTTGATGACGTCTGTTAATTTCGGACGCAAAAACCGCAGTTTCTGATATATTACAGTTGAAACCTATTTTAAAAACACATGACTTGAACGCTAAATCATTTTGTAGTTGAACTTTTCTATTGAGTTTGAAGCATTGATTAATTGCAAAGCACTAACGTAACTTTCAGTCAAGGATTCCGAAACAGATTTGTCCTTGTCGATTCATTGTGATGCAAGCAAATTTAGAATTAATCATGTAGAAGCATTGGTAGCGAAGCGAAAAAATACTGCATTTCTCAGATGTTGATCCGTAATGAAAAGCAAACTTGGCTGCCGAGGCAGATTAAATATTCATCTTTATTTCCGTAAACGCGTTGCACCACGAACTGCTTGGTACTTTAATTAGTAGCTATTTCGAAACGTTTCAATTTCTGATAGCTGTTTCTGATTTCTGATAGCAGTAAAAAGCGAAGCAGCAGGCAGCAGTCCATCTAAGAAGAAGTATAGAAAGCAAGTAAGTTGATCTTGAACACAAGATGAAATCTTGATTCGGAATGAGTTAGTTTCGGTTCTCAATGAATTTAACTTTAAATTGCTGCTTTAAATTGAATTTAAAATTGCTGCAAAATTTTTATTGGCTATTTGAACTTTAATTCCAGTTATATCACATTATGTAAGAGTCATATCGTATGAATTAATCTCGGTCTGGAAATGACTCAGTGTAGAAAAAGGTATTACTATTTTTAGAATAGAGAGGGGAATAAACAAATTAAAATTAAGCATTAAGGATCTATAATTAATTTAAATTATATTTTTATTTAACATATATATATATAATTTTTAGGTATTCATTGTTTTTAGGTTTTTAATTTTACATTTCTTTAATTCTTATTTTGTATATTTATAGGATATTTGAGATTTATTGGTATTGAATTTCACTTTTGAGGAGGGGGAGGTCTTTGTGTAAAATGGTTCTACATTTCTTACCTTTTGTCTATACTGATCAATTTTCAACAGCACATTGCGCGAAAATGTCTTGAATAATTATGTTTATTATAAAACATGTCTTGTGATACTATTATTTATATATATATACATATACATGTGTAAGAAAGACATGTAATATATAGAATTAATATCAACCAAGAGTTGTAAATTATCTAACTGGAAGGTACAAATTAAAAACAATTCATAAATATAATTTTAAACTAAAATTGATATAAAAGTAGGTTAATACAAAAATAAAACATTTTCATTAAAATTAAAAAATAATTATGATATTTTATAATATTATTAATATTTAATAATTTTAGTTTTATTTAATTTTTTAATTAAATGAGCTTAATGACACAAAGGAAAAAATCTGTTTCTAATATGCACAAATTTTCAAACTAATATTCGATGAGTCATTTAAAATCCTTTATACTGTCGGTTTATATTTATGAGTTATCATAAAAATCTAAACACAGGGTTTCGTTAAAATACACTAATTCACTTTTTTCAGAATAGTGTCCTGATAGTTCCTGCTTTCTTAGTAGTTTAACTTGCTTTGCTTAAGGCTAACAAACGGGCTGGTTGCATGGTTGATTTTTGAGGTTTGCCCTATGTGTAATGAAATTGTGAGTCAGTTTCCTTCAGAAAGTCCTCCATAGATGCATTCTTCCAATTAGGAAAATTGCCCTCATGGCTTTGCCGTATTCAGATAACCTAATCTAGCCTTCACAACAGAAATTTTAAAATTATTCTTGCCGGTTTCGAAAGGAGCGACTTTAGCACTTCCTGCAAGTTATTCTAGCTCTTTCAACTTGGAACACATTATTTCAAAACAGACAGTTTCTATCAAATCCTGCATAAGATCATTTAATTTCCTTTGGTTAAGAGTTTAAGATTATGCATGTAAGATTTTTCATGTATATTTACGATTTTACATGTTACGGTTAAATGCTTCAAACATAGTTCCACAGTTCTACTTCAACTTCAGATACTGCTTACGTTTCAGTTCATCTTCCACGCTTAGATGAATAGACATATGTGATATAGCCAATCCTCCGTGAAAAAAAAAATGGCTTCATAATAGATGGGAAGTTTGTATTCTTTGTGATTAGTTTCAATAATAGCTTTTTTATCTCTGCAAAGCAGAAATTGTTGTCCACTCAAATCAAACACTCTATTACTTATTAACGATTTAATATTTAAAATAGAGCAAAATATCATTATACCATATTTTATGCGATTTTCAATTCATTATCATTACTTTATATTTAAACTATGTTCAAAGTTACATAAGGCATCAAATGATAAATCTTTACAATAATCGCCTCTTTAAAATTCTAAGTAAGTCAGTTTAAAATTTTATGCATATCTTTGTGAAATTAATTCTTCAAGGAAAAAAAGTTAAATACAGACTTCCAATCAAATCTTTTAAGTATATATAAAGCCGCATGCTTAATATAGCGTTTAAACTAATAGCGCATATTTATGATACTATAGCAACAGTAAACAGCGAAAGTTAAATTAATTTACAGAACTAGTTTAGATGAACAGCGGAAATGAAAAACTGCTACAGCTGAAGAAGATTCTATTTAAGCTTCAAAACTAATCCTGTTAATTCGTATAATTTCTCTGAGTATAATTCCTATAGTGTTGTTATGTCCGTACGGGTTCGTAATACATTGAATGCATACATAAACAATGATAGTTTGATAAAATTTATTTTATCCAGAAAAACACTTCACAGTTCTACAACTTTTCACAAAAATGCTAGTTCAGGTATTCACAGTGTAAGGATCTTAAGTTTTACTAACGTTTATTTTATTTTAAATCTTTACTATCACTTCTTATTTTCTACTTCCGGCCAGAATTATAAGCGTGAAGGATTTTATGCAAAGTTTGTCTGGCGAACGCCAAGTACTTAAGTTGTGGCTTTTTGCCAAGCAAGAGAGAGAGGAAGCAGTGAGTCAACGCAGGCCGCTTACCTTAGAAGTTACGCAGTTGCTGTTTGCCTTCCAGGCCAGAGGTTTTAATCCTCTTGATAAATTAAACGTATTGTAGTGTTCATAGTCTCTGTGCTACATACGCTTCCTGTTATTATAAGGCCAATCTTCCACGTGTATTATTCTAAAGTTAAATTCGAGTTTAGTTTTATTTTTATACTTTTACGTTAGACCCCGAGTGGCGGGTCATTGTATTCCGATGTACGGAAGTTATTGTATATAGAGAAAAATAAAGGGTTTTGTATACCCTTCGTCTGTATCCTGTCTACTTACCACAATTAGTGAACATAGCTTTAGTAAGCTCTCTGTTCCGAGTCAGGTCCTTGTATGTTCCCGAAGAAGGTTAGAAGGAACTTTGAACCTGATAGTGGCGCCCAACGAAGAAGAATAACCATGGCCGAGTTTCAAGAAGAACCTGTGCTGCCTGCAGAAACGGCTCAGAATCCAGAAATGCCAGCTGCCGCCCTGGAAGGATTCGGTTACATCGTCCAGACCATGCGCGCTTCGATGAAACCAGAAGCAACGTTTAATGGAAACTCACCGGTAACCACTTTTTTGGAAAAATTGGATGACCACTTCAGGCTCTACCCCGTGCACGAGTTTCAAAAAGTTACCTTAGCTACCAGCGCTTTGAGGGGCCAAGCGCTTAACTGGTTCAAATGTATCGACAGAAGTCTCTTGGGTCAAGCAGGAAGTCCCACCTATACTTACGAAAATTTCAAGACTGCCCTACTAAAAGCCTTCCCTGTTGTAAGGGATCGTGCGAAATTAGAAACGGAACTTTTTAGTATATATCAACAAAGAATCGAAAACCTCTCGAGCTTTATTTTAAGAAAAATTCACGTTTTCAAGCTCTTGTATGGAAACCGGCCGGATCCTGAAGTAATTCAAGTGATTTTGCCGAGGTTACTCCCCAAGTGCAAGACTTTATTGAATTAAGAAATCTGACTACACTGGAAAAGTTATTTGAGCTAGCAATCCAGTTTGAAAGTAGAAGAACGGCGGACGTCGAAAGAAGACGCCAATATCAACAGCGAAACCAATTTGGTACGCCAAGACTACAGCAAACTCAAGCACATGGCTACGGAGAAAAAGTGAATCAGTGGGCAAGGAAACCCGAGCATTCAAAAACAGCCGGCGAACGTCGACAGTTCAATAGCAACCCAGGAAAAAAGTCTCAAGGCCAGTGGAAAAAGAAGGAAAGCACGGAAAGGAAAAATAATTTAAACTAAAACGGATTTCTGCGGACGAGAGGGTGCGGAAATCCGAAGGCCACGAAAACCCCTCTTCCTACAAGTTAAATACAGTAATGGTGAAAAATTTATTTGACTCTTCCGAAGATTGAAGTCTTGGTGAATAATATCCCGGCCACCGTACTCCTGGATACCGGCGCGCAGTGTTCCTGTGTGGCAGAAGAGTTTTCTAGAAAGTATTTTCGCAAATACCGCATATATAATGCGGATAATACGACAGTATTAGCGGCGCAAGGAGAAAAATGTAAGTGCGTAGGTAAAGTACCTTTGTATATCCGTATCAAGGACGAACAAGTAAAGGTGATGTTTTTTATAGTAAAGAATCTGCAAGCACATTTGATCTTAGGAATAGATTTTCTTTCAGACGCACAAGCTACACTGGATTTTAATGGAGCGTCCCTTAAGCTGACAATGAAACCAGTGCGTGAAGAAAAGGCTGAACCGCCAAGGTTAAATCTTGACCACCTGCCTAATGATGAGCAAGATAGAATCCGACAAGTAGTAAGTGAATTTGCTTCGTTATTTACTGATATTCCAGGATTTACTCAAGTTACTAACCATAGTATTGACACCGGAGATGCATTGCCAGTTCGTCAAAAACCATACCGGTATGATAAGAATAAGGAAAAAATTATAGAATGGCATATTGCCGATATGCTACGTAAAAAGATCATAACGCCCATCTCAAGTAGTTATGCTAGCCCGTTGGTTTTATGTAAGAAAAATAATGACTATCCTTAGGAGCATCCAAAAAGGTGGAGATTCGCATGGACATTGTGTTAAGACCTGTTCTTGGAAAGTCCACATTTATCTATTTAGACGATATCATTATTACTAGTGATAATCTAGACCAACATGTACAGGATTTAAGACAGGTGTTTTCTTTATTAAATGAGGCCGGTCTAAAAGTTAATGTCTAAAAGTGCAAATTTGCAGCCCCTGAATTAAAATATTTAGGTTACAAAATATCTCAAAAAGGGATCGAGACAGATGAATCAAAAATAATCGCTGTACAAAAGTATCCGACTCCAAACACGGTAAAGAAGCTCTCTTCTTTTCTAGGACTTTGTTCATATTATAGGTCCTTTATAAAAGATTTTGCGGCTATCGCTGAGCCATTGTTAAAATTAAAAAGGAAAAAGGCAAGATTCTCGTGGACGGCCGAAGCCAATAGTGCTTTCGAAAAATTAAAACAAGCATTAACGCAAGTCCCTGTGTTGAAATTTCCTGAAAAGGATGAGAATTTAGAAATTTCAGCAGATGCTTCGGATTATGCGGTAGGAGCGGTACTTTCGCAAAATAAACAGCCCGTGGCATTTTTAGCCGAACTTTAAATCAAACACAAAGAAACTATTCCGCGACCGAGAGAGAGGCACTTGCAGTTCTGTTAGCAGTGCAAAAGTTCCGAGTCTATTTTGGAAAGGCGCCGATAACAGTATACTTTGATCATGCGGCGGTAACTAGATTGTACTCAGGGAAAAATTTATCCCCAAGATTAATAAGATGGGCACTCAAGCTGCAAGAATATAATCTGGTAATCAAGCATACCCCTGGAAAGGAAAATATCGTAGCAGATGCCCTATCAAGGACTAAAATAGACGAACAAGGCAATACCGTAAAGATGGCAATGCTTACAGCGTGTACAATAAATTCCCGAGAAACTGTAATAACCGAACTGGGTAAGGATCCTGAGTTTGGAAGTATTTATGAGTATTTGAAGGATCCTGAAAATTTTAGTCACCAAGATATTGTGGCGATAAGAAATAGGACGGCCCATTACGAACTAATAGATGGTCTATAATTTTATACAAAAACTACGAATTCCAACAACGAATTTCTACCTGTTATCCCAGCTAGTCTTAGATTAAATATCCTGCAGGAGCTCCATGACAGCCCTTTAGCTTCTCATGCTGGTATTCGAAAAACTATCCAACGCGTACGCGAGGCAGTCTACTTTCCTGAACTGCAAAAGTTAACAAGGGCGTATGTCCACTCCTGCCCAACATGTCAAGCAGTTAATTATATTAATTTCCGCCCGGCCGGGTTTCTAAATAGTATTAAATCCGAATTTCCAAATGAAATAATTGGCATCGATTTATTGGGCCCTTTCCCAAAAAGTCAGTTAAATAAAAGTCGCTATCTCCTTGTTATGGTTGATCATTTTAGTAAATGGACCGAAATTGTTCCCTTAAAACGAGCCTCCGCGAAATTAGTTACTGATTCTATTTTAAATAAATATATTTTAAAATACGGGGCGCCCCTAAAAGTTATATCGGATAATGGTCCTCAATTTGTAAGTAATATATTTGAAGACATGTGCCAAAAACTGGGCATACGTCATTTAAAAATGGTCCCGTATCGGCCGCAATCAAATATAGCGGAACGGGTCAATAGAAATATAGTGAAAATTATCCGTAGTTATGTTAAAAATTTTCATAAAAGCTGGGAGAACTATGTCAATGAATTTGCTTTCGCCCTTAGGACCGCAAAACATGATACAACAGGCAAAACTCCTGCTGAGTTATTTCTAGGCAGAAAGATTATAACACCGTTAGATAAATTATTTTATGTGCAACAAAGAGCCCCAGAATTTAAAATGGGTGATATAGAAAAACTAATAAAAGAAGCAAAAAAGAATACGGAAGTAGCACAAAGAAAACAGAAGCTATATTATGATTTGAAACGACGGGGAGTAACTTATAAAGTAGGGGATGAAGTTTTAAAAATTAAGCATTCACTTTCTTCAGCACCAGAAGATAAAACTGCCAAATTTTTTCCACGATTTGAAGGACCATATGTTATAGAAAAAAATAACTCACGCTGTTGTAGTGTTAAAAGCCAGAAATGGGGAAACCTGTTCCGCAAACATTGATCAAATCAAGCCCTACTTCGATCGTAATAAAATGCAAATCTTTTCAGATCTTTTGCAGGATCCGGCACGGCAGACACCGCAGGTACAAGTTCCAGAGGTAGAAAAACGACAAGTACAAGGGCAAGCCAATGAGAGACAGAAGCAAGTGAAAAGAAAATTGCCCCGCGGAAAAATTGAAGGTAACAAGAAAAAGAAGCCGTTCCACCGTCCAGAAAACAGAGTTCACGAACACCCCCAGAATGAAGAAGGGAGAAGGACGACGTATGTGAAGAGGACCAGGAGAAATGACGGCAACTATAACCCGGCTTTAAAACGGAAGATCTACTCATCCGACAGAACTCTCCGCAGCAAAAGTCGCCGAACTGCGGAAGGGCCATCAGCGGCGGAGGAAAAAGTACAAGGAATGTTTGAACGGCCAGCAACGAGGTCCAAGCAAGAACACGGAAGAAATTTCCCGGTTCCGCCAAGACCAGCTGCCATCAAACGGCAAAGACCACAAGCAGAGGAGAAAAGGAAAGTATTCAAGGGTGGCCGTACTGGTGAAAAAAGGAGGCTTCCAGAGGAAAGCACTGAAGGGCGAGCCCGTACAAGAAGGAGGATAAACCAAACTACTATCTGCAGTACCTTTAAAGACTGGGCCCAGAAAAGGGTGTCCGAATATTACAAAGATAAGTAAAATTTTATGTTACTTTGCAAACTTAAGTTAATCTTTCATTCTTACTGCAAGTGGCAGATTTCAAGAAGTTTTACCTCATGCGAGGTCTACCTTTATCGCCAAAAGGGCGAGAAATGAGTTGTGACCGATTTTCGTATTATGTTTTTCAATTACTCGTGCGTAAAACTAAAGTTGATGTATAATAGCGTTGTGTAAAAACTTAAATATTGTAAAAAGTTATTGTATAAATTTTATTTAAAACATTCTAGCAAGAAAGAAGTTTTAGTCTGAAAGACTTTTTGAAATGTATTATTTCAATGTAGAAAGAATTGGCACTTGCTTTGAAAAGAATAGAAGTTAACAATGTACTACTAATGTATGTTTTCAAATCTGTAAAATTAACGGCATGTTGATATGTTCTGTTATTTTAAATGTTAAGAAATACCGTGATATGGTAAAAGTGAAAGTAATGTTAAAAATTTGTTATTCGTGTGACTGTAAAGACTAAATCATGGCGAATATGTGTTAAAGGTTGAATGATATAGTTAGGCTCTCTGACGCTACACTTTAGAGTTAGCCACTTTTAGAATAGTACCTCAGGGTTTAGAGTTGAAATTAGGGTGTGTTAAGAGGTCTCGTTATGTTGAATTTTAACACGTTAGTGTTTTGATTGTAGAAGGAAGTGTGGCACACGTAGACAGAAACACATTCGTGTTTGGTGTTCTTTTACAACACATGTCAGAGAGCACGGGGAGAGATAATTAAAATAGTCATGAATGAAATAAGAATGTTAAGAGCAGTATAATTGTATATGTTACTTGCCATGTCATTGTGTAACATTTCATTAAACTAGTTTTCCTTCCAGATCTCTGGAAGGAACCAGAATTGAATAAAAGCTCCTGTTTAGATGCAGTACAGATGAAAAAAAAGATTGTTGTATATCCTGGGAGCTGCTATTGTAACAAATTTCTTTCTTTTAAATTTTCTAGTTTCTAGCGAAGTTATGTTTGTAAAAGATTGGCCTCGCGTTAGATTCTAGAGCTAAAAGTTTTCAACAAGGTCGTTTTAGACCTCAGTTTCAAACTAATTAACTCTGGCGGGAAGTATGTAAGGATCTTAAGTTTTACTAACGTTTATTTTATTTTAAATCTTTACTATCACTTCTTATTTTCTACTTCCGGCCAGAATTATAAGCGTGAAGGATTTTATGCAAAGTTTGTCTGGCGAACGCCAAGTACTTAAGTTGTGGCTTTTTGCCAAGCAAGAGAGAGAGGAAGCAGTGAGTCAACGCAGGCCGCTTACCTTAGAAGTTACGCTGTTGCTGTTTGCCTTCCAGGCCAGATGTTTTAATCCTCTTGATAAATTAAACGTATTGTAGTGTTCACAGTCTCTGTGCTACATACGCTTCCTGTTATTATAAGGCCAATCTTCCACGTGTATTATTCTAAAGTTAAATTCGAGTTTAGTTTTATTTTTATACTTTTACGTTAGACCCCGAGTGGCGGGTCATTGTATTCCGAAGTACGGAAGTTATTGTATATAGAGAAAAATAAAGGGTTTTGTATACCCTTCGTCTGTATCCTGTCTACTTACCACAATTAGTGAACATAGCTTTAGTAAGCTCTCTGTTCCGAGTCAGGTCCTTGTATGTTCCCGAAGAAGGTTAGAAGGAACATTGATCCTGATAACAGTATCACAAAGCACAATCAGTAGTTACACTTCAAACTACTTGGAACGTTAAACACAACAAAATGGAAATCGCATCTAAAAGGCGAAACTCTCACAGATATCTCAATACTCCAAAGTCGCTCTAAACTAACACCTAGCAACTAAGAAACCGATGCTTTTTCCTCTCTTATATAGTTTCCACCTGGCCACCGAGATATTTGTAGTACTTTCCAATTCTCTAAATAACTGGAAAACATATGAGAGCCGAATACGGTTGTAGAGGATCAGTTACAGTTATTCACTTACGATACCCATTACAATTATACAGGGACCAAACCAAAATGTCTCCAAGTTTGGTGACTTTTGGTGATTTCTTGCCAAACTTGGTGACAAAAATTCCTCGGAAAAACCGTTGCCAGCTTGGAGTTAACCTGCCAAATTACCAAGATGGTAAACACCACTTGCCCCTGCATTCTTATTTTCTAGCAGACTTTGCTCTTCTCAAGCTTTTCATGTTAGTTCATTCGCTGAAGAATTCAATAATTCTACTAAAATTATTTCTCTATGTACAAAATTAGTGACAGTATCTTTATTTTTTTTTCTTTGGCAGTGTGTTCTAGTTAGTACTAATATTTGCCAGAAACGGGTTTGCTGCATCGGTCTTTCCTATTTTTCCCACGGAAACGTAAATCTATTTTCGTTACAAAGTCCTCCACGACGGCATCCTACTCCTGAGCCAAATAGCGTCTGAATTAGAGGCTAGTGGAGCAGGAAGGGACTCCCCATGTCGGGTAGTAAGTCACACATTTAAGTTTTTCCTTTTGTAAAAAGCAAAAAATACCATCACCCCTAATACGACCGAACTTCCCAGCTTAATTATATTGGTACAAACGATTCATGGAGAATAATTTGATAATTATACCGTAAATATTGGTGAACTAGCACACAGCTTAGTCGACACAGCTCTCAGAGAAGGTAAATATTAGAAGATTTTTACTTGAGACTCCTAATCTCACTGAGAATTTTGAGAGTAAAGAAAATGACCGAGTTCTAAATGCAGATTTAATAAAAGAAGGTTTAGGAACTGGTCAGAAACTGGGGAATAGTTTTGGTTAACATAACTCTAATGAGAAATGTGCTGGGAAATTTCAACGTGAAATGAAAATGTTAACATCTTTTTACTGTGCTGAGAAATGTTTATTCATAGTTCACAAAATGGCGTTTCAAGTCCATCTATTCGATTTCTTAACACCTCCCCTATTGGACACGTGACCATTTAAAAATTGGTAATTCAGTTTTTTTCATTCCTTTTAGAATTCGAACTGCAGTACGCAGCATAATTCGAATGTTAGGAGAATTCCATGGAACTACTGAATTCCCAATATTTAAATTCTGGAATTGGATTTAGGCCTTTAGCGTATCTTATGTACATATGTATATAATATTGTTTAAGTCTTCATTAAAGGATCAGAAATCATCCTATGGCATTGCATTCTCCTTTTTTGCTTATTGTTTTGTTTCGAACAATTTTGTCACACAGAGAGACATATAACGGCGTAACTAAAAGACGAATGTAACGATTAATAGCGAATTCGTTCGTAAAACCGGTAAAACATCAACAGCAGAGGAGACTCGTATTGATTTTGCTCAAGGGATGACAGAAAGAATTTTATTAATAAAGGAAGAAGACGATATCCATAGCATTTCTAGTGATAACAATGATAGTCCTATTGTACGCAAACGCATGCGTTGTTTATTATCAGGAAATGAGAATGAATAAAATCTTGCTATGTGTAAAAAAAGATTTTACTTTTCTTTATTTAATTTTAAATATATTTTTTTTCATTTTAAGGGCAGATTTACTTTAATATATAATTTTATTACATATGTATTACATAATTTATTACATATTTACGATACATGTGTATTTTGCTGGAATAAAATAAGTTTAAAACCAGTAATTTCAGGTGGTTTTAAGAAATTACTTGTGCTGATTTTTTATACACCGAGCAAAGTTCTTGCTTTCATAAAGACAATGTCTTTATTGCACTTATTCTTCAAGAACACATTTATCGTATATCAGCAAAATTAGATTTATTACAAAAATTAATTTCATGCATCACGTTCATGCATCAATCATCACGTTTCCTCCAACATATATCGCACTGCCATTCAATCATCTCTAAACGTTTTTCAAAGAATCCCCGTCCAGCTTATAAAAATCATTACTGCTTTCAGAATAATATCGCCTCTACCCGATATTTTACTTCAAAAACCCAAAAACACGGATATCGCGAGGCACAACCGGCGGCAGATGTGAAAGCATCACGAATAATTGGGATTCAGATTTTTGCAGATGCTCAATGATATTCGCCCTCTCTCAAACAAAACACATTATTTTACGATCTCCTGGATAAAATATGCTTCTTTGCCGTACATAAGCTATGAAGTCACATCGTCTTTACCACAGAAAGCTAATTACAATGCTCCCTTTCCAGGGCCGGATTTAAATTTGATGAGGCTGTAAGCTATTTGAAATATGAGAGCCCTTTATAAGTCTGTTATACTACATTTTAATACTATATTTATACTACATTTTAAATATTTTGGGGGCCCTAAGCTATAGCTTGTGTAGCTCATACGTAAATCTTGCACTGCGCATTTCCCATTCAGATGCAATTCCAAATGATGCGACATGTTTACTATTGAGAATACTGACTGGTCACTGACTGCTGAAAAACAGCCGCTAATTCCAAATTTCAAATTTGGGCTTCCAGAAGCCCATATTCGCAGTAGGATTACGTCATTCAAACCTGGATGGATCTAGGCACCGTTGTTTTATCACAGTGCGAGAAACATACATACATTTATGGGGATTCTTCATTATTTAATTTCGTCAAATATAATACAGGGCGATAATATTTGGTGGCAAGAGTTCGAAAATTGAAACGGACATTCAGAGTGATTCGACGCAAAATCGCAAAACGAAAACAATAATCTCTTAACGACGATGTCCCTTTGGACTAAAAAAATAAAATAAAATGTCTTTATCCCAATTAACAATTATTAATCTAAGAAAAACTAACAAAAATCTTAAAAGAGATCTGTTGTCTACTAATATGGATATTTCACCTTCAAATGTGCAGCGTCGGCTTCTCACTGCTAGTCGGAAGGCGAAAAAGCCAATCAAAAAACAATATTTTATCTTGTCAAATGAAGCATAAACGATTATAATAGACACAAAAATGAAAAGTTTGGACCATAAATGACTAGAAAAAGGTTATTTTAGCTATAAGAGTCATTTGGTCATGCGTATACATCTAACGTTGTTACACGATGCAAGAGTGAGTCAATACGACATCAGCATACCCAACAAACCGTATATAAAATACCGTCGAAAGCAAATGTTTGGGGATTTTTCACAGCGGATTGCACTAAAAGTCTAGTTCCCATTCATGAAATGACGCATTCATCGACGTATATAGAAATTTTAAAGCGTTGGATTGTGTCATTATTGAAAACCTTTGCAGAGGCATTTTAACATGACTTAGTTCTGTAACAGCTTTAATATCGTTATTAATCTCTCGTGCATTTAAAATAGATGAATAATAAATAATGTACAGATTACTGGCAATTTTGAAATGCAGGCTCGAGAGCTGCATGCATTTTCTCGCACGAAGCATGTAATTATTTTTTTAATAAGTTTATATAATATGTTTGCTCTTCTTGTTTGTATGTCGCCATTTTTTTGAGTGTTAAATAAAAGTTATTGCTGTGTTCCATCATTGGAGTTGCTTCATATCGCCAAAGAAGTATTACAGTCTTATAATTATGACTGTGATACTTCTTTGGCAATATGAAGCAACTCCAATGATGGAACACAGAAAAAACTTTATTTAGCACTCAAATGGCGACATACAAAACAAGAAGAAAAAAGAATTCTAACATTTAAAAATAAATAACACTCTTCGTGCGAGAGTCGCACGTGGCACTCGAGTCTGGTTTCAAATATTGCCGTTCACAAATACCTTAATGTTCATCTATTTAAATTATTCAAACTACAAGATTTTAATATAATATTATTTAAAGCTGTTACAAGCTCTTCCCCAACGGATAGACTTTTAGCGAAGGGAAAAGTTCTGTAAAATTCGAAAGTTTATAAGCTCGTCTTGCTCAATTGCTTAAAGAGAAAAGGTAACTTCTCTGTTAAGTTTTCAAACTTCAGGCCAAAATTTTTAAGTTTTAAACAAATAGTTTTACACCACATTTAAATAGAAAGAAAATGGACAGTGTTCAAATTAGTCTTCCTTTTTATTTTATTTTATTTTGTTTTTTTGGACGGTGCCTAGATCTTTTTCCATGTTGGATTAGTTCCTCGGCTATAATTCACAACAAAGCCTTTCCTCAGTTCATTTGGGCCTTTCGGATAATATTCAGTTTTCTTTTGTTTTCGACAATTGTTTTCTTCGTATATTAGTACAGGTTTTGATATTAAATCGAAAGCCGAAAGATGATGATAACGTCGCATTGCAAAGTGATTTTCAATAATAATTTCTTTATCGTTTTTCAAATTTTCGTGAAAATCTTCCAAGTTTAATTCCGGTGATTTAACTGCTTCTTCAAAGATATTTTTGGATGCTTTATTTTCTTCCTTCATCGGTTCCAATATCTTCCCTTCAGCTATTTTTCTTTTCCTTTGAGCTCTACTAGAGACGGCAATAAAATGGTATCACTAAGTTTACGTTCAAGTGATAAACTAATAAAATAAGGCAGTTCAGTGTTAACAGGAAGTAATAACCTGATATAACTAGTATTATGTTCAGTGATGAACTAATAAAATAAGTCAGTTCAATATCAACAGGAAGTTACGTTCAGTGATGAACTAATAAAATAAAGCAATTCAATATTAACAGCAAATAATAATCTGGTATCACTAATATTATGTTCAGTGATGAACTAATAAAATAAAAATACGCACGATTATTCGATCTCCGTCGGTGCCTCCAAAATAATTATGACTGTGATACTTCTTTGGCAATATGAAGCAACTCCAATGATGGAACACAGAAAAAACTTTATTTAGCACTCAAATGACGACATACAAAACAAGAAGAAAAAAAAATTCTAACATTTAAAAATAAATAACATTCTTCGTGCGAGAGTCGCACGTGGCACTCGAGTCTGGTTTCAAATATTGCCGTTCACAAATACCTTAATGTTCATCTATTTAAATTATTTAAACTACAAGATTTTAATATTATTTAAAGCTGTTACAGTTCCATGACACGATTGTAAGTCTGTCAGAAAAATAAAATTATTGTGCTAGATTGGTCTGAAAATTCACGAGACTTAAATCCGATCGAGAACTTGTACCACATTCTCAAAGAACATCTTAGCAAAATGGATTGTATGCAAAAGAGTGCATGTTTAAGAATGCTATAAAAGTTTAGTTCCATGATAAATAACTAAAAATTACACTGGTGTGCAAAAATTAAGGACAAAGTCGAAAAATTAGCATATCAGCTGAACGAAGAGGCAGAGCGGACAGAAAGACCAATCAGGAAATTAAGTAAGGTGATGTACGGTAGCACATGCGCAGATATGCAGGTAGACGTAATGGGGGAGTGTCTGAGTAGTATAAAGCATGTTGTCGGTGTAAGATTAGTATTTCTGGCAAAGAGGTTGCACGCCGTGTAACAGGTAAAATCACACCAAAGTGCTGCCTCAGCGAGAAATGGCGAATAATCAATCTTTTAGACGACATCTGGATGTTTTTACCCGAGGTCGAATCATTGGGAAGTTGGAGGAAGACCGCAGTGTGACAAGTGTGGCTGCAGAGTTCGGAATTGCTCACAGCATCGTTGCACGACTTTGGAGACAATTTCAAACTACAGGAACAGCTATCCGGGGGTTTAGTAATGGTCGTCCACGAGGAACCACACCCGCAGATGACCGGTATATTGCCTTACAGGCCAGAAGAAACAGGCGGCAGACAGCGGGAGAAATCGCTAGACACACGACACAGGCGACTGGACGACCGATATCGCGTTTTACCGTGGCCAGAAGACTGCAAGGTGGTGGTCTGTTTGCACGACACCCTGTACGGTGTGTACCTCTAACGCCTGCCCATCGGAGAAGGAGCTCTCTG
Organism: Stegodyphus dumicola; assembly: GCF_044657685.1. Lineage (NCBI taxonomy): Eukaryota > Metazoa > Arthropoda > Arachnida > Araneae > Eresidae > Stegodyphus > Stegodyphus dumicola. The sequence continues at coordinate 76,155,620 of NC_140772.1, read as the reverse complement.
TGGTGCCGGGAACACCGGAATTGGAGAGACAATGAATGGGGACGAGTACTCTTTACAGATGAGAGCAGATTCAGTCCGAGTAGCTATTCTGATCGCATACTCATCTGGAGAGAGCGGGGAAGCCGCAATCATCCCTCGAACATCCCGCAATCATCCCTCGAAGATCATTGAAAGGGGCGGGTATGGAGGTGGCGGTGTTCTCGTTTGAGGAGGCATCATGCTTGGTAGTCGTACAGACCTTCACATCTTCGAACCAGGTTCAGTCAACGGGACCCGTATTGTAACGAGATTCCTCTTCCATATGTGCGTCTTTTTAGAGGCGCTATGGGTCCGCAGTTCCTTCTCATGGACGACAATGCACCATGTCATCCCACAGTAGCTGCCGAACAGCTCTTAGAGAGTGACGATATTGAACGTATGGATTGGCCGGCACGATTTCCGGATCTCAATCCCATCGAGCACGTATGGGATTTTCTAGGCAGACGCTTGGCAGCTCGTACCTTATCACCAGTAACGATTCCGTAGCTTCGATTGGCGCTGCAAGACGAATGGGCAGCAATGCTTCAACAACTCATTGACACCCTCATTCTCAGCATGGGCAGACGCTGTGAAACCTGCCTAGCAGTCAGGGGAGATCATATCCCCTATTAAAGACCGGATTTTTCTTGCTGGACACCCATCACAGGGATGTTTCGGCCTTCAGTCGCATTGCGCTCCATGCTACTTTTTCAATAAAGCTTCTTTTAATCCTTCTGATTTCTCTTTTAGTAAGTGTTGCTTACATTACTCATGTTCTTACGTATTGGGGATCTTACGGTATTAAATGTGTTGATTTGGAAAGCTTTTGTACAAAGTTATATTGAAAAAACCGTCTCGTCCTTAATTTTTGCACACCAGTCTATATTCACAAGTCAATGCCTAAGCGCATTCTAGACGTCATTTATGCTAACGGACATATTTCCTATTAATTTTATTATTATCACTAAAGGTGAATGTATGTACTTAAATTATATATATATATATATTATATATATATATATATATATATATAATATATATATATATATATATATATATATAATATATATATAATATATATAATATATATATAATATATATAATATATATATAATATATATAATATATATATAATATATATATATATATATATATATATAATATATATATATATATATATATATATATATATAATATATATATGTAATTTAAGTATATATAATTAAAAAATCCTAATAAGTGCAGTTTACTTCAAAAACAATCGTAAATTGGCTTTCTAGCTAATAAATTACATCTACCAACCCCTCATCTCCAAACCTTACCGTTACTGTGATAGCGAGTTATCAGTCTGGTCGTAAGCTAAGGAAACAATGGTCAAATAAATGAAAATTGTAAACAAAACTTTATTTTCTCATCGCTGGTGAATTAAAATAATACAAACACAAAAATAGGTATATTAATTAAGTCTAATTGATTAATTATGCAATTAATTAATTAGACTTGGTTAATTAGCTATGATTAATTAATTAGTTAATGAAGTCTCTTACAGCTACAGGCTGGAACGCATAACAGTTTAACGACTGGACAGCAATTTAACTTTAAGTAGGAGCACTAGCTGCAATGCCAGTACTCCTACTCAAATCTGCAATCATCAACTGAGTCGACCGAAGTTCACAATTAGCAAAACTGTATAGAATGTCTGACGTACACTTCCTAGGCAAGGAAGACGGCGGCAGCAATATCCAAAACGAATCAACATTGAAGTGATATTACAAGCCGCTTATGATTCTCCCTCTCAATTTAAACTACGCTGCTTGCAATCAAATCTGCATAAATTTCTAGACTGAGAGATTATGTGATAAAATAAAGTATTATTAAATCTGATGTGAACTCCATATGACTTGCTTGTACGGCCCATTAAATTTCACACATTTCTTGCTGCATTTCCTTTAAACTTATTTCCGCGAATTATTTTAATTTAATTAACGGATCGCTGAAGGTAAGTTGAAAACAGCATTAAAAGCTGCAAATTGTGAAATCCCTGTCAGTTTTTGTCGTACTCAAGTTAAACTTCTTATTTACTTTTGTTTTTGCATAACGAGTATAAGACTTTCCTAAATATAAGTATAGAAACCGAGAGACCGCAAAAAAGTTATACTTTTTCATTTGTCGAAAAGTAATTTTTTTTTATTTGACATTGCCCAAGCATGATTTTTTTCGTTATTTAAAACACTTCTGCAAGTGGAAGTATATGACTACGAAAATAAAGGCCAGGTAAGGGGAGTGAGTACATATACTTTTGGTTCTACCGATTGAAATAAAAATATCTGATGTGTACACCACATGACTTCCTTGTACGGAATATTAAATTATACGTATTTTTTCTTGCATTTAGTTTAAACTTATTGATTGAATTAAATCTACTTCGCCGACAGCGCATAAACCACGATAGAATAAATGCATTCTTTAAAATTTACTCTATTTGTTTACCAAAGCGACACTCTGGCGCTAGGTTCACTTAACAGTATTTATTATATTTCGTTCATATTGTAACTCAGAATGCACAAAATTTATATCATTTAAAGAATTATCTAATCGTTGCCACATATTCTATTCAAATACTATAATAAAGCTAGAACGATGTATAAAAGAAATTAAGCATACAAAACAAAAATGAAACAGTTTTTCACAGACGATTCAGTATCTCTCATTCAATTAACTCAGTTCTCACTTCGCGACAAGGCAAAAATGCATAAAAACTCAAAATATCTGTAATGAAAATTACGAAGTAGATCTTAAACACTTATTTCCTCGAAAAAATTCCAGAAACGATTAAGCATAATTTAATTGGCAATAATAAATGAAGGCGTTATCTTTGTTGTTGCGAAGCTAAGTTTCTCTAGGTTGGCAACAAATCCACTACTCTTCTCTTTCAAATGTAAACAAGCAATGGCCGCCATCAAAAAATTATTAGGCTTAGCGTCACTTAAACAAGTTTAAAATTATTGATAAATTTAAAAATATTGCTTACAGATTTACTAAAGACATAAAAACCTTAACCGGAAGATAAGAACAACATAATTCAATCATTTTAAAGCAAAAAATGTACAATTTTCCAACATATAAGAGTAAAGAAACTGAGATCTCTGAGACGGGTAACAGTGGATATATATATAAATATATTTATATACGTTTGGTGCGGCCGATTGCAACCAAAATACGAGATGCACATCTACATGTTATAGTAGTCCTGTATACAAAATTTCAACATTCTGAGGCTACTCGTGTTTGAGTTATGCGAGATACGTACATACGTTCTTACAGACGCCAAGAAAAATTCTCTTCAGAATTTATTTTAAAGCAGTTTTATAACTTTTTTTGAGGAAAAGAGTCTTTTATTCTGTCATTACGTATAGATATCATGCAAAAACACCGTTAAATTGCATTCGAAAGCGGTCAAAGTGGATATTTTCGTTGAAATATGCTGCCTGAAAATTTTCGCGATTACAATACTTCCTTTTTACTTCGTACAAGGAAGGAAAAAGGATCTGTGCAACTTAAAATTATAGCAGACCCATACACAAAATTTTAGCATTCTATAACTAAGTGTTTTGGAGTTATGCGACATACATTCATGCACACATACTTCATTTTTTTACTGTCTTTTTGAATCCACCTACGAATCCATTTTATAATATCTTTTGGAAAAGAGTCTTTTGTTCTGTCCTACCTACAGACGTCACGCAAATAAAAAGAAAAAAAGTCTAAATAAATTCAGGAAAATGGATATTTCTGTTGAAATAGGATACCTGAAATTATTCGCGATTACAATACTTCCCTTACATTTTACAAGGAAGTAAAACGGATTTAAACATATATTGAACTAAGACACAATAACATGCCGAATAAACACTAATTCAGAAGTCAGACAACAAAAATCAGCGTTATATTTACAAAATTTTCACAGGACTAGTTTCGATGGTTTTACCGAACCACCATCCTCAGCTGCAAAACTGCAAATGGTTTTGCTGCATTTGCGGTTTTGCAGCTGAGGATGGTGGTTCGGTAAAACCATCGAAACTAGTCCTGTGAAAATTTTGTAAATATAACGCTGATTTTTGTTGTCTGACTTCTGAATATATTTAACTGTTAGTTAAACTTAAATGAAATGTCATATCTTTTTTATTTACGTAAGTATAAGAGCAACAATAAAACTTATTTAGATGCATTTATTTATAGTGTAAATTTATTTAGATGTATAAAATACGTTTATTACAATCTAGAGAAATTAAATATAAAATGGCTGTAAAAAATTAATTATACTCTGAAATATTACGCAAGGAAGCAAAGAGAAGTTCAGGAGAATAAAATTATATTTATCATTCTAACCGCAAAATAAACAAAACGATGGCGAACAAGGTGAGAAAAATATGAAATTGCAAAAACGTCACAGTATACTCAAAAAATTCTTAAACATTTATCCGACCAAAGAAAAAACGCATAAGATGATTTTCTCCAATTGTAAATCTAATGTCATTTAGCCTCGAAGTTCATCACTTTCGAGGCTAAATGAATAAATAAAGTCTTCGTGGAAGGAGTTCGAACTACTTTAACTAAAAGGAAATTAAACAAAGCAAAGGAAAGTTTACCGCAAATATATTTAATAACATCGTATTACAGGGTAGTTAACAACAGTACGTTTAAAACTGCAATTTTGCGGAATGCAATGTAGTGATATTATATAGTTTGATCCAGAAAGAAAATTATTCCTAACACCTACAGTTAATTCAAAGTCTAACTTCTCAGCGTTAAGACTTTGATTACAGGGAGATAGCATACCTCCTTATGTAAATATTCACTCAACGGTGTTTGAAAGTTTAAATAAAGAAACTTCAGTAACGTCTTAAGACTTGAGACTTCTCAAAGAACAAAAATTAATTTGCTTCGAGGGAAGTACCGAGGAAATATTAAGATTTAAAATCTCTTAAACTGTCAAATCTGAAATGGAAGAAAACTCTTCAACCCAGAAAGGAAAACGTTTCGTAATATCGCGAGTCATATACTTTTATAGATCTGCTGGGTTTGTGAAAGAATATTCGATGTATTCAGTTAACATTCGGATGAAAATGGTGCATAAGATAAAGACTAGAATATGACGAAATTCATGTTCAAAACACACACAGAAGTTTCCGATGACCGATCCCCTTTAGCAAAATCATTTGTTCATAATGAACAGGTTGACAGGTTGAAAGTATTAAAATAAATAGTCGATTGGGACTTACATATTGAAAGAATGGAACCTCCATAGATTTAAATATTCTGTATCACATGGAAAGTATGTATAAATAAGAATATATCTGTTCAGTAATACTTATATGCAGTAAAACAATATTTTTTAATTATTTCCAGTGAAAGCACAAGACTGCGAATAAAACAGATGAAAGAATAAATGTTGTTTTAATAGCAATCTACCTTACTTCGCGAACAATTCGATTCACGAATATATTATCTGAATAAAATACGCATGGATGACGGTGTCTCTATTTACAAGCACTCAATCTGGCAACATGTGATTTTCAAAGGTGTTTTGAGGTAACTTATAACGCTTAATTAAACTCGGGAGCTTTTATAAAGCACCGATATAATATTTTCTGTTGCGTAACATCTCATTATGAAAGCCAAGTAGCAAGTGACTTACGGGGCCATGAATTTGTCTTGAAGGAATGGCCAGATTGGATTGCATGCAGAGATTTTGAGCGCTTTGTCGTTTAGAATGCTTTTGTTATCTATGATATTGTGTCTCTACTCAAAACTAGGAAGTTCGCAATAAAAATGAGGAGAAGTTACTAAAGAACCATAAAAATAAGATCAACAAGAAAGAACTAATACGACTTCAGAAGTACCAGCAGAAAACGGTTATCTTCAGAAGAAAAGGAAGAAGGTGTTTGCGTGTGATTATGGCAAAGTCTCGAGGGCTATAAGGAGGGATGCCTCGCGAAGGACTTTCTAAGAGAAACTGGCTCGTATACACGGCACACATGGGGAAAACCACGAAAACGCCCATGCAGCCAGCCCGTTCGCGGGATTCGAGCCTCGGACCGAACTGCCAGTGTTCAGCGACTTTACCTCTCGGCCGCTGGTGGGCCGAAAAAAAAGGAAGAAAAGAAAGTGGTCTTAGTTCTTTAATCCGCGAAATTGGCTCAAAAGGGGTAAGGTACAAAGTTTTTACGAAGCAGTGTCATCCTGGTAACGCAACACCAAGCTACAACATAAGCATTTTCAATGACAATGGAATGTCTCTTAGAAACATTTTAAAACATAGGTAACAACAAATCTCATTGGTACCATGTAGAGTCGAATAGTATTTAATTTCAAAGAAAAAATAAAAGAAAATGGCCTTCTCTAAACAGTCTTTTGTTGTTTTAATAAAAGAAAATGCCTCATTTAAAAAACATTTTCCTCATTATTTCCCATTTACGAGTTCACTCTCAATCGTAAGAATACAGTAAAACAGAATTAAATTTTCTCTGATTTATCTGTTTAATATTGTGTTCTGTAATTAAAAATTAAATTAAAATTCAATAAAATGAAAAGAGGTAAATAAAAATGCAATGAATTATTAAATGAATGATTAATAATTGAAAAAAAATAAAATAAAATGCCGGACTTCATCTTATTTAGGTCTTCAGTGTTGAAATTTAAGTTTCACTCAAAAACTCAAATAAATCTCAGCCTTTCTCTAGTTAAATTTAAGCTCTGAAGATGCAATATAATAAACTTTCAAGAGATGATAGAAACAAAACCGTTCTTTTCCCAGCAAATATATGAAAAAAGGGTAAAAACGTTTAAAATGTCATTAGTGAGAATAGACAGAATGGTAGAAATATTATGAGACTATGGAAAGAAATTTTAAAGAAGCTGTGTATATATGCAGGCAAAGAAAGAAGACTACAAATTATGACCATGATCCTATACCGATATAATTTTAGTTATCAAGCGGAATACTTGAGAGGAAAAAAAAAACCCTCAAAAAAAATCCGAGAGTGGAAAGTCTTTAGCGTTGGAGGTACAGCGTTAGCGTTGGAAGGGGATTACTTTCTAGTACAGGGATGGGCAAACTACGGCTCGCGGGCCAAATTCGGCCCGTCTGAAGATTCTATCTGGCCCCCGGATAGAATATTAATTTGTCGGTCCGAAGCAAATTAAAAGAAATATATATTTATATATTATATACCCATCTCCTTTTCTACTTTGTTTAAATACTGTACCGGAGTAGTTTTTTCCTCCCTTTCCTTCCTATATTGTGTTTTACAACAAGATGTCTGTGTAAATCTACGTTGAATATGAAACCTGTGTTTGATGCAGTCGTGAAGCTTGTAAATACTGTTCGATTTCGTGGGCTTACTCACAGGCAATTTCGAGATTTTCTTCAGTCCCTGTAGTCAAAATACGCTGATGTACTGTATTACACGAAAGTAAGGTGGCGTAGTGCAGGGTGTGTTTTCGATCCAGTTTGGCAGCTGAAAGACGACATTGTGTCGTTCTTCCATGAGAAGCGGTGTTCTGTGCGATGTTCTGTGGAGTGCGAAATGTTAGAAAACACAGAATGGCTTTCTCACTTTGCATTTTCACAGACCTTCTTTGTCATATGAGCATCTTGAATGTCAAAATGCAAAGGAAAAATTAATTTATCGACGATATCTGGGCCCATATCAAAGCTTTTAAACTAAAACTTAATCTGTTTGCTGAGCAGCTAGCTAAGAACGCCTTGTCTCATTTCCCGAGAAATTCAATACCCTTAGTAAATGAAGAGAAGCTTAAGAATTGTGAATATGGCTTGAAAAAAAACTGCATTTTGAGTTCGAACTCTGATTTCAAGATTTCAACGCCATTCAAACAGAATTGGATATTTTTACGATGCCTTTCAACGTAAATTGTGAAGCAGTGAGGTCAGATTTGCAGCTTGAATGAATTGAGATGCAATCTAACTATCACCTCGTGCAGTTTTTTTCTAAATATGCCAAAGTTAGAGTTTTAAAAATCATTATCGAAAGTAAGTTTCCCAAATTTAGTATCTCACGCTCAGAAAATCAGTGCTCAGTGCTACAGTGTTTTCAACTATGAAATTTAGAAAGAATTATTTCAGAAGTAGACTGACAGATGAGCATTTAGCATCTTTCCTTAGAATTCGTATATCTCACTTCGAACTCAATATAAGGAATTTTTTTAAAATGAAATCGCGGTTTCATTCATCTCATTACCATATTTAAATTGAAATACTTGCATATTGTTTTAAAAATTTTGGAAAAGTGAGTGAAGAAAAGAGAGTCTTGGCCCACCGAACGTTTTTTTCTTTTTTTTTTCTTTTTTTTTTTTTTTTTTTTCAATTTTTCTCTCGCGACCGAAAAAGTTTGCCCATCCCTGTTCTAGTACATTCAGGAACAAAGAATAAATAGCCTTTGCCATAAATTCACTGAAATTCCTGGACAAAGGCCTTTAACGTGAGAGTAGAAAGCTCTTCTTTCCTCAAAAATCTCAAACTCCTTCCAATGATTTATTTCCCAGGGAAAGACAGACACGCATTCGATTTTGTAAAGCATATTTATTATTAAGGTAAAATTTTCAGGCTAAAAAAATTATCTGCCGAAATTGTGGTTCACTTACATAAAAGAAATGCGCTTTCGCTAGAATTACGATTTATCTAAAAAAAACCAAAACGTACCGCAGCCGGACTTCGGCGCTATTTAAGTTCTGTTGTAAAGCTTAAATGAATAGTCATCTATGGTCCACGAAAAAATTAATTCATTTTACATTAATTAGTGCTTGGAAAACAGGTTCAGTTTACGAACATTTCAGTTGACGAACGTTTTAAGGAACAAATTTAATTCGTGAACAAATATCTCAATATATTACAAAAAAGTAGAAAGAGCAGGGCTGAGGAGTCGTGTTCTTGTTTTAAATATAAAACTTTGAATATACTAATTGTCAAAAATCAAGAGAAGATAATATTTTTTTTTTTCGTCATAAAGATATTCCAGTATAAAGTATTTGAATGATTTTTGATAAAAACAAGTAGTCAAATAATGATTGTCGTAATTATTAACAAAAGTAGTTAAGAAAATAAAGTTCTAAATCTGAAAGTAAATATTCTTTCTTGGTTTCTCAGTTTCAACTGTTTAAAAATACTTCAATTTCTGCCGAAACAGTATTTCAGCTTAAATGTAGCTTTCAGGGGTAATTATTAATTATTATACTCAATTACCCCATTAAACACAAAAAAAAAAAAAAAAAAAAATTATAATAAATAATCTAAGATGATTCTTACGAACTAATGAATTTGAAGGGAAAAAGCATGTGCTGCCATCTATCGACCAATTATTGAAAAAATCTTTATTGAAAATTTTAAATTCTAGTCCTGTTTGTGCTGCCATCTAGTGTCAAAAAAAACCTTTTTAATACGATTCAAAATTTTGTAATGCGCACTCCAATTTCGTCACCACCATATTATAAAATGCATGGGTATTCCATTTTCACCATCAACTGTAGGATATTTACAATATACACCTTTTATAAAATGAACCTTCATTTTTCAAAATTTGTCTGTATTTTTCCTTTCATTAAAATTTTTAAATCATAATTTACATGATTAAAAAATTAATTAAAATTCTCATATTATTGCTAAAAATCTTTGTAAATACTTGAGTCTTATTAAATGTGTTCATATTTGTAAGCATATTTGTAATTTTGGGTATTTATTTATTTAATTTTTGGTATTTAGAGTAATAATTTTGGATGCGCAATGAAACCTCGGATGACAAACCACTCTGATTAAGAATAAATCAGTTCTTGAACAAATTATCTGAACAAAAGCAAAAATATATTCTTCAATCCACAGCTTGTTTGCTTGCAACATTTTAAAAGAAGTATAAATATAAAAGTATCAGATGATAGTACTCATTTCAAATTATAAGTTATCGTCAGAAATTTCATTCCCAATTTTTTTTAAAAGTCTATATTGGAATCTTTCTAAAAATATGTAAACACCGTCTGCATATTAGCTTAATATGGAAGAGGATAGAACAATATGGATAATATTTATGCTCTTCATATTTATCTGAATTCGGTGCCGTAAATGATTTGTTACTAAAGAAAAGAAAATCGACCGGATATCAGAAAGCGAGGAAACTTGAAGATGAAGATGACTAAATTGGAGCCTAATGTAAAATCCCCTTCTCTCACAAGTATTGGGTAAGTTTCTGTGTAGGCAAGCCATTCCCATTTTTCACTCAGTTTCAGTTTGACTAGCATCGGAAAATGGCTAAAAAAAAAGTATAAACTGACTTGTCAGCCGTCGCCTTACTCTCTTACCCTTTCTACTCTTCTGCTCTGTAGAAGCTAGCGTCAATGTAGGTTGCAAGACATTCTGAAGTCATTTTTCCTCCACGATTCAGCGCAAAAATTTTCATTAGCAAGTCTTCGTGCTTATTCATGTAATTACCGTATTTTCCGTTGTATAACGCGCATCTATAATTTCAAGCTACATTTTTTTAATTTTTAGGCACATTCGCCGTATAATGGGCACCCAATTCTTTACAAAGAAACCTAAAAGAAGCATGTGCAATGCTCTTATGCTTTTAGGTCACTTAGTCGAAGATTTGTCCTAGCCTTTCGAACAATGGTGCACCAAATTGACAAGCGTAAGGGGTAAAATATGTGTGGGTTAAATGCTTGAGGGAGTACATTTTCTTGCAAAGAGGATGGATTGTATTCAATGCATGTGTCCAAAAGAATGCTCTTGTAAGATTTCGACAAAAAGAGGATAGAATTAGGAGTAATAATGCACCTTCAACCTGAATAAAGTCGTAGAATTAGGAGTTTGATGTTTTCTGTTTCTGTAGTCATTTGAAGACGTGATTTTGAAGTAAAAATCAAAGGCTCTAGTAAAACGCATTTCTTTTAATTGAAATACAGTTGATTAAGGGATCATTTTAGTAGTAAATATGGCTCCCGCGAAAAGTAACAAACACAGTGCTGCCTTCAAATGCAAAGCAAGCCATTCATTTTGCGAGGGAAAATGAAAATTGTGCTGCAACAAGAGTGTTTGGTATTGGTGAAAGATAGAACGAATGATGATAATTATTTATTTATGGATCAGCGTAACGATGATGGTGAAGATGAAACAGAATTCCATGATGTGCCTGACGATATAAAGGAAGACGAAGATAGTAACGTTATCCTATAATGAAAATTTTTAAATTCATAAGGTATGCTATTTCTTTTAAATAAACAGCATTTAGGTACATACAGAAATCAAATTTGTTATGCTCATTCGTTATTTTTAAATCTATCACTTTTATGCCCGGCTTATAACGTGCACCCGTAAATTTCCATCTTATTTTTTATTGTGGGCGTTATACGTCGGAAAATACGGTACTTATTTTCTTGCCTGTAGACGTTTTTAAAATTCGTCCATCAAGATATTTTTTCCTCATCCAATACACTGCTAAGATGAAGAATTCGTAAATTCAAAGTTGAATCTAGTGGTAAGTTCATTATACCATTTTCCTTCGAGTCACGAGCTGGACCAAGTAGTGTATTTCGATTAAAAATAGCTGGACATTTTCTTTCCTGTCAAGTCATATAATATTCTGTAAGCATGATGTCGAAAATTAAGTAATGACTTTTGCGATGTTACAAAATTTCACTTTCTTCTTCGATTATTTTGTCCTGTTCTACAACGAGATCGCAAATATCATTTTGTGACTGGTGCTTACCTAGGTTTCTTTGTGGCTAATAAATATCTAAATTTCTAATATAACATAAATGTTCTGATTAAGTGTGTCCCCCACAGGTGAAGAAATTTCGTTTTCCTTCTTGGCATTATTACATGGGTACGTGAAGGTTTTTCTTTTATAAAAATCTAGATAATTAAACACACAAACATCAAATTTTAATATTCTCTTCCTTTTGGTTATTGAATACGATACAACTAAGGCTATAATCAAATTATATAATCTTTTCATTTTGGCTTACTGCCGGTAAATTTTTTCTAACTGTTTCGTTGATCAGAAATACATTTCAGTTGAATTAATTTACTTGAAAGTACAGAACTAATAATAAATGAAATTTTGTTAGAGCAATTTAAGGATTTACTTACAACATCATTTAATTATATTGGTTGCAGAAATATGGCAGAACACCGGATTGAAAGTGGAAGCCGTCCACCTATCAGGCAACATCCTTGGCGTCTTCTTTTTTCAAAAGAAGAGGAAATCGGAAAACTTCTGAAAGAAAACGGGGTAATGACATTACTGAGACTTCGTCTAGTCCTAGGGTGTCACGCCAGTGTCCTTAACAGGCATAATATACATATTTTGTGTCGAACATATGTTTAAATGATAAAGAAAGACAGTTACCGTTTGATAGAACTGACAACACCTTAGACAAGTTAGCAGGTAGTAAATAGTTTTGAGTTGGGATTTGAAGAAAGCTTACTGTCAACTGGAAATCAAGCCCAAATATAGAATAATGCATATACTGCCTGTTAAGGACACTGGCAGTTTTATGCATTTAGCATAGTTCAATACCTCTCATGCATACCTAGACAACGTTATTTATAGTAGAACTCCTTTTTGGGGAGCCCACAGGAAGTATAAGAAAATATGCCGCAAAAACCCAGGTTAACCTAAAACTCAGCTCTTCGGAATGTAAATTACTTTGTCATTAAGTTAATCATCGTGATCATATTATCTCCACCGAAAACGTACGCACGGTTTCTCAGAAAATCAGATTTGTTAGTGATTGTTATCGTCATAAAGATGTTCTTTAATTAGAAAGCTTTGTCAGCCTTTGTACTTACTACCAAAGGTTCGTTAAGAGTGTTTTTTTAAATCGCATATCTTTTGCTTTAACTGCAACCAAATGTTTGCCTGGATCGATGAATGTGAGGAAGCATTTAGAGCTTTGAAAGACAACTTGACTTCCCCGCCAGTATTAGGTTATCTACAGCTTGAATATGGCTTTATCTTCGATACACACAGCATCAACAAAGGAGCTGGAGATGTTTTCGCAAAATAAGTAAGCAGCCAGGAGCATGTTACTAAAATTGTAATAATAGATTCCCAAATTCGGAAAATATTATTGTTCCACCAGAAACGAACTGCTAGCCGTTGTAAAGGCAGTAGAACATTTCCATCATTATCTGTACAGACTCAGATTCCCGCTGTGTATCAGGTAGCTAGATGAATGCATCAGCTGCAGGAATGTTACATGGAAGTTTGACATGGATTTTCACCTGGAATAGTTGATGGATTTTCAAAAAAATGATCTTGTTCGGAAAAGTGCAAACACTATTTGAAAGCAGAGTGAAATACGGTTCTGAAACCCCGGGGCTTGGGAGAAAATTTAATACAGACTCCATAACATCAGAGATTGATTCTTGGTGCAGCGAAAAAAACTGAAATAAGACCATTAAAAGAATTAGTAATAAAAATGGTTAAGAGAAAACCATCTAGTAAGACAAACAACCTTTCAGCCTCTGGACGAAAACATGTTGGGCTTAATGCAATTCCCTTTGCTTGTAAGACGCATTTTCTATCACAAATAAGAGGCTGGCGACGGAAAGAGTGTTAGATGACAAAGCTATATTGAAGGTCATTTGATGCAACGAAGATATTCCATAGAGTTCGCGAACTTCTCTTTTGCAGTTCAAAGCAGATGTAGAAAAGTGGTATAAATCCTGTGATATGCGAACAGGCTCGCAAATAAGTGTGCGAGGCTTACAACGCTACACTATAGGCACAAAGTTTGAAAGGACAACACTGAATATTCTAAGCCCACTACCTCGTAAAATTAAGGGAAAGAAGTACATTTTAGTTTTCAAAGATTACTTTAGTAAATGGCCGGAAGTTTATGCCATCCCTGATCAAGGAGTTTCAACCGTCACAGAAATTCTCATAGAAAACCATTGGCGTAGCTAGGGGGAGCAAGGGGGGACATCTGTCCCAGGGCGCAGCATCCAGGGGGTGCCAAATTGATGCTACCAAATTTTTTAATGAAATGTTTTCCATTCTTGGCACACAGCAAGATGCGCAAATTCTTCAGTTGCCCCGGGTGCTGAAATCCTAGCTACGACAGTGTTGAAAACTGTATGTTCCGATTTGAAGTGCCTGTTATTATTCAATTTGAACAAATTTTATATACGCCGTATTGAAAAGTATGCTTATAATTCTTGGTATAGAAAACACCAAACAACTTTTTACATCACTATTGGACGGCAGAGTAGAGAGATTTAATTTAATAATTTCGGACAATCTCCCTTCAGTATCCCCGAGCAAACAGGATTGGGTCCAAGAGTTGTTCCTGCTAGCATATCAGAATGCCGTTCGTGAGAGCACAGAAATTTCAAATTTGCAAGTAATTTTTGGAGATAATTTTTGTCTACAGCGTGATCTGCTTTTTACTTTACTTTACGACGCCGATAGAGAAGTTAGTCAATTTGTGATGGTGCTTCTCAGGCTGTTTAAGCACTTCCAGTGATTTTATTCTAGTTTCCCAGACGACCGCCATTCGCCAAGCCAAAGAACTGAAAACAGCGACTGAAAGGATAAAGACAAGATACTATGCCATGTCGATAAATAAGGAATTAGAGGAACGAGATCAAGAGTTGTTTAACGGCCGTTAATAGACATCTCACTCACGCTATACGCTATAGACATCCTTGGAGGCCGCTTCCGTATGACCAAGAAACTGAAAGACATGTCGGAGCATATTCAAGGAACTCGTTTTTCTAAAACTTTTTCTTTTTTTTTTTTTTTTTTTTTTTCTAAAGGTTACTCTAGGATAGAGGTTCTTTTTTTTGTGTTAATGAAGATTAATCGTTCCAAGATTGATAAATGTACTACCGGAAACTGAAATTCTTAAGGAGAGAACGATATCGTAAATTATTGAAATAATTTAAATTATTTTGACTATAGTTTTGCTTTTGAGTATTGTTGCAACATTTTATATTGTTTTTTTTCTGTTATTTATTTTTTCTGCTTTTAGAGTAAGGGTCTTAAAGTTTATTTTGTGTGTAATTGAATTTGAATTTATTTTGTGCTTAGCTGAATGTTTTGCATTTTTAGTATTATTGCTTGTACAAAATTGCTGATCTTTCGATTCTAATGCCAACAACGTTTAAATTGTAAAAGTAATTAATCTAGAACCGGAGATATGGGTGAAAATGCTCCTGGGAGGTTTTGTCTATATTTTAGGATTCTTAATCAAATTGGTGAATTTTTGGAAAATTCTCCCAAACTCCTTTTCAGTGGGCTATGATCGAGTTTCCCAGAAACTTCTATAAACCCTTTCAACACCATAAAGATACGGCTCTGATAGTTAGAAGGAAATAATTATTAATCAGTACTGAGAAGACTCAAAGAGCGTAGCTAAACTGCTTTTTAGCATTTATTCTGTTAGTGATTTTAGGAATTCACATCCTTTGTCGTGCGCTAAAAAGGAATTGCTTTATATTTGCGTTCCCTTCAAAGCTTATTACAGTTATTTGTTTTGCGATTTGTCATTACCATTTATAAAAAGTTAAAAATTTCTTCTTGCTCATCTGAAAGGAATTTTAAAAGAAACATTTACGAGCTCTTAGCCCGAAAGATTTCAAATCTAAACTTTCAGTGACGGTCAGTTTAATGAATCTGAGGTCCTCTTATATAGCCATCTAATTGAATTCCCTTCAAATATATAATTATTATACCAAATTAATTCAGAATATTACGTAATTTATTACAAAACATCATATTCTTTCGAAAATAAAAATCGTAGATATTTACGTAATATATTTCGTATTTAATACTTTTTTAAATGAATGTACGTTTCCATAGCCATATATTGGGTGGAGCAAATAAAAGTGGTCCCGAAGAACAGAGCAACGCTGTTCTCCGGACCACTTTTATTTGCTCCACCATGCACAATATACACGTATTAAAAAAGGTAACTTCGATCTCTGTCCTAGTTGTCCCTAGTCCAGATGATGACTGTATTTTTATGAAGGCTTTAGTCGCTTTTAAAATGCATCTTTTTCAATGACTGACACGCGCGAAATCTACCAGTTACTCATACACACATAAAGAAGTAAATGTGTTAATTTAGAAGTCAAACAACAAAAATCAGCGTTATATTTTCAAATTTTCACAGGACTAGTTTCGATGGTTTTACCGAACCATCATCCTCAGCTGCAATGACCATAGAAACAAGTCCTGTGAAAATTTGAAAATATACCGCCGATTTTTGTTGTTTGACTTCTAAATTAATATTTGTTCGGCGTGTTATTGTATCTTAATTAAGTAAATGTGTCTTAATGAATTTTTTTGTCTATCATTATTTTTCATGTTTACTTTACTGTCATTTTTGGTGCAAAAAATTAATAATCCTATTGTAATTTAAATTATATTGTTTGAATAATTTTCTTATAACGAGCAAAATTATGGACAATGTATACATGTAAAAGAGAATACAAATCATTTAAATAAAATAAGCATTTGACTACTTGTATGAGCATACATCTTATTGGTTATGCGAAGGTTTCACTGAAATGTTTTAGATACAGCTAAATGGTACAAGTTAAACTTACCAAATATTAGATATAAATAGCTAAATTCAACATCAATGTACATTTGTCGGCGTTTTTTCAAAGAAACTTCGAACTATGCATTTCTTGGAAACGATAAAGAATGTGTTTTTATAGTTTCATCAATGTCATCTTCAGAATAAAAAGGATGATCACTAAATTTTGTTTCAGGTTAAAAAAAGCCAAAAGTCATATCAAGATCAGGAGAATAGGGTAGATGTTCCATCATTCTGATATATGTTTATTCAAGAAATTTGACTGTCTGTCTTGTTGAATGAGAAGATACATTATCTTGGCGAAGCATTGGTAACCTAATATTAACTTCTAGAAGAATTTATGGTTAGGGATCATCTTCAGATACACATATTTGCTTTCATGATGTATTGAAATGTTAAAAAAGAATGCATACGTTACGTCACGAATTATTATTTCAGAAATAATGGGATGTTCCTCATCATTAAATAGTTTTAGAATTTTCTTACTGACTCTGACATGCTCTGGTGTTTTGTGTTCTGTTAATTTATGTGGGATCAAAGTAATTTTTTCATATGCAGTTCTTAACGAATGATTCCAATGTTAACTTCGTTCTATATTTTTGGTAGGTACAAGGATTATCGTTGTTGTATTTTCTGGAGCTATGACAAAGGACTTCGAATTCTACAGAATTCTGTAAATCATCTGAATACAGTCACATAAGATGGAGCTTCATTTCCATGTTTTAACTGTAGATGTTGTGAAAGCATTATTCTTGAGTAAGCTGCACTTTAAGATCATAGAAAATCATAGCGTGATAATACTTTCACGTCAATTTCATTTTCCTTTATTTCAAAAGTTATTCTGCGATAAATGAATTCATGTCATTGCCACAAATTATCGTCTGCAGACATAAAAGTGTTCAAATTTGCATATCAGACAAATAATTATTTTTAGCGTATATTATCTGCCCTTGTCTAAAAACTTCTGGTTGCGTAAGTGTATGTGGTGAGTATAATAATTTCTAATGGACAATCTGGTTTACACTTAGAAAATGTTCTATGTCAATTTTTAAAATTAACATTTTCTAATGCATGTTTTATGTATACGTAATAATACATGCAGAAAAATATTCCTTGAAGGTTCTTAACATCAGTTTTACCTAAAAAGTATAAAAGACATAAATATATTTTAATGAATGTAATCGCGAAATGCTTTTTTTAAGAAATTTTAATCAAATATTCAATATAGAATTTGGTACATTTGAAAATAAATTGAAATAACATATAAAAGATTTTAAATGCCTTAAGAAAGAAAATCGTGAAAATGAAGGCTATTTTATTTAAACTTAAGTAAGCAAAAAATGTATTTATTTTTAATTATTAAGTTCCTGTTTAAAAGAAATGTATTTAGTTAACTCTTCTGTTACTACTCACTTAAACTTTCTCAAATTCATGACAGATATTAGTACTGAAAACAAATTAATAATCACTTCGTTATACAAATAATAAACATCAATATCAGCGCACTGAAACTATTGAATTCAATGGGTTTAATTGATAGATATATTATTGAAAGTAATATGAAGATGTTTTTAGAGGTTTTATTTTTTTTTTACTTCAGAATGCAATACATGCGTATACTAGCGTAACAATGTTTCAAAAACCACATATCAGAAGTAGTAATTTAGGAAGATAATATAAAGGTGAGATTTAAACAACTTTTAAATTGTTGTTAATTCTACAAATATTGCATGAAGACCTTAACTGGAACATAAGAACAATATAATTCTGTAGAGACATTAGGTATATTTTTGGTAGCAGGAAAGATGAAAAATAGTAATCGCTTCCGTCGGGAATCGAACCACGGACCTCTGGAATACCGGCCCAGCATGCAGAACCACTACACCACGAAGGCGCGCTAGGAATGCGGGAGAAATATCTTATATACTCTTCATTTTAAACAGCAACTGGGGTTTTCAGGGGACCCAATCGCCAAATCCTGGGTGTGGAGAAACCCCATCCAACACCATTTTTTTTTAGTTCGGGCGCCACTGTAGAAACATTAGGTATATTTTTGGTAGCAGGAAAGATGAAAAATAGCAACCGCCTTCGCCGGGAATCGAACCACAGACTTCTGGAATACCGGCTCAGCGTGCAAAACCACTACACCACGAAGGCAAGCTAAGAAGACTGGAAAAATACCTTGTAATTCATCATTTTTAAAACAAAAAATGCGCAATTTCCAAACATGTAAGAATAAAGAAACTGAGAACACTGAGCCCAATATATTACATATATTTATGTACTTTTGGTGCGGGGGATTGCAACCAAAATACGAGGTGCACATTTACATGTTATAGAAGTCCTATATACAAAATTTCAACTTTCGGAGGCTACTCGTTTTTCACGAAATCTCGTTTTCGCGTTTTATATATATATATATATATATATATATATATATATATATATGTAATAATAAAATTCCATAGTCAAAATTACACTGAATTTTCTAACTGTATATTCTTTTAATTTTTAATGGCGACGGTCTCTTATTTGAAGGTACGTGGAATTAAATCCACAGCCCCGTAGTCAAGTTGTTTTTCCCGCCTCTTCTACACGTACAGTTATAGAATGTTCTCGAAATATTTAAAGCGAACTGGATTGGCTGACGAGGCTGACGTCATTTCTTGGAAGCTCCGCCTTTTCAGAGACTATAAAAGTACTCCCAAAGGAATATCGAGGGCTTTTTCTTAAATATAACGATGCAGTAAACTTCATACAAAAAGTTATTAGTAATTCTTTTTATTTACTCCGGATATCTGATTTTGTAACTGCTATTTCTCCTGAATAATAATAAATGAATCCTGTTTTTTAAACTTATTGTCTGATAATTTAAGCTACGACTACATCTATATTTCTTCAACGATCTATTTATTCTGGACAAAAGCTGATACATCACACACATATATATATATAAATCTCTCTTGAGTTATCGAGATACATACATACATAGTAGAGATGCCACGAAAAATTCTCTTCAGAATTCATTTTAAATAAGTGTTATAACTTTTTTTGGGGGAAAAGAGTCCTTTATTTTGTCCTTACGTACAGATGTCGCACAAAAACATGGTTAAATTGCATACGATAGCGGTCAAAATGGATATTTTCGTTGAAATATGATACCTGAACTTTTTCGAGATCACAATACTTCCTTTTTACTTCGTACAAGGAAGTAAAAAAGGTATTGAAGATCTCATTATAATACGTCATAAAGTAGGAAAATAAATCTACATTTTATCTACGTCATTATCAATAAGTTATCAAATAATTGCTTTTCTCTTGGTTACAAGAATGAATTAAATATATCAATTTCCAGAATTTCGTGTATCTCTAATGATGAAGGAATTTGACACACATTGTATACTCTGTTATTTTATAAATCTCAGTTTAAAAATAAGCTATTTTGTAATTTCTAGAAGTGGATATTTTGCTAAAAGTCAAAAGAAGATTAAACGAAAAGGTTTTATAAAATAACTTTTTTAAAGAGAGAGAGAAAGAAAAGATAGAAATTGAGAAAGATTTTGAATTATTTATTTTTAAATTAGTCCACGATTTAGCAAAGTTAACAACTCAGAAAATAAAACGAAAAGTGTTAATAAGATTAAAGACTGAAATTAAACCACAAAACGAAAGCTCAGTCTGATTCTTATTAAAGAAATTCTCTCACGTCACAAAGAATTCGATGATTAAATCTACATGAAAAGTCTGAGAACGAAACAAATTTTAATAGCTGTTAAATTTTTAACTAATTTCCTTGTGGCTAACAATGACAGCCATTAAAACGCCCAAGTATTATTTTTACAGTACAGGATGATTCTTTTAGAACTGACCTATTTCATTTGGCTGTAGTTTCGTTAAAATGTATCCAATTTTAATGCGGTTTGCGGCAAAAGATTGAGGAAGAATGAAAATTTAGTGATCTGCTCCATTTTTTGATCTGCAACGCTGAAAAAAAAAGAAATAAGAAATAACGAAAACCGCGAAATGCTGTACAAGAAGAGATAGTTTGCGCCTATAAAAGGTTGTTAAATCTCTGATTGCCATGTGGAATAACAAACTTAGTAGTAAAAATAAAAGTTTGGAAAGGTTATAAAGGTTTATAATCACTTACCTACAGTAGGTGTTAAAAATGGCCACCCTTTTGTCGTAGGCATAACCGAACTCACCGCTACAGTGCGGAATGTTGTTGGCTACAACATTCCGCACTGTGTCAGAAACCCCATAAGAAGAAATTTGTGGACGATAGATCTGGTGACCGCGGAGACCACAAACTTATGGAAATAATGCAGTCCACCAAAGAAACTTTTGATCTAATCCATACTTTGTTTTGACGTATGGAATGTGGCACCATCATGCTGGTAATATCCCTCATTCAGTTTCACTACATCAAGCTACTCTTCAAATTCATTAAAAAGGTGCATGTAGAGTTCGCTGTTCACTGTTCTTTCGAAAAATATTGGTCCCACGATGCGAGTGGCTGACAAAGAGCATCAGACTCCTTGTCTGAATGGAGTGGCACTTCCATTATCCTATGTGTGTTTTCAGTCGACCAGATGCGTATATTC
Source organism: Stegodyphus dumicola (assembly GCF_044657685.1). Lineage (NCBI taxonomy): Eukaryota > Metazoa > Arthropoda > Arachnida > Araneae > Eresidae > Stegodyphus > Stegodyphus dumicola. The sequence goes on along the minus strand of NC_140772.1, from coordinate 76,134,381 downwards.
TGTTGAATTGATATATCCGGACAAGTGAAACCAAGCTTCACCTATGAACCAGCTCAGCTCCAGAACGTTGGGGATACGGTTGATGAACAACAAGAACCACTCACCCGCTTCGCTCAGTCTCGGTCTTGAATTCCTACACCGTCGTTACTTTGCTAGGTTTCATTCCGGATGACTTAGCAGCTCTCTGACACCTTGAGTAACTGTATGAAGTCTCTTGAGATAACGTCAGAAAGACTTCTTTGGTGACTTTAGCAAACATTCTCTAACATCGGCCGTTACACCTTCATGCACTGTTCTGTGCTTTCCCTTTTCCGAGAGTAGACTACTCATTGTTTCCAGTTTCCGTACAATGGCCAATATCTTATTCTTCATGGGTACGTCTCCACCAAACTCTTTGCCATATGCTCGTTGGGTTTGAACAATGGATTTTGTTCTTCAGTAAGTAACACACGTGCCACCGACGGATACGACATGGTGATAATTTCACTTTACCTGATCACAAGCATCACAAGCAATACACTACACTCAGCCAACCTGGGAAGCGCGTACGGACTCGTTGCCTCGGCCTTGGCAGATCGCGAGTTCCGTGGAGGCGACGCGAGTTACATCTATTGGCGAAACATCAAACTGTTCTATTTTCAGCATTATGCAGAGCTTCTTGCATGGAATTTCGAGAAATGTCGCGGTTTTTGTTATTTCTTCTTTGTATTTGACTTTGGATATTAAAAACGGGAGAGACCACTAAAATGTCATCTTTTCGGAATCTTCTACCGTAAGCCGCATTAAAATCTGAAACTTTTTAACAAAACTACAGCCCAATGAAATAGGTCAGTTCTAAAAGAATCACCCTGTATCATCGAACGTTATACATTATAATCATTTTGCATAATGCCCGATCTTAATATGGAAATAATTCATGTGCGTTTTAATGGCTGCTGCTGTTAAGCTCTATGATAAGTTTCCTTAAAATAACCTTTTTTACTTTCCATATAACTCCTAAAATTCTTTAAACTCTCTTGTAATGTTAATGAATTCATCATTGGATAACAATAACAGCCAGTAAAATGTCCCAGAACGTTTCATATTAACAATGATCGTTTTGCAGCTGGAATCCGAAATATTTTGATTACATCTGGCGAAATAATCTTCATGTATATCATTCTGCGCGAAAAACAAAATACATTTCATAAAAATCACGCAGGGAAATATGCAGCAATTTTCAGACAGAGCCAGCTGCACATCTCTTTCCACGTGGCATGCTATCGCGAAGTCAAATTAAAGTATTTTTTCAGAGTTTTTCCTATTTGGGAGAGGTTTCGAACCATTTAACATTACTCTTCAAAAGTATTTTTCATACACGCACCTGGTAAGTACATGACATAAGACCTTCTGCATATCTTTAAATCACGTAACTAACAACAGTCTTCAGGTAGCTTTCATTATATATTCCATATGATCTTTAATTTATATTTAAAATTGCATCTGTGTTTGCTTGACAAATTCAGCTATCTAAAAATTATATAAGAGTAATAAACATATTTCATAGTAATTTATTTGTCATTGCTTGACTGACATAAATTAACATGCATTTCACTAATATAATCCATAATATATGCAGCTTAAAATTTCTCTGAATAACTGTACGATAATCGTAATAAATAAATGTAATTTCTAACTTTTTATGATAGTCATTTCAATATAAATTAATATTTGTCACCGGTTTTTTATTGTTTATAATTCAAACTTAGTTCCTTTATTATCATAAGTTTGGGTTTATTATGGTTAAAACATCTAGAATCTTAGTTAGACAAAATTATGTTTCCCAACTAAATTTTGTAGCATAATAATTAGTTCTCTTTTGCCTTGCGAAAGTGTAATATTTTGTAGGAAGATCTTCAAAACGCTGTAAAATTTCAGATCAAGAATATTTCTAGCAAATAAATAAGTCGCCCTTGTTTGCTTAATATTTATGATATTAGTTGTGTCGTAAAAAGTGGTATGTAAAGATATTTATTAAATACTTAAATTTAGTAAATGAATTAGAAATCAACCTGCATAATTCAACATAATAACATTTGTATTTGATTCTGTGTAAAAAGAATCACAAAAGTAACTTTCTTCAAAATTGCAAGTTCTAGCTTTCAATAAAAACTTTGAGAGCTTCTGATTAAGTTTTTCATTTTCTAAGTAAGTTTCCAATTTAGGTTCAAAGTCAATATTTTATATTCAATGAATCCATCAGCAAATAATGTGTTAATGCTTCCTTTTTTTCTTTCTTTTTTTTCTTTTTTTTTTTTCAAACATTGGAATTACTTTTTTTTATAAAGCATCTTTGAACTCTCTTTCAAACGCTGGAAAACATAAGAGACAATCACTACAGAAGCACTATAGTTTCAAAAAACGAGGGGATAAAAATAAAAATGAATAAAAAGAAAGTGGAAGACTTTGTACATTGTATGATGCTGTAAACATTTAGTTACGCTCGTGTATGACCTAGTGAAAAAGCCAGTGATAATAAAAAGTTGACCTCCAATTAAGTATCGAAGGGATACATACAATACAATCGATGCGAATAATAAAAGATAACTCCGATATCACTGAAGATAACGCCTGAAAATCAATAGTAAGTCAGGGACAAACTCTTTTATTCTTTTACTAAAAGTGCAGATAAAATCAATAATTTCAAGAGCAATGATTTTCGAAAAAGCAAACTGAAATATTAATTAGTTCAATTGAAAATGATATGCTAAAATCACACCTTGAAAATAAACTCTTTTATTTAACTTGTGTGGCCGGAGCATAAAGCTCCAACTAGATCTCATCGTCATTAAGCAGTATTTTCTTGATTTTAATTAAAAAATGACTCTCTGATTTTGTACCTTGATTCCTTTTCTTCCAATATACATCCAAACAGAAATCAGATACATTAAAAACTAGCAGAAATTTTCATGTATAATGAATATAGAAGGCAGCCTTCTATGCGGAATTTTCCGGCCGTAACGCTGAGAGGGTTAAGCAAAAGCAGTTAGAAATTATAATATACGTTTTATAGCACTTTCTTGTTGAATAATTTCAATTATGCTATGATGAATTTCTTTAATAAAATTTTAATTTTTAGATGTTTTGTAGAAATTATTGTCTTTTAATTTTATTAAACTAGATTTAGTTCTAAGGGCAATCAGTGCATGTTTGTCATAAATTAAGTACCATTCTCGACTTCCAATGAAAATTAGTTATTTTATAATCTGATACTTTTATGCTTTAAACTTTGTATATGATGAAAATCTTAGAAGGAACACACTATGAAAGTGAATCTCAGCACGGTTTTGAAAACAATTTGTTGTTACAGTTGCCTAAATGTTAATTTTTGTAAGATGCTGAAATAAAAATTTTTACATAATCATCAAACCTAGCTATACTAAAAAAAAAGGTCATGAAAAATAAATATGCTATATAATAACTGGGAAAGAAATGAGAACGGAAATTAAGCTTTACATGAATATAAAATATTACCATCAAGAGCTTAACTTAATAAATAAAATATTATTTTTCCTGTATAAGACTTCGTGAAACGCAAAAACGAATAGAATTTGTATTGCAATAATTTAATTTATGTATTATAAGACAATTTACAAATCTAATTTTCATCATATTTCTTAGGTAACAATTCGTTAACATAAATTAGAATATTATATGTGACTAAAATTCACTTTGAGATATTTGTATCATGTAAAATTCAAAAGTTGAAGAAATTATAAGACAATCTGAAGAAAATGCAAGACATGAATAATCGTTTTTAATATCACATTGATCCCGAGAGAAATATTTCATTATTAGAATATGTTTTTTTACCAAAAAAAATACAAAAATGTGAAAAATACTAATTTTTAATTTAATATTTTTTTGGAGAAAGCAGTCTTATAGCATTAAATTTTAATACTTTAGCAAATATCAATAAGTTATTCACAGATAAATTTATCATGCTTAAATCTGGAATTTGAAAACTCTGAAATGGGGGAAAAATTCATTTTCGGGGGAAAATTTATTATTTTTCAAAACTAAGAAATACTCAGAATAGAAATTAATATAGTAAAGACAGAAATTAATAGATGTAGTAGATTATCTTTACACAAATTAACAAGAACCCCCTAAAATAAAAAAACTGAGAATTTGTGTATGGTTATATTACTAAAACTATTTCGAATTTTTTGAAACACTGCCATAGTTGATAAAATTCGAAGTTCCTAACACTAGGTTCATACGATTTAAAGGTCTCATTCCCCGAAATCTAACAAAAAGGAAACTATTAATGATTAAACATTGTAACAATTAGCTTAAATGTTGTTATAATTAGCTTAAATGCTCTACTGTTACAGCATTTTACGTTATTTGTTACAAACTCAGAAAATGACAATACATCTTTCAAAGTTAATATTTAACTTCTTTCTGCTTCTCATTATGTCACTTTACGATGTGAATGTGCAGAAATACAAATATGAAAATAATGGCATTTCTGTTTTCATATTCGTTTTTAGCATGCATGAAGCTATTACAGCCTGAGTAAAAACTTTAAGGCCAGTAAAAATTTTTGAGAAAATGTAAAATGAAATAAAAGGAATTCAAATAATATTAATTATTAAAGTTCATTGATAAGAAATAAATGCTATAAACATAATTTGTAAATACATAATTATGAGAAACATGTGGTTATTTACAAAGTTAGTTTTTCTGCCTGAGTAAAAACTTTAAGGCCACAAGTCATTTTTTAAAAATAAATATAATATAATCGTGCGATTACCATTGCAACTACTAGCTTGTGACAACGCTGAAAGTTTCATATTTGTCATAGGTTTCTTCGAAGTATTGGTGATCTTTGTGAAGATGGCGAAGGGTAAGAAGTTAACTGATCGTGAAAGAGGAGAGATCGAAGCTTTATCTTCAGCAGGAATGAGTAGTCGTGCTATTGCGATAAAGATAGGAAGATCAAAGACTGTAGTCAACATTTTTTTTTTTTAAATTGAAAGACAATTTTGGTAAAAAGAATACTGAGGGAAGACCTAAAGCTTTGTCCTCGCGTGATGAAAGAAGAGTTTGCCAACTTGTATCTACTGGAAAGTACTCAACCAGGAAACTGATTCCGACGACAAGTTTAAAAGTTTGTCAAAAAAACGATTTATAACACAATTAGAAGGTCTGGAAGGTTCACTTATACAGCAAAATGGGCTAAGCCTCAGTTACTGCAGAAACACAAAATAGAGCGTTTGAACTTTGGCCAGAAAGTCATGACCTGGGACAACCAATGGATAGAAATTATTTTTTCTGACGAAACAAAATGGAATTTGGATGGACCAGATGGATGGAATTTCTACTGGCACGATATAAGAAATGAAAAAGAAATATTCTCCAAGCACCAATTAGGTGGAGGATCTGTCATGACTTGGGCTGTTTTGCTTACAATGGTGTGGGCTCAACTGCATTCGTTTCAGGTAGAATGAATCTTCTGACAATGCCTATTTCGCAAAGACCCACTTTAAAATGGGTTCCCGCTCACACAGGGATTCAAGACAATGAAGCCGCTGACCTACTGGCCAAGCAGGCAGCCAACTGTACGGATATATTAGAAAGACCAACTAAACTTCCTTGGTCTCATATTAAGCGAACAACTTTGACAAGTCTGCTACAAAATTGGCAAAGTAGATGGACAGAGGCAGTGGTAGGACGAAGGACATTTCGCTTACTGCCAAAAGTTAACATGGAAATAAAGACCCACTGTGCTAGCCTAACACAGTTCTTGACAGGTCATGGACCATTCCCAGTATACCTGAACAGATTCAGACTTAGGGATACTCCTTTCTGCGAATGCGGAGAGGAAGGCGACACGGACCATTATTACTTCCATTGTGTACATAACAAGAACCTGGCACTTGAAGAAACCAGCGGACTGTGCCTGGGCAATGTGGACGACTAACACACTCAAAAACACAATAGCCCTTGATAAAATAGAGAAAATCTCAGAACACTGCCTAAGCAGAAACAACCGTGGATAATATTATAATGTTTCAAAAGTTCAGAACTTAAAGCAGATAACCAAACTAACGCTTAGTGCCTTGCAGTTAACAATATGTAAAAACTGTTATTAGTTTATAATATTCAACCTTGTTACTCTGGAGTCTTCCCCGCCGTGATGGTATATAATTCCGTTTGGTTCATGTCCGTGGTCGGAAGCCATCATAGCGGTGCACTCACTCACTCACTCACTCACAAGGATACCAAAATGTCCTAACAAATCATCTTTTGCCAAATACTGAATGTCTTGCTGGAGAAAAGTGGAAATATCAGCAAGACAATGCATCGATCCATTCTAGTAACAGACAAAAATTGGGTTCCAAGTCAACAATGTTGAAACTGTGAAATGGCCAGCTAGATCACCTGACCTCAACCCAATCGAGAACCTTTGGGGTGACTTAGCAAGAAGAGTTTATGCAAATGGGAGACATTTTACAACAACAACAGAGCTGAAATCTACAATCGAAGATGAATGGTATAAAACCGACTCCACCCTTTGTCAAAAACTCGTTTCATCCATGAAAACAAGAATATTTGAAGTAATTCGAAGAAATGGTTCCTACACTACCTTTTAGGAATTTGTAATTTTTTTCTTATATGTTATTTTCTACGTTGGCCTTAAAGTTTTTACTCAGGCTTTATGTATAAAACTCAGTAAATAATAAAAGAATAGTGTGCTCAGCATAGCATTTAATTTAACGATTCGCTTTCATTCAAAGTAAAAAAAAATCAAATCGATAAACGAGAAATAGAGAATTAATAAAAGGGAAAACATTTAAAAGGAAATTTGTAAATAAATGCGAGAAATATTTTACTTTCTGGAATTATTTGGAAGCGTATATACATGATATGTATGAATATTAATCTATCCACACTTTTCACCGATACATTTCCCTTTTAATTTTTGTTATTTCTTATCTTTCTACATCGGAAGTTACGTGCGTGTGTAAATATATACGAGTTGATTACGTTACCGCGTTTGTAAACAGCTGTGAGAGGTAGAAATGCCATGATCATGCTCAAGTAAAGAAAGAAACTAAGACATAAAGGAGAAATAAATAAGTAAAGAGCATTATTTTATTTTTTAAAATGAAATATTTGTAATGCTAAGTGATATTAACTCGCTCTTCAACTTACATCAGGTCTAAGAATAAAGAGTCTACTGAAAGCTGATTACGATGAATTTGTTTTTAATATCGTGAAGTGCAGTCTTTTAAGAGAGAAGTTTAAATTTCATGCGCCATAACGTATCCAAATCCATTTCATTTAAGATAACGCTAACGCAATATCTTTTGTTAACTTTGATTTAAAATTTTATGTACCCCTCTAGTTACTTTTACAGATAAAAAAACTGTAGCAGTTTTAATATTTAATGACTCGACGATTATATAGCGGTATTCTCTTAATGGTTAATAACAGTGTCTGAATAATTCGAAACATAATTTATGCCCTGCATTTGTCCTCGAAGACATAGAGATATTTATGTTCCCTTGGCGTCATAAAACGCGAACAGTTCTCCTTTAAAAACAATGGAATTTCTTTTGTTTCCTTTACATATTTCAAGGTTTCTGGAATTTTCAATGATAATTCATGATAGTAGAAAAATCCAGAAATGCAGATAAGTCAGTTTTTATTTAAATTAAACTACCTACAAATAATTAGCATTTTAAACATGGCTTTCAATTGTTAATATGATTTTATATTGGTGCACTTCTGTACCATAATACGTTCTTACTTCATTACAGCTGTTCTATTTTTCTCCGTGCTATAAAGATCAGTTCGCGATTGAAAATTTTACTCCCATTTCAGTTTAAATTTACTCATTTATAAATTTTATAGCATAAACTAAATAATCTCTTAATTAAATTCATCTTCATGAATTCTTCATTTTCTTAATTTTGCAATAAAAAATATTCATCATGTAATAGGAAATTTGATAGCGATATTTTTTATAAATAAAAACTAAGGCTTCTTAAAACATGTTCAAAGATTACAGATTTTTCTTAATATCTGAAATTCTGATTTTCATATCTTCATCCATTTATTCATCGTTATCTATTAAGCTCGATTAGCAATTTTGCACTACTTTGCTCTTAATGTTTACTTTATTTCATAAAGATCTGAAGTAAATGTTAAATACCCATCACGTTTAAGTGGCAAAAAGTTAATAAAATTGCAATTTATAAAACGTATTTCGTATTTTGATTCTTTGTTGTAGTATACCGCACTGCAACTATTGATATTTAAATGTTTTTCTGTTACTTTGTAAGGATCTTATGTTTTTAAGACACAATAACACGCCGAATAAATACTAATTCAGAAGTCAAACAACAAAAATCAGCGTTAATTTACAAAATTTTCACAGGACTAGTTTCGATGGTTTTACCGAACCATCATCTTCAGCTGCAAAACCGCAAATGAACAAGATAGGAAATAATGTTTAGATAAGATAAGAAAGCCTGGACAAGAATAAGCAAGTGGCGCCATCTGTTGGCGAAACCAGAACTAAAACATAATTTCTCTAAAAGCCGAAGGCAAATTTGGATTGGAATTAGGATCGTTAACTAGAACAGAAAGATTTTTATGAATGTGAAATGCCTCTAGAAAATCCAGTTCTCCAATGGAAGATGTTTTTTGAATAATTTTGGCAGCAGAAAAATTGAAAGTGTGATTTTCGGACCAACAATGTTGAGCAACAGAAGACTTCTGTGTTTCCTTTTTTCTAACATATGCCTCATGTTCTTTGACGCGAAATTTTAAGGCTCTCTTAGTTTGGCCAATGTAAATTAAACCGCACTGGCAAGGAATCCTATAAATACCCCAGGAATTCATATCCGGAATGGGGTTCTTGAGTATAGAAGTTGGAATTTTATTGAGGGGAGAGTAAACAACCCGAAAGTTAAATTTCTGCAAAATATGTGCAACTTTATAGCTAATTGATGGAAAGAAGGGAATGACAACAGAATTTTTATAATCTCCTAAAATAAGAGTGTGGCTTTTAGTGTGTTGAGATGAGAATTTTTTAACTGCTTGATTAATAATGTTGGGTGTTATTGTGTCTTAATTATAGAAGCCCCAAACAGGCTTACATTTTGCTTTCTTTTTTGCACGTGGTGTGGCCGCCATTTTGTCATTGTAGGAGTTTCGGTGAGTACATTTTTGCAATTTTCAAGTTATGTTTATGTTTTGTACATTTGGATATTGTGCTTTGCTTGTCTGATTTCATGCATTTTGCTTACAAACATTTTGTTTTCTATTCATTTCAGTGAGGGATTTTTCTGCTATTTTGTGTGTACTTTATTATTGCTCAGTTAATTTAGTTTGATTTTCTGCATTGTTTATCATGCCTTCATCCGTTAATCGTTTCACTAAATTACGCCTGAAACGGCAAAAATTCCTGAATCATCTTGACTTTTTACTTAAATGTAAATGTAAAAAATTGATCCCCAATTTTATTCAAATCAAATCTAATCAAAAACCTTCGAGTCGCGTTTCAAGAATTCTGTTAAATTGCAAACTTGCCTTACTTCGGTCCGTGATAAGGGATACACGTCAACAATTGTCCAAAATTGAACATGAACTCTATAAGCTTCATCTGGAACTCGGTAAAACTTATCCAAAATTCACTGCCCTTGAACAAAAGTCTTGGTCTAGAATGCAGTTAACCGTCATAAAAACACCCTTGCAGTTAAATTCGAAAAACTTCTTTTACAGTCTTCCAGTCCAAGTAGTTCAAAAACTCTTCCCATTGTAAACATCAAGCCAATAGTTAATATTTCTAATGTTAGTCTTTCAGAAGAACAAGAGAGAATTCTAAAATATAATTTTAACTTCTCACAAACCTGTAAACCCTCGATTCCAAAGATTTTGGCTCCTATCGAAAAAGCTTTCAAGTTCAGTAAAGTTTCAGATTCACAGAAAGAAATGATTAGGCATCTTATCGCTCATAATGTGAAATTCAATAATAAACCTTTGAAACCAAATCTAACTGCGAGAGAAAGAGCTACAATGCGCGAGATTCATTCTAACCCGGATATTGTCATTTCAAAGGCCGACAAAGGTGGCCACATAGTCGTCATGGATAAGAACACTTACATCGATGGTGTCACTAAACTCTTAAACGAAGGACCATATAATCCGATCCCTAAAGATCCTTCACCTTCGGACTTATCCAAAATAAAAACTGCGATCAAATCTTCGCAAATCATTTCAAGCAACTTAAAACATTCGCTTATCCCATTTGTTGCGAATTGTGCCAGATTATATGCTCTTCCCAAAATTCATAAAAGTGGTATTCCTTTCCGCCCTATTGTATCAAATTTAGGTACTGCCTCGTATCCATTAGCTAAATATTTAGTTTCTAGATTTTCCACTCTATTAGACAATAACATTTACACCATAAAAAATTCAATAGAGTTTGTAAAAAAGGTTAAAAACATTTCTCCTCGTAATTTACTCATGGTTTCTTTTGATGTAAAATCATTATTCACCAATGTCCCAGTGGAGGGTGCATTAAGATGTCTAGAAACCAGACTTCGCGAATTTCATTTCTCTTGCATCGAAATTGATGAGCTAATTTCTCTCACTCAACTCTGTTTGAAACAAACACATTTTGTTTTCCAAAATAAATATTATAAGCAAACTGAGGGATTAGCCATGGGAAGCCCCTCAGGCCCATCCTGGCTGATATCTACATGCATTATTATGAATCAAAATTATTTGAAACTTTAAACTTCCCGGCATGGTTCCGCTACGTAGACGATACTTTTACCCTGTTTGAAGGTAATAAAGATGATTTAAATAGAGTTCTTTCAACAATGAATTCTATTGATCCTGCTATTCAGTTCACTTTTGAACTTGAGACTTGCAATTCTCTTCCGTTTCTCGACATTCTGGTCACACGTAACACATCCAACTTCAGTACTACAGTTTACCGTAAACCTTCATCGGTTTGCCTTCCACCACACTTTAAATCATGTCATCCGACTAAACAAAAGTTAGCTTCATTTTATTCCTATGTTTTCCGTGCTCTTCAAGTTTGCTCCTCCAAACTAGCCCTTGATGAAGAACTAAATTATTTAAAAGCAATAGCTATTGACAGGGGCTTTTCACCCAACATTATTAATCAAGCAGTTAAAAAATTCTCATCTCAACACACTAAAAGCCACACTCTTATTTTAGGAGATTATAAAAATTCTGTTGTCATTCCCTTCTTTCCATCAATTAGCTATAAAGTTGCACATATTTTGCAGAAATTTAACTTTCGGGTTGTTTACTCTCCCATCAATAAAATTCCAACTTCTATACTCAAGGACCCCATTCCGGATATGAATTCCTGGGGTATTTATAGGATTCCTTGCCAGTGCGGTTTAATTTACATTGGCCAAACTAAGAGAGCCTTAAAATTTCGCGTCAAAGAACATGAGGCATATGTTAGAAAAAAGGAAACACAGAAGTCTTCTGTTGCTCAACATTGTTGGTCCGAAAATCACACTTTCAATTTTCCTGCTGCCAAAATTATTCAAAAAACATCTTCCATTGGAGAACTGGATTTTCTAGAGGCATTTCACATTCATAAAAATCTTTCTGTTCTAGTTAACGATCCTAATTCCAATCCAAATTTGCCTTCGGCTTTTAGAGAAATTATGTTTTAGTTCTGGTTTCGTCAACAGATGGCGCCACTTGCTTATTCTTGTCCAGGCTTTCTTATCTTATCTAAACATTATTTCCTATCTTGTTCATTTGCGGTTTTGCAGCTGAAGATGATGGTTCGGTAAAACCATCGAAACTAGTCCTGTGAAAATTTTGTAAATTAACGCTGATTTTTGTTGTTTGACTTCTGAATTAGTATCTTATGTTTTACTAACGTTTATTTTGCTTTAAAACTTTACTATCACTTCTTATTTTCCACTTCCGACCAGAATTACATGTGTTAACTTGTTTATGCAAATTGTACTTGCAGCTAATGGCCAAGTATTTAGGTTGTTGCTGTTTTCCAAGACTAAGGGAGAGAGGGAGGAAGTGAGCCGCCTTTCCACTGCATTACACGCGAGTTTTCAATCAGCTGCTGTTTGCCTTTAAGGCCAGAGGTTTAGTGCTCTTGATATTTTAAAAACGTATTATAATTTCGGCAGTTTGCGTACTACATACGTAATAATTTAAAAGGGCCAGTCTTAGTGTTAGGCATTTGTAAATTAATTCAAAGTAAGCTCTTATTTAAAATTTTAGTTAATAGTTTTATATTTTTACCTTCAGACCACAAGTGGTTGGTCTCTGTATCCCGAAGTGCGGGAGCACCTGTAATGTTATAGAGAATAAAGGGTAAAGTCAACCCTTCCTGCTGGTATTGTCCATTCCACACATATTTGAACATAGCTTGAGTAAGTTCCTATTCAGGACACATCATCTTTCCAAAACAAATCAAAACACATACAAGTCATCATAGTGGCGCCCGAAGAAGAATACTCACGGCAGAGTTTCAACAAGAGTCTGAGGTGCCTGCAGCGTCGGCTCAGAATTCAGAAATGCCAGCTGTCACCCTGGAAGGATTCGGATACATCGTCCAGACAATGCGGGCATCGATGAAACCAGCAGCAAGCTTTGAAGGAAGCTCACTGGTGAATAACGTTTTGGAAAGTTTAGATGATCACTTCATGCTGTATCCGGTCCATGAGTTCCAGAAAATCACCTTAGCTACCAGCGCTTTGAGGGGTCAAGCGCTTAATTGGTTCAAGTGCTTTGGAAATAAATCTCTTGGGCTAAATGGGAAATCCCACCTACACTTATGAAAATTTCAAGATCTCCTTGGTAAAGGCCTTCCATGTTGTATGAAATCATGAAAAATTGAAAGCGGAACTCTTCAGCACATATCAGCAAAGAGTTGAAGAGCTCTCAAGTTTTATTTTAAGAAAAATAAAAGTATTTAAGCTTTTGAAGCATTTGTACGGAAGCCGGCCGGATCCTGAAATAATACGTGAAAGTGATTTTGCGTAGGTTACTTCCCCAATTACAAGACTTATTGAATTAAGGAATCCGATGACTTTGGAAACGTTGTTCGAGCTCGCAGTCATCATAGTGTGAACATGATGACTGAACATGATGATGTCATCATAGTGTGAACGGGTGAAAGCAGAACAGCGGACATTGAAAGAAGACGCCAGTACGAGCAACGAAGCCAATTTGGTGCGCCAAGACCACAACAGAGGCAAGATCACGGCTACGGAAGCAAGTCGAATCAGTGGTCAAAGAAACCTGAGTATTCAAAAACAATCGGCGAGCGTCGACAGTTCAATAATAAGCCAGAAAAAAGTTTGAAGTCCAGCGGAGAAAGAAGGAAGGCCCGGAAAAGAAGAAAGAATATTTAAACTGAAACGGACTTCTGCTGACGGAAGGATGCGGAAATATGATGGCCAAGAAAATCCCTGTACCATCAAGCTCAATACAGTGATTGTGAAAAATTCGGTACTTCCGAAGATTGAAGTATTGGTGAACAATATTACAGCCACCGCACTCCTGAACACAGGTGCTCAAAGTTGCTGTGTGGCAGACGACTTTTTTAAAAAATACTTTCGTAAATACAGAATCTATAATTCTAATAATACTACGGTGTTAGCAGCCCAGGGGGAACCATGTAAATGTATAGGTATAAAGTACCACTCTACGTCCGCATTAAGGATGAACAGGTAAAAATTATGTTCTTTATCGTAACAAATTTTCAAGCGTGTATTACACTCATGTCCATAAATTATGGATAATGCAAAATCAGGCAAAGGAAGAGTTAAAAGCAAAACAAATCTGACTTATTTGTAAAGCTTATTTATTAAACAAAGGGTAAAGAGCAAAAAAAGGTGCTATATGTTTGATATTATTAAAAAAAATAGCGAATTTTTCTCCCTGGAGCAAATTACAAAAAAAACCTATTTACAAAAAACCAATATTATATGGTTGATATGATTGTTAATACATTGTATGTCTCCCAGACGATGCAATACAGCCCGTACAACGCCTAGGCATGCTGAGTATCAAATTATCCATCTGATCATGGGGGATATTACACCATTCAAAACGCAATGCTCTCCGAAGTTCCGGTAGACATGTAGGAGGATGTTCACGGGCTGCAACTCGTCGGCCAAGCATGTCCCACACGTGATCTACTGAATTCAAGTCCGGTGAGAATGGTGGCCAGTCCATACGGGTGATATCCTCCGATTGAAGGCATTCGCTTACGATGTTTGCACGGTGAGGACGGCGTTGTCATCCATAAACACAAATTGTGCGCCCATGGCAGCCCGAAACAAAAGTACATGTTGTTCCAGAATGACATCTCGATAGATTTGGCTTCTCATGGTTCCAATTTGAACATGCAGGTCAGTTCTGGAACCCAAAATAATTCCACCTCAAACGAGCACTCCTGCACCACCGTAACGGTGTCGTTCAATGATGTTTTCTGGGTGGTAACGGGTACCTGGAGCTCTCTATATGAAAGTCCGGTGAGAATCAGGCTGGAAGCTAAACCTGGACTCGTCGGAAAACATCACACAAGCCCACTGTTGCGGTGTCCACAATGCATGCTCTCTACTCCAGGCTAACCGCAGGCGACAGTGAGTTGCAGTAAGTAGAACGCATTTGACAGGTCTATGAGCCATATATACCAATCTGCCTTAAGCGTCTGTACACGGTCTGCGTCGAAATTGTCGTACCAGTGGCTGAAGAGAGCTGAAGAGACAGGTCTGAGGCTGTGCTCCGCCTGTTGCTTTTGGCAGTAACTGCCAAGTATCGGTCCTCATTCGGCGTTGTAACTCTAGGGCGACCTGTGCTGTAACGTCTACTCACATTACCATCATCTCTGGGCAATTCCAAGTTCGTCTGATACTTCCTGTTGGGTACGCCCACATTCCAGACAGCCGATGATTCTACCACGTAAAAAATCATCCAAATGCGTCCTTTGTGTCATAACTCTTCGGTTGTTGCACCGAAATGCTTATAAAGCGCCTGCGAACAATTTTACTTCTTTGCCTGTATTCCTTATATATCACTCTCTTACACTCTCGTCATTGTGACGGACCATCGGTGTCATCTGGTTACTTCCTGAAATTTGCATATGATTCTTGAAGATGTGTGTAGTGATTTTACAGGTGATATATTTATTTTAGAGTTCGATTTCCGCGTGACTCCGAATTATCCTTAATTTATGGACATGAGTGTATTTTAGGGATAGATTTTCTTTCAGCGGCCGAAGCAAAACTTGATTTCAGCCAAGCATCCATTAAGCTGACCATGAAACCTGTGACAGAAGTAAAAGCAAAGCCCTCCCCACGCGCATTGAATCTCCAACACCTGCCTACGGAAGAGCAAGAAAGCCTACGCCAAGTGGTAAGTGAATTTTCTACTTTATTCAGTGATAGTCCCGAATTTACGCAAGTTACAAATCACGAAATCGACACAGAAGATTCAAGGCTATAGAAAAATTATGGAGTGGCACATTCGAGATATGCTAAGTATCTCGAATCATAACGCCCATCATAACGATCATAACGCCCGTCTCAAGTAGTTATGCCAGCCTGGTTGTTCTATGTAAGAAAAATAACGATTATCTAGTTACACACCCAAAGAGATGACGTTTGGCAATTGACTATCGCATTACTAAGTATCCGGTATATCCGTTACCTGTTGAAATTTTACGGAATATAACTTCTACAAAGTATATGACTACGTTAGATTTAACATCTGGATATTTCCAAATAGGCATAAAACCTAAAGATCTGCCTAAGACTGCTTTTATAACTAAGTCTGGCACTTATGCATTCTTGGATATGCCGTTTGGCCTTTCAGGGGCACCGCCAAGATTTCAGCGATGTATGGACATTGTGTTAAGACCTGTCCTAGGAAAGAGCACATATTTAGATGATATCATTATTACCAGTAATAATTTGGATCAGCATATAAAAGATTTGAGAGAGGTGTTTTCATTATTACATGAGGCCGGTCTAAAAGTTACTGTTGAAAAGTGTAAATTCGCAGCTACAGAATTACGTTATTTGGAGTATAAAATCTCTCAGAAAGGAATTGAAACAGATAAATCAAAAATAGTTGCGATTTCAAACTATCCGCCGACAAATACGGATAAGGAGCTGTCTTCTTTTCTAGGACTTTGCTCATATTATAGGTCCTTTATAAAAGACTTTGCAACTATTGCTGAGCCACTTTTAAAATTAAAAAGGAAAATTCTCGTGAACAGCTGAAGCCAATACTGCTTTTGAAAAGTTAAAACAAGCCTTAACACAAGCCCCTGTTTTGATATTTCCTGAGAACGACGAAAATTTATAAATTTCGGCGGACGCTTCGGATTATGCTGTAAGAGCGGTACTTTCCCAAAATAAGCAGCCCGTGGCATTTTTTAGTCGAACTTTAAATGAAACTCAAAGTATTCCGCAACTGAGAGAGAAGCACTTGCAGTTCTGTTAGCAGCGCAGAAGTTCCGAGTCTATTTTTGTAGTTCGCCCGTAACAGTGTATTCAGATCATGCGGCTGTGACTAGATTATATTCAGGGAAGAACTTATCCCCGAGGTTAATAAGATGGGCACTTAAATTACAAGAATATAATTTGATAATTAAACACACGCACACAAGGAAAATGTCGTAGCAGATGCCCTATTAAGAATAAAAATAGATGAAGAAGGGAATAGTGTTAAAGTGGCAATGCTCACAGCATATACGATACATTCCCGGGAAACTGCAATAACCGAACTGAGCAAGGATCCGGAATTTAACAATATATATGATTATTTAAAAGATCCTGAAAATTTTAGCCACCAAGATGTTGTGGCAATAAGAAACAGGGCGGCCCATTACGAGCTAATAGATGGTCTATTATTTTATGCGATAACTACGAATAATAACAATGAATTTCGACCTCTTATCCCAGCTAGTCTTAAAATATATTACACGTATTGCATGATTCGTCCCTGGCATCTCAAGGTGGTATTCGGAAAACCATCCAACCCGTACGCGAAGCAGTTTATTTTCTTGAACTGAAAAAGTTAACAAGGGTGTATGTCCAGTCCTGCCCAACATGTCAAGCAGTTAATTATGTTAATTTCCTCCAGACCGGGTTTCTAAATAGCATTATATCAGAGTTTCCAAATGAAATAATTGGCATCAATTTATTGGGCCTTTTCCCGAAAAGTCAGTTAAATAAATGTCAGTATCTCCTTGTTATGGTTGACCATTTTAGTAAATGAACTTAAATTGTTCCCCTAAAACGATCCTGTGCGAAATTAGTTACTGATTCTATTTTAAATAAATATATTTTAAAATACGTAACGCCCCTAAAAGTTATATCGGATAATGGTCCTCAGTTTATAAGTAACATTTTTGAAGACATGTATCAAAAATACGTCATTTAAAAATGGTCCCGTATCGGCCGCAATCAAATATAGCAGAACGGGTCAACAGAAACATATTTAATATTATTCGTAGTTATTTTAAAAATTTTCATAAAAGCTGGGATTACTATGTCAATGGTCCCACCGGCCACCGAGCGGTAAAATCGCTGAACACTGGTAGTTCGGTCCGAGGTTCGAATCCCGCGAACGGGCTGGCTGCATGGGTGTTTTCGTGGCTTTCCCCAGGTGTCACGTGTATACGAGTCAGTTTCCCTTAGAAACTCCTCCATGAAGGCATCCCTCCCCTTAGGCAGATAGCCCTAGTGTGCTTTGCCATAGTTTAATACACCACACCACCACTACTATGTCAATGATTAGCTTTCGCCCTTAGGACCGCCAAACATGACACGACGGGCAAAATTCCTGCTCAGTTATTTTTAGACAGGAAGATTATAGCGCCGTTAGATAAATTAATTTGTGTTCAAAAAAGAGCCGAGTGGCCCATATACAAAAATTAATTAATGAAGCAAAGAAAAACACGGAAGTAGCACAAAGAAAACAGATTGTATTATGATATGAAACGACGAGAAGTGAATTATAAGGTAGGGGACGAAGTGTTAACAATTAATCATTCGCTTTCTTCAGCACCAGAAGATAAAGTAGCTAAGTTCTTTCCACGGTTTGAAGAGCCATATGTGGTCAAAAAAGTAACCCAGGCTGTAGTGGTTTTAAAAGCAAAGAATTGTGAAACATTTACGGCAAATATCGACCAAATCAAGCCCTTTTACAATCGTAATAAAATGAAAATCTTTGAAGATCTTTTGCAGGATCCGGCACGGCAGCCACAATCTCAAAACATGGCACAACGACAACCGCCAGAGTCAGCTACGAGTAAAGACATAGGAAAAAAAAAGAAAAGCCATCCCACCCCGAGGGAAAACCGAAGGCATCTAGAGAAAGAAGCTATTTATTCGACCAGAAAAGAGAGGGCACTACCAGCTCCAACAGGATGAGGGGCGAAATTCCAGCAAGGCCCCGAAGAGAGCCAGGAGAAATGGCCGCAGCCATACCACTGGTGAAAACGAAAACGCAAACCATCAGAAAGGATTCTACGCAGCAAATGTTCGCGAACTGACCGGAAAAAGCCAGTTGCAGATTCAAGGCAGCTACAAAAGTTTGAACAACGAACAACCCGATCCAGGCAACAACCGGATAGACTTGTCCCGATACTTCCAAAGACAGCAGCCATCAAGCTTCCAGGAGTTCAACCAGCGGATAAGAAGAAGCTTTTCAAGGGTCGACAAGAACGTCCTAAAATAAAATGGAAGGAGGAGGAATCTGAGGTTCACTCCCAAACAAGACGACGGGTAAATGAGACCATGGTATTCGCTACCTTTCAGGACTGGGCGGCTAAACTGATGTCAGAATATAGCAAAGATAAGTAAAACTTTGTTACTTTAAGTTAATTTTTCGTTCTTACTGCAAGTGGCAGAATGTAAGGAGACGTTTTACCTCATGTGAGGTCTACCTTTATCGCCAAAAAGGCGAGAAATTGAATTTTACTTATTTGCTACTATGTTTTTCAACTACTCGCGAGTAATCTAAAATTATTGTATAATAGTAATGTGTAAATACTTGACTATTGTAAGAGCTTTTGTAACTGTATATGAGAGGTACCTTAAGAACATTGAAAAAATATTGTATAAAGTTTTATTTAAAAGATTCTGTTGTTATAGAAGAATAGCGTAGGTAGAATATTGTATAAAGAATATTGTATAAGAATAGAATATTGTATAAAGTTTTATTTAAAAGATAAAAATATTGTATAAAGTTTTATTTAAAAGATAAAAATATTGTATAAAGTTTTATTTAAAAGATTGAAGAAATTTTAGTCTGAAGGACTTTTGAAATGTAGTATTTAAATATAAAAGAATTAGCGCTTGCTTTGAAGAAATGGAAGTTAACAAAACATTTTACCACTAATGTATGTTTTGAAATGCGTAAAATTAATGGCATGTTAATGTGTACATGTGAACTGTTACTTTAAAAGAAGTACTGTGATATGTTAAAAGTGAAAATGTTGTATAAATGCCAAAGTTTTAACTTAATGGTGTGATTGAAAAAGGCGTTACACAATTTGGGAATGAATGAAGGTAGTTAGGCTCTCTGACGCTACACTGCAGAGTTAGCCACTTGTTTAGGATAGTACCTCAGGGTTTAGAGATAAATGTAAGGTGTGTTCTGAGGTCTTGTTATGTTAAATTTTAACTTTTTGGCAAAGAAAATTTTGATTAGTATAAACAATAGTAAGGATTAAAAAGTAAGTTTCAACCATTTGAGAGATCTGAGAAAGAACGATAATATTTTCCCTCGCCTGTCCTGTCAATATTCGGTGAGAAAGATTTAATTTTTCACAAACGACACAAAGCTTTAAAGTAAAATATAATAAATATCCTTCATAAAGAATATCCCTAAGTCTTGATACCTAAGTCATTGATCACTGCGTGATACATTGAACATGGTCTCGTGAAATTTGCTTATTATGTGTCTTAATTTTCCATGTAGTGGGTGGCATAACACTGCCTCAAATAACCTTTCTGTAAAACACTTAAAAATTGTCAGGATAAAGCTACAATAACAGTAACATACATGTGTGTTTTTCTGTCCTAATAGCCTGAACGTGGAATATTTTAAAGTTTAGTAGTTTTTTACTTAAGGCCTGTAGATGGAAATATTTATGAAAAATTTTTAAAAAAAGGTTTATTTTAAAGTATTCGTAACGTTCGTTATACACGATTTTCATATGATTGTAGATTTGCTTTTGTCGGGTAAAATAACATTAAGTATACATCAAGTCACTAAAATCCGTATCTGGTCTTTCTTTTCTTAGCTAAACGTTGGTCGTAGACATTTACTTTCAGTTACAAAAATGTTTTAAATCAACTAAATATTCATTTTTGTCATTGAAATGGCTTCACGGATGAATAAGGGACCATTAAAAAACGAAACAAACATTTATTAAAAATTAACGTTCAAAGAATAATATTAAACTCGGAGCAGTACCTCGCTCCTACAACATAAGAAAATCTACCACCTTCCTCCTCTGAGGCTAACATGCAACTGCTGTTTCTCTCACTTGCTGGGCTCTGACAGGCAGCTAATTGGCTTACTGCAGCCAGATACATGACAGTCATTATAAAAATTTAAAAAATCAGTATTATAAAAATAATACAATCAGCCTTTTTATACATTCTCCTGAATATACTTATATTTAAGAAAACGTTATACTGATGAGAAAAACAAAATATAAAAAGTGGGCCTTACTTGCAACAAAAATTCACAGAGATAGCTAATTCTAAAACCTCGGGTAACTTTTTTTGGAAACTCAGTGCTCAGAGACAAATTGTAAAGAGCAATATATAAATTTATATGTAACTAAAAAAATTTCATCTTTGTGAAACGTCTCTGATATTCATGGATTAAGTGACGAACACTCATATGCAGATAGTTACAGCATGTTCTGTCAAGTTTTGATCAATACATTATTTTTAAAGAGACCTTAGTTTTTAGATCATAATGCAAATTGCAAAAGTCCATTATAATTCAGTTCTCTAAATGAAAGAATTAATATGCATATTGTGATGTAGCCGTTCCTCAATAGACACTAATGCCGGCTAGCTTTAAAAGGATTTATTAACAGAGCACACAGGAACGGTTACAAACAAAAGAAATATACATAAAAAATGAAACATATACCAAATGGAACATCAAACATTGAGAATAACATAACATAGTAAGCTATCATCATGGCGGCTGGAGGTCGACTGACGTTTTTTCATATCGCCACGAGATGGCGTTTAAATAAAATAGTTCGGTTACAGTTCATGAGTTCATGGCGTGAATAAAATAGTTCAATTACACTTAAATAGGTCTGTTACATCCTCCCCCTCTGACTTCGTAGACGTCTCGGCAAGAAGTCAGGAACTGACATTTGTCTACTTTGTGCAGCGGGCGGAGAATCAGATGGACGGGCTCCAGTTTGACGAGGAGTAGATTTTGCGTCACCAGCACCTTGTGCAACAGGTGCAGATTCGGATGGTATTACACGTTTCGGGCGTCCTCTTTTCTTTAAGGGAACCACTAGAATTACACGAGCTGAGTTTTGCTTATTTCGATCTTGATATGGTTTCAAGGCTGAAACATACTTGCCGAGAATTTTGTCTGGTTCATGAGGATCGGCAATATCATAAGTGGTTGGAGATCTTGTAGTCACTATCACATAAGGAGCATCTCTCTTGGGCATGAATTTAGCAGTTTTCTTCAGTGGACCTTTGCTGATTGGGTGGAGGGTGACCCAAACTTTATCTCCAGGAACGAATTTCGGTGTTTCTCTTCGTTTTTTGTCAGCATATCGTTTCTGCATATCTTGATGCATTTGGACTCTTTCTCGTACCTGTTGTACATTTCTTGCAAAACGTTTCAAATATGGAGTAATTTCGGGAACAAAATTATCGTTCTCAATTACGGCTTTTATATCATGCTTTACATCATCTAAGGTTCGTAACTCTCGTGCAAATTGAAGAAAAGCAGCAGAATGTCCAGTTGAATCTGACTGTATTCAAAGCAAACCTTATTACTGGCAGTTTATCCTTCCATGACTGATGGTCGTTACCAACAAGTATTGCTAAACGTGGTTTCAGATCTCTATTCTTCCTTTCAACTGGGTTAGATTGTGGATGATAGAAAGGAGTAAGACTTTGATCAATGTTCAAGATATAGCATAGTTGTTGCATAACAGCACTAGTAAACTGGGTACCATTATCACTTATTATTTTCTTGGGTAACCCAAATCGAAGGGCAACTTCCTCCAAAAGAATAGTGGCACATTCTCTGGCCGTGGCTTCCTTTAAAGCAAATAGTTCTGTCCACTTCGTAGCACAGTCCTGCACAATAAAAATCCATTTTTCACCAGACGGTGTTTCGGGAAGGGGACCGAAAAGATCAATTGACAAGGTTTCAAAACGTTGAGCATAGACTGGAATTTGAAGTAAGCCAGATGACTTTTGATTAGTGGTTTCTCCCCCTACTTTAAAGACAGTGTGATATTTGTTAAGCAATGCATCAGTTGCAAGCCGTTGGGCTGTAGTTAATTGCAGTCCTTCATTTTCTCGTAGTCGGCAGTTGTTTATAACAACTGGGGTTTCTTCCAGTACTTGGGATTGATGAGGTTTCACAAAGCTATGTTTTCTTCGAGGTTCATCAAAAAAGTTCCACTTATTTTCAGCAAGATTTAAAACAATTTTAGCTTTTTGAAGAAAGTCAATTCCTAAAAGAGTCGAGTTATTTTTGGCATCAGGCAACACAAGGAGCGGACTTTTGAACTCTCTGCCTTCGAGAAGAATGATTTGTTCGGTGCGAAGTACCTCTTTTTCAGATACCAAACCATCAGCGAAAGACACCTGTAGTGTTGTCTTTTCAAATACTGCATCTTGTTTTTGCAGAATATGATAGAGGGATTCACTTGCAATTGAGTGACTAGCACCAGTGTCGGCGAAAGCTGTACCGGAAACACCACCAATACTAATTGGAAATACAGCAGTCCGAGTGGAAGATAAACAGGATCGGATTTGGATAGTGCCAAAATTTGATGAATTTGAAGTCTTTGGGGGGTTACAGTCTGAACATTTAGACTTGATAAAACCAGTTTTTCCGCACCCATAGCATGTTAAAGGAGGTCGCTTTTCCTCTGTTTGTTGCTGACTACGATTTAAAAAGGTTTTATGAGTTCCCTGTATGTCACTTGTTCGATTTTCTACTTTGTGTTTGGATGGATTAGTCGGTTTGTAAGAATAGTTCCGCCTGCCAGGAAGTTCAGTTTTATAGTTCGTATTTTTAACACGTACAGCTTCATAATCATCCAATTTCTGTACTAATTCAGATGAACTCTTTATTTTTCCCCAAGTATCAATAAAATGCTCCTTAACGTCACTACTGACTCTTCTTTTAAGCTGATCCGTCAGGACCAAGTCTTTGAGTGATTCAAAGTCTGTAACATCGAGACTATGGAGCCAATGTTCGAGATAATTGTTTAATTCGTAAGTAAAATCTTTCCATAAAGACCCAGGGTGTTTTTGGTGTGTAGTAAGTTTAATTCGAAATGATTCAGCATTTAATTTGAATCTTTGTAGCAGAATCTTCTTGATGTAAGAATAATTTTCTAATTTGTCTTTTGGTTCTCTTAAAATAATTTGCGAAATGTCTATAGGCAGAAGAGGTAGGAGATGAGTGATGTAATCTATTTGTTTTATATTAACTTTCTCACATTGTCTTTCAAAAATTTGCAGGTAGGTTGCAATGTCAGAAGTTCCTGTAAATTTAGGGATTAGGTGTTGAATATTTGTACCAATAGCTGCATTTGAAGCAAAGGCGGCATAGTTAGGGTTTGAGCTAGCAGCTGCCAGGTTTAATTTTAAACGTTCCAATTCTAATAAAAGTTCTTGTTCTTTTCTTTGACGTGTCTCCAGATCGTTGCTTTCACGTTGTTTTTGTTGTCTAGTTTCGATTAAAGTTTCCAGAAGATTCCTGGTAAAAGCCTCATCATAAGTGTCAGAATTGACAATAAGATCTTTAAGGTCTATTACTCGCATAGTGTCGTTTACAGTGAAACCCAGTTCTGCAGCGAGAGTTTTTAAATCCTCTTTTCGTGCTTTGGCAAGGTAAGCCATAATTATATGAGAGGTCAGGGGGGAGGGAAAAGATGAAGTTGAATTTGTTGTTATTTCGATTTTATTCACAATACAGTATTTTAGAATTAATAATTATACCTTTAAGTAAAATGTATGTACCCCTATTAAACAGCATGTATGAATGTAAACAATGTTACTCGTACATTTATATACCACTATTAAACAGTATTTATAAATGTAAACAATAATACTCACAAAGTTTATTATTTCGAAGTCGTAAAAATATCATAAAATGCCCTCATAAATTCAACTTGTATCAAGAAAATAACATATAATAAATTGCTCAAAAATTGTTTACTAGTTAGCAAAACATACAAAACATACATAAATGTCTTACCATAAGCTTTTATATTTAAGCTGAATTCTTCGAAATCTTAATCTTAACAAAATATTAAGCTGATTAAGCAATACACATTTAGTAACTCTTTTACTTTATTTAAATAGTCATTCGATTTTATTCATAATTATTTTCTTTCGCTTCAAGAAATATTTTTCAAGACATGCATTCATTAAAGGAAAACAATCGTATTTTCTTAAAGTATTATACTATAATCATTTTCTCAAAATGTTCGTCGAAAGATAAATCAACAAGTACAATATTTTATTTTATGTAGAATAAAACATTTAATAAGGAACAGCAGCACTCAAAGGAAATAAAAATAATAAAAGATTTGACGTAAACACATCATAAATCATCGCTAGTCTAAACATTTCCGCGGGGGGAAAACATCTGCTGCCGTATGCAGAAGCGAAACTAATAAATTCTAATGAACAACGTCCATGAATATATTCAAACTTTAACATCAAAACATGTATTCAGTGAAACAATATTATTCACAAATTAATTTACTATGCGAATTAACATTTTAAAATAACAAATTACAATTCAAGAAATAACGTTTGGTTAACAGAAAGCTGTTTGCTTTCGTTTAATACTCTTATGTAGTATCAATAAATGAGATTTCAGTAAAGAATTTACATTTGCCTTAAGAAGCAGCTTATAATAAATAATCAGTTTAAAAGAACTTTAAACTCAGATTAAACGATAATGTAAACGAAACTTATCTTTTCCGTTGAAATTGTCCAGTTGATGATTCGATGTGCCTAGCAGCACGGTATGACAATTTTAATTCCAGAATTGGTTTCCAGAATATTTGACCAGTAGTCCACACCTGAAAAGAAACTGAGCTGATCTCCAGCAACTAAAAGTTAAATTCGGGAGTAAGAGCTTGTTAAAGCCAAACAGAAATTCTAAACATTTTGTTGCGCCATTTTGGATTCAAATTTAGTTGGGCGCCAATGTGATGTAGCCGTTCCTCAATAGACACTAATGCCGGCTAGCTTTAAAAGGATTTATTAACAGAGCACACAGGAACGGTTACAAACAAAAGAAATATACATAAAAAATGAAACATATACCAAATGGAACATCAAACATTGAGAATAACATAACATAGTAAGCTATCATCATGGCGGCTGGAGGTCGACTGACGTTTTTTCATATCGCCACGAAATGGCGTTTAAATAAAATAGTTTGGTTACAGTTCATGAGTTCATGGCGTGAATAAAATAGTTCAATTACACTTAAATAGGTCTGTTACAATATTCTTTTAATTAGAAAGAAAAGTAAAGATAGATTTATATTTTAATAACCAATAATCAAAAGACAGTATTTCAGAAACCCATGCAGAAAACCCTCTTAGTTGAGGTAAGGTCAAATATTAAAAACCTGACTATACACTGATTTGATAATACAAAATAAAAAAAACTATAAATAAATAAATAATCCAAGAAAATGAAAAATATAGTTTCTGAGGATATTAAAATTCAAACATCCTTCAAAAAGGTCCCATAGAATCAGAATTTGTAAAGCGAAATACATTTCTACTAATCGAATGATTTTAATGCATTGTTTGTTCGAAAATTTTTGCTTTGACTTAAGTCCGTAAAATAAAATGTTCTCTATCTCTTTTAATGTAATTGGTGTTACTCTATGTAACACCAATTACATTAAAAAGTTAGAGAAAATTTTATTTTACGAACCAGTTATGCTGTAGCTAATTTCTGTACCATTCAATCATGTATGTACCATTTGGTGATTCCTTTTCATAAACGTTTTTAAAAACCATCTACGAAAAAATTCTAGTAGTTAAGTTAGATGATAACAGTGGTCGTTCCACTTTGATCACCTAATTCAAAAAACAAATTGTGCGGCTCGGCGGATTTTATGTGTTGAAGCACCATTTTGCTGAAGCCATATAATGGACATTCAGGGAGGCATTAGCTTCTTAAGAGGTCAGGAAATTGTCTATTAAATATTTGAAATTTACTTCGTGCATATTTACCGCCAGTTAAAATGCCATTAGTACATGTATATAATTGCAAAACTGTTAGTAGCAAAATACGATCACAAAGACTCTCTGTTGACGTTATTAGTCTCGAAACATTTAGTTATCTTGACATTTCAGCATTCGTTCATCCTTTTCAGAAATGGCTGATATTTTTCCTTTTACAAATGACACATCAACGCTTTAAAAAGTGTTTCAACTGGGCAAAATCCGAAGTGAAACTCACATTTGCCTGACAACATGTACTTAAAGTATTTGCCAAATCTTGATATCATGGCATTACTTGTATTACAAAAAGATGAATTAGCTGCTCATACTTAGGTTTCTTTTTAATTCATTGCAAGAAAACCTAAATTACATTGATTAGTCACGATATAAAATATCGTTACTTTTATGTCTGTTAAGATAAACGTGGCTATCAATAAATATCTAGTTAAATTACAGAAACAATAAAATATACTTCTCATCGAGAGTGCAAATTTATTGTTAATAGTTTATAGCCTCAAGTTGAGAGGCTAGTTAAAAAAATGCTTTAAATTTGAGTTAGAATATCCAAACATTGGTTTTAAACGAAAATAAGTTTCTAAGCTTAAAATAATAAAAATAATTTATCTGTAAATGAAAATGGTACTTATTAACAACTTGAAGATTAAAACTCCTGTAATCAATAACAATAAGCGATTATCTCAAGTATTTTTGCACCTAAGGCTTTACTTAAAAAAGTTATACAATGAATGATATCAGAAGGAATGAATCTGATTAGGTTTTGTGAAAATATCAGATTTAGTAGTTGAGAGAGATATTTTCAAAACAATGACAATTGTTCACAAATTATGTCGTTTGAAACATTTAACGTAATAGCTTCAACAAGTATTCAGACATATAAATAACTAAAATATATCTGACCTGAAAAGGATTGAAAGCTGTTCATACAGTCTTAGTTAACTCCTACCTCAACTTAATATTCTTCAGTTGAAAATTACATAAGTGGGCATCAACCAATCAAGTAAGCTATCAATATCATATTTTTATACGTATTTTAAATAACAAGCATTTGGTAGATGTATATGTAAGGCTGGCAAATTTGTAATTCATAATTCTATTCACGAAGATTGATGTTTTGGTCCTGAAGATATTTCGGAGCTTTCTAAGATTTTTTAAAAGTCACTGAGTGTTAACTATTTTCAAAACCAAATTGTATCGATTACAATAATAAAAACATTTAACTTTTCACTGAATTTAATACATCAAATTGTCACTCTTTAGAGTGATCGAAAATAATTCTAATAATTAAAATCTCATGTATCTCATAAAACATTTGTATACATAATAAATTGTACTTTCTTTTAAACTTAAGTGCTGAAAGGTGTTTTAGAAAAAAATATTAAAACTAACATACTCCTACTATGCCTCAAAATTATACTTTAATACTGAAACTACAATAATTTAAGTTTTGCTGTTCTAAGCATTCAAAGGATATTAATAACATATCCTTAAATAACAAACACTCTTTCCTCAAACTTTCTGTCGTAAATCTGTGCAAAATTGTGTATCATAAATTAACAGCGAAAATTAATTTAGTAGTTAAAGTCTAATTCAACATCAGCTTACAGTGAACGGCCGAATCATTTATAGAAAAGTTAATCCATACATATTTCTTACAGGTATATAACTATTTATTACCAGCCTTAAAAATATTTATTCCGAATGTTAAATGGGATTCCTGCTAACTAAAACCATCTTTGTTCACATTCCTTACTAATAATTTAAGTGTTATTCTTTAGAAAGATGTAAGAAATGGTTCTTTAACTTAATAAAATGAAAATCATTGCGTTTTCCCAAAGAAAAGAAAACGATGCTGGAAGTTTGCCGGCGCAAGCGATAAAGTCGCCAATAATGGTACAACCGATGCCAAACGGAATATTCTCGGTGGTAACCTTTTACGCCCCAATTTCAAAACAAGTCGCAGCTTTTTCTTATCAGATTGATTGTTTCTTTCAATACTGGCATATAATTACATAGAATTTTTATCAGATAGTTCAGTTTTATGTCTAAGGCCATTTTCGGTAATTAAGTCAATTAGGATGCAATTACAGCGCTTACCCGAAGCCGAAAATATAGAAAAGGTAAAGTCAAGGGTTAAATTCATCCATTCTAATGAGAATGCATTAGCGAAGTAAAGCATTACAGTTTTACATAATTTCTGAGTAAGCTATTCGTACGAATTGAAATATTTCTTGCATTTAAACTTGTGTTCCAAATTAAGATTTAACTTAAAATTAATGTAGATAATTGCTGAGAGCATTAGATTTTTGTAGAGTAGTTACGTGAGATGAGATCGCTTGGGGTCACGTGATATGAACCGGCGACTCAGGATGTTCAGCCATGAAAGCATAGTAAATTCTTAAATTAATGTCTTTTTACAAATTTATTGTCTTTATTTATTGCCTTTTTATAAAATTTTAAGCGATATTAAAATGTTTGTGCCTTCTTTTTTAAAAGAATTCTTAGAACTAACAATTTTTAATATTTTTTATGTGTATACTGTATGTTGTCGCCAATAAAGTCTGCTTGGCGAGATTTGCGCCGGCGAAACGGAAATGTACCAAAAGCAGAAGAAAGCATAGTCTAACAAAAATACACTAGAAACATATTTGTTCAATTTTTCCATTTTAGAATTATATTTAGATGAATTATGGTACACACACAAAAAAATGAATAGGTCTATACCTCTCGTTCTGCTAGACGGATTGACGAAATTCAGCTTGCATTTTTCATGTTTCGAAAGGCCGACTTAAGATATATACTAGATTTATACACAGCATCGTTCTAATATAATGTGTTTTGACACAAAACCGAACTTTTTCTGAAATGGCATGCTAATGTTTTTACATTCTGCGATTCAGAGTATGCTTAATGCTAAATTTTTACGCAACTAGTGATGGTGTAGCACCAGGGTGCCTGGGTCATAGAGCCTACCTCTAATCGAAAATAAGCTGTTTCGAATTACAAAAACATAACTAACAGTGATATATCAATATGTTACAATATACATGACTAAATGTTTTAAATAACTATAGTTAATGAGGTTAAGGTAATTATTTATAACAAGCAAAACGTACAGGATTCGTTAAGCAAAGTGAAAATACCATCTGGATAAAGCTGAAGAAGCACGTCGAGCCATTGAGAACAACTATGACAAAAACACATAAGTGCCAAACAAATACAAGGTAAATTCGAGACCTAGTGTCAAAAACTATAAGAATATGCATACAAAAATTTTGATAAATGAGGTAAAGAACACAAAAACAAACTATACAAGTTCAAACAACACAAAAAACATGCTATACAGATAGAAAACCATGGTACTCAATAAAAAACTTAGTCAGCAGTATCACTGAGGATGGCCATAGGCCTTTTGACATTACATTGATCATAAGCATTATAGTCATGTTTTAATAGCAGGATTTTTGACAGATTTCAGATCATTGTAAAATTTCTTAGCAAGGCGACAGCAAAAAGTTCTAATTGGGTCAATTCTCAGTTCAGTGTGTAACCTGTGATTCCTAACGCATTAGTGCGGCATTAGTAATTTGTCTCAAAACCCCGTTTTGAGTTGTTTGCAATTTCTTCTGTAACGTTCTACTAAATGCCAAATTTTGTAACATTTGGTGAAAACCTTATGGAGAAATTTGTTTGTGTTGGCGCGCATTTCTCAGTTTGTGCGAAGAATAATTAATTACCTTAGCGACATTTTTAATTTATTGTAACCAATTTCCCTTTCCCTTTCATTGCGTATGACCGGAATAAAAGGTGCATCAAATTATTCTCTCCAGTATATTTCTTTATATTATAATTTTTAATTATAGTTGTTATTTTTAGATAAATTGTTCCTTTTTAGAATTTCATTTAAATTGTTTGAGTTGAATGGTTGAAATATATTTCTACAAATAATTATTTTAAAACTTTTTATTTCTTCATTCGAAGCCTGTACTTTAAATATATTTATGAATATAAATTTTTGAAGATTTTTTTAAAATTTCTCTGATTGCATTTCTTTTGGAAGAATACTTTGTGACCCAGACGACAATGCATCTGAAAACTGCGTATATTGAAAGAGATACTATAACAAAACACAGTTAATACGTCTTTCAATGAGCCGTTAAGAAAATGTGTATAAATAAGAAATATGTGAAATATGTAAAACCGAAATTTTAAATTAGGACGACTTGCATACATTGTTTTACACAGTTTTATCAGTGTGTTATTGCTTTACATAATTTAATCATCCTACTTTTAGTTCCTTAAAGTATTATGTATATTTTGGTCAAATATTTTATTTTTAAAATAGAAAGAATCAAATAGCATAAGATGAAAAAATAATATTTTTATTTTAAATTTTAAAAAAATACTAAATTTCCTGATTTTTTTCCTTAATGCATTGGTGTTTTTCTCCAGGAATTCTGAAAATATATTAAAGCTCATCCCCTTTTTTTGTTCATTGTATACCAGAAGCATATTCGAAACATCTTGGTATCTCTGACATTCGTACAAGCAAATGTATAACCTTCAATTTAATCAGTATTTGATCAGAGTAAAACAAGCGACTTTTACCATGATACTGAAAGTATTTAGAAGTTAGGCATTTTGAAGGATAAATTCTTGAATCATCAACTAATTGAACTGAAACATCTTGAGATTATCCGTTTATGACATGCCATGCTCTATGATGTAATTTAAATGATGATCTGTATGATGCTCCATGATGTAATTTATATTCACACTGCCATTCAGTCGAAAAGCAGTCGTTCTTCACTTTCACTTGGGACGAATTTTACCGTTAACACAGGCACAGGCCTATTTGCTGGTATATTTGGCCCATTGCACTATGTGAAAAAGTTAGCAGAATATGGTATAAACTTTGGATTATTATGTTCGGAACACGCAACTTCTTTGAAGTATATTTCAAATAGGTTTCTTCCTTCTTTCCTTCTAAATTTGTTTCTACAGTTCTTCTTCTACATTTGTTTTTATTGCCGATACAAGAATATTAATATCTTCCAATCTTTAAATTTCCATAAATTTTGCATTTTTGTCAAATCTTTCTAAAATTTTAGCTGCACCTTCAAGGAGACTGCTTTTAATTTCCTAGACATTTTAACAGTAAATAAAGTTAAAAGCAAAACCCAAAGGACTGATATTTGAGTTAAAACATTTTCACCAAATGGCAAAGAAATAAAGTTTCTTCAATGTTGGTCAGCAGAACTCAGCGTTTATTCTGCTCCACCGAGTGATCCGATCCTATATCGGGTGTAAACAATCTAAATCAGCGGTTCTCAACCTTTTGAATAACGCATACCATCTAGACTTATTTTCTGCCAATCCTCTTGAATCACATCTTTCAAATGCTAACGCGAAGATATGCTCTGCTTTCGAATTTCCGATTCTAGTTCCTGCCAAATATGCTCAATAGGATTAAGATCTGGCGATCGGGGTGGTGCGTTAATTACTTCGGGACACTTCTATAACAGCCAGAGTCTAACATTGTGTGCAATGTGCTTTAGATCATTTTCCTGGTAGAATTTAAAACTATTTTGCATATAGAGTTTTTGTGCTGACGATGCCAAATTTTGCTTGAAGATGTCAAGGAACTTACAATTATAATGATTCATAATACCATCTATAAACTCTATATTAGCAGCAACAGAAATGTGCCATAGATTTGCATACCATTAACTCCTCCTCCGCCGTGTAACACTTGGTACTAAGTTTCGCTTCCGAAATTCTTCCTTGGGATTTCTCCACACCAGTACTCGTCCATCTGAGCCGAGAGATATTAAATTCGCTTTCATCAGCAAACAACATTTTTTCCAGTAGTTGGGTGGCTTTTGTTTCATCGGTTTTTCGAACGCAAATCGAAATTTTCGGGTTTTTTTTTATTGGCATAAAATGTTCATCTTGGTACTCGGCCATGATATCCTGCGGATCGCAATTCTCTTCTTACAGTTTCTGGATTTACACATATTCCATATAATTCAAGAAGTTCCGCAACAAGTTCAGAAGCACTCGCTCTTGGATTCTTTTTAACATTCTTTAGAATAAAGCGTTTCATTCCATAACTTAGATGGTCTTCCAAGTCTTCTTTGGTCTTGAATACGATTATGTGTCTTATAACGCTTAGTAATATCAAAAACTGTAAAAATTACTTAAATTAAGTAACAAGGGAAATTTTAAATAGAATTTCTTTTTATTTGATTTTTTATTTGATAGAAATCAATAACTAAACTTCGGGTTTCTAATGATGTTTCCTTTCGTGACCAAGCCATTGCAAGAAAACATTAAAATGACGAATATTTTCTAAAAAGAAAATTCGAATTATAAAAGCAAACGATTTTTAGATTTTTGCCTAGATTCTTTACGCAAACTTATTCCATAAAATTTCGTTTTTTATTTATGCAGGCGATTTTAATTAGATATTATGAAAAGGCCCAATTAGTTTTGTGGTATCTTTTTTCATTTCAGCCTAAACGTTATTTTTTAAATTTACTATTTTTTTTTTTTCAAATTCGTTCAGTACAAAACTTCAAAAATTAAAACATTACAGTAGGCGATCATTTTTGTGAGACATTATAGGTAATTCGAAAGGTTCTGTGAAAATTATTTAAAAATGCAAGTTAAAAAATAAATTAGAAAAATATGTTAATTTGACTTGGATAGAACCTAAATTTCGAACTGGGGAAGAAGTAATCAAGTAACGTTATTATCAATCAAGTAAGTTAATGTCATTTCAAGAAAAAGGAAAAAGTTCAGTTTTAAGTCAAAATACTTATGTTAGAGCAATGCTGTATATATATTTGATATATATCCTAAAGTCGCATTTTCGTGACATGAAAAACACAAGTTTCCCAGTAAGTTCAATCGGCCCGCTAAAACGGGAGATAGAGAACTATTTTCTGAGTAGGTGTCCCAAAGCGTTCATTATCTATATGATCTGGTAATTCTCAAGAAGAAACCTTTTCACATGGCGTACGATTTTAAATTATTATTAACGAGATCTGCGATTTGTCCAGTTTTCAGAGAGTTTGCCATTCCACTAGGCATAAGATCTTTTACTAATATTTCCAATTAACATTGAGCGTTACTGAAAAATATGAGAGACTGAATATTAGTTAAAAATGTCTTTAATAACTTTTCTCTCTATTTTGATCTTAATAATATATACAGTTGGCGTAATTCATAAAATATCTAATTTTCAAAGCATTTAAATAGTAATTTTTACATATATTATTCCCTTCATTTTAATTAATTAAAGGGGTTTCTGTTTCTTTATATTCTGTGCCTCGGTAACAGATAATCCTTTTCGTGTCCCTTAAGTTTATAATATTTTATTACTTTAAAATACCTATCTCAATTTCTACATTTTGTATAATTAATGTAGTGAAACCCTAGATATACTTATTTATAAATTAGACATGTAATCAAAAAAGAAAATCCTTTTTAAATTCCAAAGTTCGATTTTTTTTTCCGCCACTCAGATTTTAAGCAGGTAAAACACTTTCATAGAAGAAAGTAATTTTTCCAAATTTCTAAGTAAGAAACAAACTACAAATTATAACGCTTTTTTTTAAGATATTCATGTAAGAGGATTAGATGTTGAACAGCAAGGAAATGCACAGTAGTCTTTTATGGTTGTATTTTTTGTTGGCTAAAGCCAGAATAAATTTTGGCAGAGCTGGACGTGAACTATAGGACTATAGGACGTGAACTGCAAGCAAGGCTGTCAAAACCTCGAACTGTAAAACGCTACAATCGTCTGCTTAAACACTTTACAGCTAATTTGCGTTCTGGTAAGAACTACCGAAAGCAGTTATAGTAAAGTTCCAAATCATAATTGTTAGTTAATTAACTTAAAACTCTACACCATTTCGTTTAATTTTTCTTTCAATAAATAACGTTTTATTGTTTTTACTTTAGATTGAACTCATCGAAGTATTGATTAGGTTAAATTTTTTCACAAGAATGTATCCATGTAAAGTTAGAATTTAACCCTGAACTCCAAATTTCAAGCCCATATGTGCATATTTCCAATATCAGAATGAAAATAATTCAGCAACGTAAAAGCCTGCAGTGATAACTTGTAGCGTCTTCTTGTGTGTTTTGGGAATATAACACTATAGACCCTACTGAAAAGGCGAAGTAGCGAATTCTCGCTAGGTCTTGGAAGAACAGATGACGCAAACGAAGGTTATAAACAACCTTTTATTTTAATTAAACGGAACAGAATATGCACTCGCTCACAGTTTCTCTCACAATTCTCACAGTTTAACTGCCACCTGTGGCTAAGTAACTTGAACGGAAAATAGTATGTACTAGAATGACAATAATTTAAAGTTAGCTACAAGACTGGCTCCTATTTTATCTAAACCGCTTAATTGGCTGCACACGGCAAAGGTGAGCCTAGAATATCAATGTAATCTAAAGTAAGTGGCTGGCACCAACTATTCAACTACAAAGCTACTTTCAGACACGTGGCCATAAATTCAGAACTAACTCTCCTACACGTCGAACACTTAAATACAGGTTTCGAACTCAGTTAGATTTGCATATGCGGCATTAAATTCGCATTCTGGCAGGAAATTAAAATCAGAAGAGAAAGGAAAGTTCCTTAAAATAATTGATTAGAACAAAATAAGGTCTTTACAAACTAAGATATCTATTGGTTAAATGTTTTTAATGATAGAAATTTCATATGCATAAAATTGATTTGATTTTTGTTTCATAGCTTACTATTTTTGTGTATATATATTTTAATATTCGTTTAAATTGTTACGCATTTTTTCTGCAAACTACAAGCACCAAGTAAAAATATTCTCTAATTTTAAAACGCATCGACAGATAAAATTTTTTACGTCCTTAGTCAAAAATCTTAGAATATTTAAAATTAAAAACTACTCTGTTGTTGTAAAATTATGCAGAAAAGAAAAATTATGAATAAGTATTTATTATCTCTTATGCTAGTATCTCAAATGTTTCGTATAACAAAACAAATGAAAAACATGCATTAATAGTCAATGCTCCATTTCTTCTGTCCTGTATAAGAATAAACTTAAATATGTAATTTGTGAAAGTTTATTCTTCAGTATGTAACTGTATATACGTGATACATTTCATCAATTTCATAATAGTCTGTAAAGTGAATAGTAATTCCTGCTATTATCTTCAGAACACAGTCCAGTCAAATCTCTCTGGAACTTAACCATCGCAAGCAAGACATTGACTGTAAATAATACTGTGAAGATTAACTGCAATATGAAGCAAAGTGCTACGTTTTTTGTTTTACTAATCGGGCTGTTTCTGTGCCAGGTAAGATAATCTGTAAGGTATTGTTGCGTTTTTTCTTGGGAAGGAAAATGCTCATTCAAACAAAAATCATTTCTCTCGAGCGATATTTATTTATTTTTTTTTTTTAAATTTATGTTAAATTCTGCTTTCGAAATAAAATATGTTTTCTTTATTAAAAGAGGATTTTAATAACTCTGATGTAAATTCTTCCTAAATGTTTAGCTTTTTTGTTTCTGCTTACGCAACGAAGCCTGGAAAATCTTTCGCAAAGAACCATTGAAAAATTCAAGAAAGGAGCTTAAATCGATAGTATCACAAAACACATATATTTGACGTACTAAACATAATGAATCCTGAAGAACTTTCGAATTCTTTATAATTACTTGTCAAATTGGCAATACAAGTAAATGCAATTTTATTTAAATCAATCAGATTAAGAAGTAAAAATGATATTTTTAAGAACTGCGTTTATCACTTTCTAATCAATTAATATGCAATCTCTTACACTCAGATTCAGTTTGAAATTTAAATAACTAATCCTTTTCCCAATGGCAACACACCGACGGAGGTAGATGGAATTATTTTTTTCTTTATCAAAAACGCATTAAATATGCGCAGAATATGAAATAAATAAAAAAAAATATTGCAAAATTTAAAAGTTGAGCTTCGATCGACGAAGAATTTGTTAGTTCGGAAGAGGACAAAATTTTGTAGCCGTTTTTTTACAACACGATGAGCAAACATACATAAATTCCAATTTTGCATTATTTAATAGTGCAGAGAAATTCATAAATTGCAGAGAAAGGTGATGTAAATAATGCGTTTCAGAAATTAACCCTAGATTTTGAGATATTTGTCTTCGCTAAATAAAACAGCTTAATTATACAATGATTCAGAAGTCAAACAACAACTGGCGTGTTATTGTGTCTTAATTATACAATGATGTTTGAATATGTAATCTCTATTTAAAAATAATATGTAATTTAAATCAATTGTTTTGCTACTAAGAATTTTTAAACAGTTTCAAATAATTCCGACCTGGCGATTGTCTTTGTTTCGCAAATTAAACTAAAATAAGTATTAGCTATACAATTAGTAAAATAAAAATCTTGAATTAGCATTGGTCTCTAAAGCATCAATATGATGTTCCATTTCTTCAAATTACGCTGATACTTTAATTAATATACTCATTAATCTATTTATATCATTTCAGTAACATCAGTTGCTATCGTTAGAAAAATAAATTCGTGAATGTTAAAAACTGCTTGTCTAGAAAAGAAAACAATGGCTATCCTTACCTTGAATATGTAAGGATAGCCATTGTTTTCTTTTCTATTTAACATTGTATTGAATATACAATTTTAACATTGTATTGAATATACAATGTTAAAATTGCTTGTGTAATTTGAATTATTGAAATAATTTGAGGAATTTGTGAATATCTAAATTTCGAAATGCTGCCTACTTAAAAAAAGAGGTAAAGTTTACCTATGGAATGTATATTTTTCTTTGTCCTCTTGCCTAATCGTTTTTATTTTCTGTCAGTCTTTGTCTTTCTTCGCAAGCCCGTCTGACCCTGATATACAAATAAGCAATAGCTTCTCTAAGAAATGATTGCATTCCTCAAGACGTTTCTTGATAGTGTAAATAGTCGCACGTTCAGTGGTTACCTGGAAAACAAGTGTTCCAAATCCCGCGACGGCACAGTAAATTTTTCTCACTTCTTGCACAGAAAAATCTAATAGTCTGTACAATCTATCGGCTTTGATTAAATAACACTGCATATTCCTTGAAACATCGTAAGGCTAATGAGAAAACAGCTTTGTTCCATAAACATCGGGAATATCTTTAAGTGATGTAAATGCTTAATGAGTAGTACTGTAAATGTTATATAAGGTATTTCTACCGCCTTCCTAGCGTGCCTTCGTAGTGTAGTGGTTCTGCACGCTGGGCCGGTATTCCAGAGGTCCGTGGCTCAATTCCCGGCAAAGGCGTTGCTAATTTTTCATCTTGCCTGCTTCCAAAAATACCTAAAAATTGCACATGTAAATGCAAATGTGATGTAGGGTTTTCACGTCAGGTCATGTGTTCCGTCAGATTACGAGTGTGAAGGAAATCATTTATAATCCTTTAATCCTGTCCGTTCGCCATGGGGTGCCTAACAACTCCTTACCACCACAGAATTACATTTGTCTGACAGACTAAGAATTGTTGTCTAAAGCGTCGTATGTCTAATAATGAGGTAACTTTGCAGATATACCAGTACCCGATGTTCTATTATAACATAGAGTTTTATGCTAGGATAGAGCTATTTCTACCCAATATCTCTTCCTTCAGCATTACTGTTACTATTTAAAATTGCCCAGCTACATTTTCAGTTCCCTGTCAAAGCATGTGTATTATTGTATGTTAACTCAAAGAAAAAAATTATCTTAGATGCAGCTGAAAAAGAATTCAAGAAATAGAATGATTTCTCTAAAGAATGCGATGTACCTCACACTTTACCAACTTAAAGGAGATTAAAACTAAAACCAGAACTACTAGAACTAATAATAAGTTAAAACAATAAGGAAGCAAATAAGGACGTGCTACGTATCTTAAAGTTGAAGACAGCATGCTAAGGTGCTGAAACAAACTATGTGAACGTGATTTACACATTTAACCGCTTACCTAGTTATCTCGAGTTAACTCGGTCACCGAGATTCTCCGAAAATAATTATGTCGTGAAAGTGAAAATTAACAATTTTAAAGCAGTTTCATAAAAATATCTGCGGCAAAAATGCATCAGTAGATATCTAAGAGCCAAACAAATTATGAGAGTTATGAGAGTTATGAGAGTATTAGTTATTATGAGAGTTATGAATTATGAGAATACGCTCGTTTTATGCCAAGCCTCTTTCTATTCGGTGCTAATTTCGTGATTCAGACAATTATTCCCCATTTATTTTGTGTTATAATAATATTTAAAAATATAAAAATTTTGGAAAAATATTTGTAGAATTTTTTTGTCTTGGTCCGCCAATTAAAAGAACATAGTAAAAAAATGGATAATTTTTACACGAAAACTAAAAAATAAAGTGTTAGTTAAGGGGTAAAGAGGTCTAGTTATAAGGCATTTTCTCCTTCTTTATCCGAAGTAACTGGAAACCTTTATAATGCAACTGAAAGTATAGGGTGCAGTAGCGTTCATAGTAGGATATTAAAAGCACACCATAAGGCAGTAACTGTAATTTATTTATTACCTCTTATGTTAATTAATAGTTAAATGTATGTCATTTACTAATATGTAAGTCATTTTCCATTGCGTGGATTGCGTTTTGAATATGATGCCCCCTCTGCACAACACATTCATCTAGGCGGCGTTGGAAGCTTGCCATAACTCGGCGTAACGTATTCCCTGGGACATTGCCGACGTCAGTTCGGATGCGATCCTTCAACTCAGGAATGGTGGCACAACGTGTTCGGAAAACTTGCTTCAGGTGCCCCCAAAGTCGGCCCATGAAAGATCAGGTGAGCAAGGCGGCCAGGAAATGTCACCAAAACGGGAAAGTACTCTACCTGGAAATGTCTGTCGCAATGGTCCGTCCATCTGGAACTTTCCCATAACGTCCCAAGTTG
Organism: Stegodyphus dumicola; assembly: GCF_044657685.1. Lineage (NCBI taxonomy): Eukaryota > Metazoa > Arthropoda > Arachnida > Araneae > Eresidae > Stegodyphus > Stegodyphus dumicola. The sequence continues at coordinate 76,094,876 of NC_140772.1, read as the reverse complement.
AAATGTTGCCGAAATAGACGCTGAGTTGCAATTACAGAGTAGTTATTCTTGAAATAACTTTCAGCAGCAAAGGCAAGATGCTGTGCACTCCAACGATTCATATCAATGTCACACTCGAAATGGCAGCTTATTAGTACACGAATGCGGCACGAGCTGGCGCGCATTCATGCAGTACGTCATTGTGCTACGCAAATCAAGTTACGCTATGAAAGCTGCCGCACCCTGTACATCTGGCTAGCAATCGGGAGGGACGGAATTTAAATCTCGTAGACGCATTGTTCATTTTTACGCTTTCTGCTCTAAAATACGGATTTGACTAGCAGGGATTTGACTAACACCGACTCTAAAAGGGAGCCCGAATTAAAATATGGTGGACCATAATTCATCCCAACTAGGATTTCGCTTTTGGGGTCCTCGTTTTCCCAAGCTTGTATCATATATCCATTTATTTCAGGCGAACAAATTATTCAAATCATATTTCTACGTGCTTTACCACTAAAGGAAAGATGCACGGTTTTTTCGCAAAAAAAATTCAAGTTATTCGTTTTCAATAACCAATCAGTTATCAGCATTGAATCTCCCATCATCAAATATCATTTGTAATAAAGAACTAGACTTCCATTTAGATTGAAATCGTAAAGCAATCCGCAATGATTGGCTGTTTCATATCGTGTGACAAAGCAGACAAAATGTTCTAAAGAGTTGTTCCTCCGAAATGTTTTGAATGGGTAATACGACCTTAAATGAGGAAAAAATGCAAGGTATTTTTTCCTTCCTTACAGAGTGTTTTCATGTTGAAACTGGAAGCACTCGAGACCTGGAGTTCGAATTTCGGTGACGTCACTGCACATTGTTCACGTTTTTTCTTGCTTCGATAAATCTAATGATTCTACACAGTGATAAGTTTCACAGGTAAAGTGTTTGCAAAGAAAGTGAAAATTAACAATTTTAAAGCAGTTTCATAAATATATCTGCGGCAAAAATGCATCAGTAGATATCTAAGAGCCAAACAAATTCTTAAATGAGTTGTCCAATCTTGTTGCATAAATGTTTGCGTGTCGACTAAAAAGTGCTTTTAATGTATGCCAATCAAAATACTCTGAATTTATAGATGGATGTAGTGGTTCCAGAAACATCAAAGGAAGAGTATATATTTTGATAGGAAAATAAGTGTGATTCTGAGAATTTACAGGTAAAATATTCAACACAGTTAGTAAAAATGCTCTGTTATTCACTGGTATTTGCACTGCCCAGCATAACATCAATAAGCTGAAGTTTAAGCATATTTCTTCCAATATGACTTCTCCAACGCAATTAATGAACTCAGGATGCCACTCAGAACTTATATGTTTCTCTCCTCAACAACTAGTTCTTAAAATATTAAATAGTGCAGTTGCAAATCCGTAAATGAAAAGTGATATTGTAAAAGAAATGTCATAAAATTTGACACAGAATATTTTTTGAGCAGAAATATTTTTTAAATTTAAACAAATATAAACTGTGAAATTTATGTCGATATCGAAAGCAAACCATGTGATTGTTAGTTTGTAGTATTTACATTAAATAACTGATAAATATCAAAATTTCTTCAGTTTGGCAACTTGCATTGGTTGAAACTATACTGCTGGCCATTAAAATTGCAACACCAGGAAGGAATGGTCTGGCTAACGTTAAAATCACGTAAAAGGAAGAAGAAGTTGGGATATGATATGCAAATGACTGGTATTTCAGCGCATTTAGACTACACAAGAGGAAGAAACAACATCTGAAGCATAGCATAAACGAAACGTTGTGTAGTGGATTTCTCATTTTTACTAAATTTCATGTTTCACTACAATTTTCCAAGTTATAGTTTCTAGCCCATAATCCACATCAAAATAAAATACAATTTATTTAAAATAGTGAGTTTAAACTTATTCAGTTTTAAACTTGGTTACTTTAAACTTAATTATCATTTTAAACAATTTTAAACTTGCTTTTTTTCATTTCTTAAATTAAAAATTAAGATTTAAAAAATTGTTAACTATTGCGTCATAAAATGTTTTGTTTCTACGTTTAGTATAAAACTTAGTATAAAATAAAAAATTCTAAGTAAATAGTGAAAATATCAGCTTGATTCCTTATGAAGAAGTAGTTTTTTTCTAAAGATGTTTGCTTATTTTAGGTTGTATTAAGTAAAAGCTGTGATAAGAATTCAGGCTGTACCTCAACACAATGCTGCCTGATGAGAGATGGAGCAACCAGATGTAGACCATTGGCAAGGAAGGGTACAATTTTATATGTATTGTTTCTCAATTTAAGTTCAAGAACGTTTATTCAAAAATGTGATTTGAATGTCCTCCATTAAAATAAAAATTATAAGTTTAAATTGAGATTTTTATTATTTGATTTTTAATGGTTAAGAAAATAAAATGGTTAAGCTAAAAGGTTTTACTATAGCCAAGAGAAAGGAAAGCATATTTTATGCTTTCCATGATTTATGTGGCATACAAGGGAGATTTAGGGCTACTTAAATACGAATCAAATTTAGCGACACTGATTTACTATATATTGGTATATATTGTTCAATTCTAAATAGGAATTACGTCTAGTAGATAAAATTTTGGGTTTATAAATTAAATGAAAGTATTTTATAAGGTGAAGAAAGTGCAACCGAAAAAGTCTACGTCATTTTAAATACCGAAATAATCTCATATATATTACAGTAAAAACTGGAAGCCATAAATTTCATCTTCAATCATCTCCAATCATCAATCTGTCCACACGTTTTAACACGCGCATACACAAATAAGACATGCCAATGCCAATGATTATAAGTTACGGAGTGCCTATGCTTCAAGATCACTTACGTAACCGTAGTTATACCATGGACCTTATAAGAAATAGACTAACCCAAATGGGTTTTCTCCCTCGTCTGAGGCGTTCCCGGCTATCACCTTAATCACATCCAAAGGAGTAGGGACGACTTGCAGAAATTTAACAGTGGTTGCCTATTGCAGCGTGTATAATTGTCAAGAAAAAGCTGGTTGTAGCGCCTCATTTCACAAATTAGAATTTCTCCATATTTTTATTCTTGAAACTGAGATTGATTTTTAAAAATTTAGCATATTTATCAAGCATAATTAACGTTCCAAATAATTATAAAGCTATTGCATGCTTTTAGGGCTGAATATTTTTTTAGCTTTTCCTATGCTGTAAGGAAATTTGTGACTACTACTTTTAGAAAATAATATTTTAACTTCTGAACTAATAGAAAATTTCAAACAAACAATTTTCTCTTGCAATTTTTACGCTTTTTATTGGTGTAAATAAGTAAAAAATACTAAAATATTTAAAAACGAATTTTTGAAAGTTTTGTTTAAAATTCTAAATTGTGCTGCTTTTTTTTTTAAATTATAGATGAATATTATAGCACAATTCCTATAAAGGAATTTTATTTCAATTATATTTCATAATACATCATAGTGATAAACACTTTTGACTCCTTAATAATGTTTATACATTTAATTCTAATATTAAAATTGTATTTAACCGTAATAATTAATTTTGCTTGTATTTTATAGTGATTTTTTTTAAATTTATTTTTAGTTCTACATAAGATTTTTTTATTTACTGTTAATTTAATTTATTAACTCAAAGGGGCGGTAGCCTAGAAAGGCTGTTAATTTTGAAGCGGCATTTTGCGCTGTTTTACTATAAATGTCCGTGTCACCTTGCAAATTGTTGTTACCAAATATTATCGCGCTGAATAATATTTAAAGAAATTAAATAATGCATGATACATGTATGTTTCTCGCACTGTGACGAAAACGACAGTATCTACAGCCATCAAATTTTGAATAATGTAATCCTCCACCCGAACATGGTCATCTGGACGGCTGAATTTCGAATTTGTTTTAATCTATTTCATATTTTGTAAAACATTAACGAATTTTTAATTAACAAACTCAACGAGTTCAGAGAGAGCACTGTACGAAAAATAATAGTTTTATCTCCAGTGCGGAAATTCTAAAGATATGCTGTTTTCAAATGTATGTGGTTTACGGGCAAGGAACATGATATTCAGTAAATATAGGTAACACACAAAACATTAAAATAAAGGTTCCTTTTGGGAGAAATATAAAATCTGAGTGCTTCTAGATTTTATTTTACCTTTTTCCCCCCTTCATTACACTCACTTTTTTCCCCCTTCATTCAGAAAATTTTATGCTCCGAATTTTAGAAATTACTAAAACAAATATTCCACTTTAACGTTAATAAGTTAATGATGATATAATCAAATAAATGATTGTTTTGTAATGTTATTATAGTTTTGAAAATCATTGCCTGAAAACGGTCATTAAATTAAAAAAATATTATCAGATCTTGTTAAAATTTACCTTATTAATTTCAAAGCATCACGTACTATCAATCTTATTTAATTTTACGTTATTTGTACGCAAAATTGAGTTCATAAATTTTGTGCCTAGAGTTTTTACCGTTTTACCAAAGTAAAGATGTTTGTACGAAATGCAGTAAAAAGTGTTTTAATGAGATATATTAAATCCTATTTGAAAAAAAACTGTGGCTTTCATAATCTCATTACTATACAACATATCACATTCAGTAATTAAAAAGAGTTATGTGATACAAACGCCATATGTTTCAGTGTTAAAGTAAACCAGATCGTCCCTATTCTTTCTTGCCGACATGTCGGTGACGCGCGCCCCGCCCACTGAGTTAGTCTATCTCTTATAAGATCCATAAGTTATACGTGCCAGTATTTCTCAAAAAAGCGTTTGGCGAAACTGGTATTAATGATAAATCGCTTTGAGGAAGACCAAATATTCTTATGATTGAAAACTGCTAGAATTTGATCACAATCCGACTCAGACATTAAAACTTTGATTTTTAGTTTTTAACTATAATTAGATTAATGTATAGAAAAATTTGATGAGATTTGAAAGCACCTAATAGTTTCATACATTTTTGTAGAAATATAAAATGTGAGAAAATGCAGTGTAACTGAAAAAAGTACTACATTGATATTGCTCAACCATGAAGAAAAAAAATATAAATCCTGAGAAATTTTATTGCTTACTTACAAATAAGAATTTTATTTTAACATTTGATTGTAATAGAGTATTCTGACTTCATACAATATTCTAATATTTTCCTGTAATGACACTATGGTAAAATATGCTCCAAAATGTTGTGATGAAAAATTATTAGTCTGACGCAGTGGTCTTCAAACTAGGGTTCCCGTAAAAGGTTTTTGGGATCACAAGGTTGCTGAAAAACTGCACGACAGGGTCCACATATATTACAAAATACGTATTTCTGAAAATTTGAGGTCACAATATAGCCCGAGCTCATAAATTGGAGTCGCTATGCAAAAACGTTTGGGAGCCCCTGGCCAAACACATGCACTACCCGACATTGAAAATGCAACACCAAGAAGGAGTGGCCAGAAAGTGTTGAAACTCGACAAACAGAGAGAGACAGCAACGAACAATAAAAGTGATCTTTATTTCGAAACCATATGCATAATACAAATTCCAATCTCGTCCCAAATGTGTTCGATAAATATAGAACGGTGGCTAGGAAAGCATCTGTACACCTTGCAGAGCACGTTGGCTGATGCGGGCAGTGTATGATCGGGCGTCATCCTGCTGTAAAAGAGCATTAGGCACTCCCTGAAGGTAGGGGAGTGTCACCGGCTGCAGCCCATCATCCACGTATCGTTGGGCCGTCATAGTACCCTAATTACGAACAAGAGATGACCTGGAATTGCGCCTCAAACCATGATGCCGCGTTGTCGCGCGGTGGGACGTTCCAAATTTGCTGCCGGATTGGGGATTGGACTTGCCTCCACATCGACGCCACACTCGTACGCGGCGACTATCGTTGGAGAAGCAGAAGCGTGACTCATCTGAGAACACGACCCTGTGCTAGTCCATCTTCTACATCGCTCGAGACCGGCACCATTGCAGACGGTGTCGTCTATGATGTGGGGTCAATGGCAGTCTTCCTAACGGATGCCACGAGTGCAGGCCACTAGCCACCAATCGTCGGCAAATAGTTCTGGCGATATGCGAACATCCAGGGTGTCTTGAACAGGCTGCAGAATGCAGGCAGAAGTGGCTGCAGAATGCAGGCAGAGAGTGCCACCGCTTACCAACAGACGCGTCCATCCATGCGTGCTGACGTCACTCTGGCTGCTTCTGCACCCCTCAAACTTGCCACATTTTCTGTTTCAACCATCGTCGCCACAGCCGGTGCACTGTGGACGCGTCCAGGTGTATGTCAGCTGCTATTTGCAAATTGGACCAACCTTCCCTTTTCAGTTCACTATGCCCTTTGTTAAATCATCTGTCTGCTGGAACTGCCTCCGTTGACGACGGCCTGGCATTCTGCTATTACATGCGTCCTCTGAGAAAAGAACAAATTTTCTATGATTATTTCCCTAGCAGAAATAACGGCACAAAAATTGAACATTCTGTAGATGCCTTCCCTTATATCTTCTACAACGTGTGCTGGAGAATTTTCTACAACTATGACTAATCTATATAAATAATCTATAGTTATGTTTCTGAATTTTTTACTTGCTCCTGATAAGACAAAAAGCAACATTCTAAACCATATTTTCAAATTTTAATATGCTGTGATATTGTTAATATTTGTTATAAATGTTTAGAATACAGTAGGATTGAAATTCCAAAGTAAATAAACTTTCATCACACTTTTAAGGAAGTGAATGCTCTTCAGATGAAAAGACACCGGATGCAATTCATAGCTCCAGCTGCCCCTGCCGTGGGAACATGATTTGTCTGGATGAAGGAGGAAGGGTAAGAATTAATCAATATAATTTGTAATTCAGATATTTTATTAAACTCTACCAAATGCTCTGCTATAGAAAAGTGACATTTTGTCTTTAAAAGTATTTTGCTTTTATTTAAATCCAAGTCATGACATCAAACATATCACATATTGGGAAAAATATACAGTTATGATCTAGCTAATGAAACACGATGAACATTATATAATGTTATTTCTCCCTCCTTTCAGCATGCTTTCGTGGTGTAGCTGGAAGCATACTCGAACGTATTCGAGAAGTCCGTAATTCGAGTCCAGGCGAAAATATCTCACGTATTCACATTCCAGGATCAAAATAATCTAACGACTCTACAAGAGACACCCGAACTAAAAGACGGTAGAAGTTAATTCGTCCCCTTTAGGATCTGATAACTAGGTCCCCTAATTTCCAGTTGCTCTTTAAAAAAGGAGGAATATATAAGTTATTTTTTCCCTCCTTTCCACATGCCTTCGTGGTGAAATTTGAACTATGCTCGACACTTTTTCAAGAGGTCCGGAGTTCGCGTCCTGGCAAGGGCTTTGCATATTTTTCACGTTGTAGGAACAAAATATCATTATGGTTATTGTGATATTTAATAATGATTGCACAATTATACTAATAAAACTTTTTTCTGCAAGGGATATATGAAATGTTAGATTCTTTTTATTTACACTGCGATCAAACTTCAGCACTGAAATTCTTTTTATTGGATATGTATATTTAAGATAAATAATTAAGGAAGTAAAGTTTGTAACCACCTTCTCTAAACACAAACAGGCACACACACCATATATATATGTATTCGTTTAGCAGTAGTTATTTCGTAAATAAAAACAATACAGCATTAAAACAGAAAATTGAAACTGATACTTTAAATTTAAATAGGGATATTTCGTTTAGCGAATATAATCTTAGTGGTGTTAGCAACGGGTAATAAAAAAATTGTTTAAGCCAGTGGTTTTAAACTACAATTGCATATCAGCCAAATAACCCATCTGAAAATATCTAACAACCCAGAAATGCTTTTTTTAACTAAAATGAAAATTTTTATAAGCAAAATAAAAAATATTTCAACTAAACTTTAAATTTTGCTAAAGTACCCGTCACTTATTAAAATCAAGTCCATTTCTAAACCTGTTCTAGTTTATTAAGCGAATAAGTTTAATAGATAAAGATTTCTGTTTTGTAAATCGTGGTATCACTTTAAAATTTTTCGAGTAAGAATAATAACTAACAACTAATTCAGTAATTACTCGTAAAATAAGAATAAAAAATGTATGATAAAATTAAACTATTTAAGCAATTTTGAAACTCATTTTTAAATTTTTTATAAAAATATTTTTGCAATTACATTATTGACGAAGTTTCACTTCTTACAAACAACTATTCTATCTGTATTTGTTTCATAATGTTCAACAATAATTTTTTAATTATATTCTCAATTTCGTAAAACTGCAAGTAGTTTCTTGATTCACCTTTCAATTCTTTCTTAGAATTTCTTAGAAAGTTTCTTTCTTAGAATGAAATAAACTCAATTGATGTTGGAATGTCATCACATGTTCTGTATCACATTATTTGTTTGTTTCTGCAATTCTCTTAACACGTTCATAGTTTTTATACAGGTTATTTTAATATTATTCTGAAAATAAATCTTCATAATTTTCCTCATTGATTTCTGAACTATTAGCTAAGTTTGAAATCTTCTGAGACTTCTTCTACATAAAAGCAAAATTTTCAAAAAACCTTTTTAACTGATTTTAAAAGATTAACAGCCTGCCGAGAATCTGTAATAAGCATAGAATTTGACTGTAACATGGCCCCTACTAGATATACCGAATTACATATTTCCTTTGTCGTGCTGGCGGATTCAGAATCCAGGCGAACGGACTAGCTGTATGGTCGCTTTCGTGGTTTTCCCTACTTGAAACATGTACACGAACCCTTTCCTTTAGAAATTTCTCCTTGAAAGCATCCTTCCCCTTACGTACGAAGCCCTCGAGTACTTTGCCATGACTGAATAAACCAAACCTCCGAAGCGCTTTCATTTTCTTAGAAAAATTAAATTCTTTTCATTATTTCCTGAACATCTTTTCTGTAATGATATTTGAAAGCTTGGCATAAAAACCCTGGTCTAAGAGCTGAATGTTACAAAATGTATTTGCAGGAAGAGACACTAATGTTTTTCCGAAAGAGATCAGGGATCAGTACTTTACAGTTATCTATGTTGAATTTATGAAATTTGATGGCATCATCGATAAATGTGAATAGTACTCATTAAACATAACTAGAGTCAATCAGGTCATATGCAATACATATTGAACAAGGTGTCATGTTTATACACAATATATCATTTAAGATATAGAGGCAACATAGTAAACATTTGACAGATAAACCTATTATGTAATTTGTATTGTGTAGTAACAATGTAAACGCAGTTTAAGTAGACCAGTGTATAAATAGTAAAAATTAAAACAAACAGATAAAGTAAAATATCTAAAGTTTATTTAGAATGTTCAATTCATTGAATTTAAATTACAGTAATATTTTACAACATATGGTATCTTGACTAAGTTTTAGAACAGAAGAAACAATGTCAAAAACATACCTTTCAACATAATTTATAATTCATCTAAATGGGGCCCCCACAAATTACTTGTTTAATTGATTTTCAAAATTGTTAATAATTGAAACATTGTTAATAATTGAAATCTCTGTTAGCTCTTTATTAATTAGTAATTCCTTTTTAAGTTAATTACATAATGCTGTTTGTAAAATTCACGAGTTAAATATTCTGTGGATGAAGTTACAAAAAGAACTTCAAAATCTTTTAACAATTTATTCTTTTCTTTCAAGCTTAATTCTTTTTGTTTGGCATTTTCGACATGTTACAATTTAAATGCACAACAAATTTATAAAACAAAATTCTTCTTTCAGTGGCTTATTTAAGTTTCAAAATTTATAGTTTCTAGTTCTTATCTGTTTGGTTGATCAACCTCTTTGTGTTTATAAGTATGACCAATACTTTCTTTTTCTTTCTTCATCCTACAGTTACCGCTTTCTTTCGATTTAAAGACTGCTAATAGGTGGTAATACTAAAAAGCTTTAAATGTTTTTCAACTTCTTGTAACATAATGTGTCTGTCTCAATAGAAACATTATGAATGTGAAAACCTTAAAAGATGAAATGCACTTCCGCCTGCTATCAGCTGGTATTCATAAAGGAACGCTTACTCATTTACAATGTCTCTAAATAAATGTTTATTTTAAACTCTTAAGACAAGGAAATTCTTCGCCTCCAAAGATCAATGCGTACAAATAATTTTAAAAACAGTGCCTCACAGGCACAGGGACCAGGACATGAAATTTTTTTTCAAGCCCGTTTTTATTGGAGAATTACATACCTGAAAACAAGGCTACCTTAAATTGACGTTAAATTAACGTTAAAATAAATACATTTAATTGACGAACTAGAAGAACTATGAAAAGTTTTGAATCATAGAGGTAAGATATTCTGGCACTGAAGAATCAGTCTTTTGCCAGTCTGAGTTTTAAACGCTGCAGAGATGAGTTTAATAAACGGTGTTACAAGAACGCGAAATGAGCGAAAGTTTCTCTTCTGCCAGTGGCAACGAGGAGTCGAAAAACGAACTTGGAAGAGAGCGGTCGCTCACTGGATTTTCTCTCGATAGAATTTGATACGAAGGGGGGATAATCCCCATCTTTTGATTTGAAATTAATCTCGAATTATGTATATATTGTAATATAAAAGATGTGCGTAAATAAAAGTCATTAAGACTTAATTGAAGTAGTGATTTGAATCGAATATAGAAACCGAAACCTCTCCCAAATAGAACTATGGATTTTAGAAATGACAAACGGTATATTTCTATTGATTAAAATGTATTTATTTTTTCTTCTTGGAAATTTGAATGCAACAAGCTGCTGATTTTATTAACCAGTGAGTATATTAAGCCGCCTTTTTTATTTATCAAAATATATACAGATAATAATAATAATAATAATAATAATAACGCAAAAGAAAAAATATTCGAATTTATATTTTCCGCCTGAAATCTTAATTTTAATAACTTTAAGACATTTTTTGTTGGTTACATTTTATGATTCAAACATGTTGATGGCTAAATATTATTTTTTTAGACTGACGTTTATTTTAAATTATACTAATATGTTTAATTAATCTTCAATGATTTGCTTTAAATTTACTAAAACGAATTATTAAAGCTTTTTATATTTTCTGTGAAAATTCTAGTATCTTTCTCCTATTTATAAAACTTTCCTTCGACACATAAGTAAAAATGTCTATGTTTGTATGTAAATAATTATAAAATTTTTGATTCCTTAATAGTGCTTGAAACTTAACGACGTTTAGATTCTTGTAAAATCTGTAACTTTGAAGAAAAATTACTAGAAATTATCTTCGTTTCGGATTATAGATGCTCATTGGTTAATCGGTTTCAGTTCGTATTCGTTTTCAATCCTGAAATAAAGCTGTTCACTTATAAATGAAATCCCAAACAAAGCGATTATTCTTAGTGTAAAAATTCATCACTAAGCGCATTTACTTTTTGACTTTTTGTAAGATAAAATTAATCAAATCTGTATCTTCAAGGTCTCTGAAAAAGTTTTAGTCACTGTGTAAATTAATTAGCTCCATTTATAGATTTTCTGGTACGTTATCAAATAATGTAAACTCGAACTTCTAATACCTAAAACCTTTAAAATCGCAATAACAACCTTATATTTAGCGAACATATGTTAAAACACTCAATCAACTTCGAGGGCAACTAAAGGTCCCTCCTCATCAGGAGAAAGAAATTACTAGAAAGGGAGGAAAAAGAAGAAAAATAAAGCATTGGCAAAGGAGTATCAGAAACACGTGGTCGTTATCAGAACACACGTGGTCGTAACCGGATTTTGAATCAGATTTACACTGGCCGCCTGCTTTTACTGAGCAAGGCTATCTGACCAAACATATAACACATAGACTAAAACGCAAACAAATCAAGGAAATCAAAAAATAGGGACAGAGAGCCCATTGCACCTTCACGCACCAAGACTGAACCTCAAAACTGTGGAGCAATTCATAACGATAGCGATGAGGCTGTGCGACTCCCCCCTCACACCCGCTAACTGTGATTGGACTTGATCCAAAAAACAAGGAGAAACATTCTCTCCTTGTATGACTCACTTCTCGCGTTATGCAATGGACAGTAAACAACGCTTGTAATCATCTCTAGATATTTTTTTTCTTCATATACCTAATAAATATGTTATTTTATGTTTGCTAATACAATGATCGTGTTCCTTACCTCTGCAGCTTGGATTACACTTTATTAAGGTAAGAACTTTAATTCTGTTTTATTCATCTGCTCGTCTCGATTTAGCGAAGTTGTAACAGTAAACAAAAATGAACCACGAATACCTTCAACAAAAGATTATGAGACTGAAAATATGTTTACTTCAACTAAACGCATAAAATATATCGATATAAGCCATTAAGAATAAAAAACAGAAAAGATACTTTACCATAAATTATCGCTGGATAATCCGAAAAAGGAAAAGCCAAGCCTGTCTTCAAAATCGAAACAAAACTGCATAGTTGCGCACTGCGCATTCTAAATACAGAAGCAGAAATGGCTACTAGCTGCGAAAATAAATATTCGATCATGAAACTAAACAATAACAACTATCAAGTATGGAAGTACAAACTTGAAATGATCCTGAAAAAGGAAAATTTATGGGATTTAATAGTAGATGATACACCAAAAGAAATAAACGTCGAATGGAGAAAACGAGATGAACAAGCACAAGCTACCATTAGTTTACTCGTAGAAGACAACCAAATCGTACACATAAGAAATAAAACGACAGCCAAAGAAATATGGAATGAATTAAAGAAAATACATGAAAGAAAGAATCTTTCCAGTAAACGTTACCTTCTGAGAAAGCTGTATACGTTAAAAGCAGAAAACGAATACAAACTCGAAGAACATGTCAACAAAATGCTCGAAATCGTAGACGAACTGCGAGGAATCGGTGAAGAAATAAAGGACAGTCACATTGCAGCGCTCTTACTAAGCGGCTTACCAAAAAGCTACGAAAATCTCATTACAGCTTTAGAAGCACGCCTAGAAGAAGAACTAACGCTGGAATACGTAAAAACGAAACTCATTGACGAATGCCTGAGGAGAAAAGAAGTAACGCGAGCAGAAGAAACGACTGCCTTCAAAACGAATTTTAACACAAAATTCAAGCATTTAAATCAACGAAGATGCAATTATTGCAAAAAAATAGGACACTTAGAAAAAGAGTGCAGATTCTTAAATAACCACAAAGAAAAAGATAAAAACGAAAGTAACTCATTTTTCAAGAATGAAAAGCAAACGAATAAAGGAAATTATGGAAATAAACAGAAAACGAAAGTTGCTGTAAACGAGGATACACATGAAGATGAAAACGAAAATAAGAATCATGAGAAGACTGAGAATTACACGTTCGAAGTCACCAGAGAAAGAAAATCTCAAAACTCAACTGGTCAGTTGACTCAGGTGCTACTTGTCATATGACCGATAACATAAACTTTTTCACCAAATTGGATAGAAGCAAAACTGAGCAGATAACAATTGCTAACGGCACGCAGATGAAGTCCAAAGGTATAGGAGAAGGATACTTATACTGTACAGACGACGAAGATAACGAAATAGAAGTGAGACTCGTGGATGTTCTGTACGTTCCTGACCTAGAAGGAGGATTGATATCCGTACGAAACATTACAAAGAAAGGATTCACAGTTGAATTTGAAGAAGGTATTTGCAGAATAAAGAAGAAAAATAAAACCATAGGAATTGCTAAAGCAGAAGGAAATTTATATACCGTAGTTGAATCGCAAAGAAAAACAGCCAAAATTGCAGCCGCAGAAAGAAGAGAAAATAGTATAGATCTTTGGCACAGAAGGCTAGGACATAGAAATTATGAAGCAATCAAGAGGCTAAAGAATGATGACCTGGCAACCGGAATAAGAATTGACGGAGAAGCCAAAAAGGAAAAAGAATGCGAATGCTGTATCAGAGGAAAAATGACTGAATTGCCGTATCCCAAGCTAAACAACTATAGAGCAAAATCAGTTCTAGACTTGATACATTCCGATATCTGTGGACCAATCGGTACAACATCACTAGGAGGAAAGAAATACTTCATAACATTTATCGACGATCATTCGAGATACACAACGATCTATCTGCTAGCTACAAAAGATGAAGCTATTTCCAAGTTAAAACAATTTGTAACCATGACGAAGAACAAATTTGGAAAGAAGCCAAAAGTCTTAAGAACAGACAATGGAGGAGAATATACAAGCAAAGAGATTGAAGACTATCTAAAGGAAGAGGGAATCGAACATCAAACCTCCGTAGCATATTCACCGCAACAGAACGATAGAGCAGAAAGAAAAAATCGATACCTAATGGAAATGACAAGATGCCTGCTACTCGATTAAGGACTCAAAAGAGAATTTTGGGGTGAAGCCGTAATGACAGCCACCTATCTACAAAACAGGCTACCATCAAGATCAGTTGAAAAAACACCGTATGAACTATGGAATAATAAGAAGCCGAATCTAAGCCATATCAGAGTTTTCGGCAGCACAGCTTATTGTCGAGTTCCAAAGCAGAAAAGAAGCAAACTAGACGAAAGAGCAGAAAAAGGAATTTTTGTTGGATATAGTGACCGTACTAAAGGATATAGAATTTACATGCCACATGCAAACAACGTCGTGATCAGAAGAAGCGTAATATTCGATGAAAACAAAAAAGAAGAAATGCCTTGTCAATTAAATGATCAGCATGAGGAAATAGAATGGCCATTTAAAGAAAATAAATTGACAGAACCACGTCCAAATGATATTACAGAGGAAGTAATTGAAACAGAAGAAATTCCCCCATTACCGAGAAGATCCCACAGAACGACTAAAGGAATCCCACCAAACAGATTCTCATACATGGCTAAGAACGAAGAAATCAAAGTTCCTAAAGACTGGGAAGAACTTCAAACTTTTCCTACCAAAGAAAAAGAACTGTGGTTAAAAGCTACGAAAGAAGAAATGGAAGCACTGAAGAGGAACAAAACATGGGAACTAGTCGATCTTCCAAAAGGAAAGAAAGCAATTGGAAACAAATGGACATTTAAAACAAAATCCGACGCTTCAGGAAATATTATCAGATATAAAGCTCGTTTAGTAGCTAAAGGATATTGCCAAAAATTTGGGCACGACTACGACGAAACATTCGCACCAGTCGTAAAATATACAACAATAAGGACTATTTTGGCAATAGCAGCTCAAAGGAAAATGCACGTAAATCACTTCGATGTAAAAACAGCGTTTCTATATGGAGATCTGAAAGAAGATATATATATGAAGCAACCGGAAGGCTACATCTCTGCTTCAGAAGCAAATAAAGTCTGTAAACTGAATAAAAGTATCTACGGACTAAAACAAGCAGCCAGAAACTGGAATCACAAGATAGCTGAAATCCTGCGCAAACAAGGATACGTTCAAGGAAAGGCTGATCCATGTTCCTTCACACTAATCGAGAAAAACGCAAGAACTTACATAATCGTTTACGTTGATGACATATTAGTCGCGAGCGACAAGTGTGAATCAATTCAAGAAGTTGAACGAATTCTCAAAGAATATTTCGACATTCGTAATCTTGGAGAAGTGTCTACATATCTAGGAATTGAAATCGAAAGAGAAAAAGACGGAAGCTTTAAACTTCATCAAGCTAACAAGATTAAGAGTATGATCGAAAAATTCGACGGAGAGTCACCAAAGAAACTAAGCTATACACCCATGACTACGAATTTTACGAAGAACCAAAACAACCAGGATGACATTTTTCCCGATAATCGGAAGTATAGGGAAGCAGTGGGAGCACTTTTATATTTAGCAACAGTATCAAGACCTGACATAGCAAATTCTGTTGGAATACTTAGCAGAAAAGTAGAAAATCCATCAACATCGGACTGGAACGGTATCATTAAAATCATACGATATTTGAGAGCTGCAATTAATTACAAATTACATCTAAAATCCAATGGTGCACCAGTCATCAGAGCTTACAGTGACGCTGATTGGGCAGGAGATACCTCTGACAGAAAATCCACATCCGGATATATATTTCAAATCGGAAACAGTACGGTATCATGGGGAAGCAAGAAACAAAACTGTGTCGCCCTATCTTCGACAGAAGCCGAATACATCGCTCTAGCCTTGACATTGCAGGAGCTACAATGGATTAGACAACTGATGGGAGACTTAGGTTTCGCTCAACAGGAAGCTAACATCGTATTCGAGGACAATATATCATGCATAAATCTTTCCAAAAAAGAGAAAGGAAGCAGTTACACCAAACACATCGATGTGAAATATCATTACGTATGTGATCTACAAAATCAAGGGATTGTTAAATTAATACACTGCAACAGTAAAATGATGTATGCAGACATGTTCACGAAACCTTTGCCCAGACAACAGCTGGAATTTCTATTGAAAGGAATCGGGCTTACTTTGGACAGAACAGCTCATCGAGTGGGAGATTGTGGAGCAATTCATAACGATAGCGATGAGGCTGTGCGACTCCCCCCTCACACCCGCTAACTGTGATTGGACTTGATCCAAAAAACAAGGAGAAACATTCTCTCCTTGTATGACTCACTTCTCGCGTTATGCAATGGACAGTAAACAACGCTTGTAATCATCTCTGGATATTTTTTTTTCTTCATATACCTAATAAATATGTTATTTTATGTTTGCTAATACAATGATCGTGTTCCTTACCTCTGCAGCTTGGATTACACTTTATTAAGGTAAGAACTTTAATTCTGTTTTATTCATCTGCTCGTCTCGATTTAGCGAAGTTGTAACAGTAAACAAAAATGAACCACGAATACCTTCAACAAAAACGATTTCTTTGATTTGTTTGCGTTTTAGTCTATGCGTTATATGTTTGATCAGATAGCCTGGCTCAGTAAAAGTAGGCGGCCAGTGTAAATCTGATTCAAAATCCGGTTACGACCACGTATGTGCTGATAACTACCACGTGTTTCCTGAGACTCCTTTGTCAATGCTTTATTTTTCTTTTTCCCCCTTTCTAGTAATTTCGTTCAAAGTGCTCTCTATGCTGCTGCGCACAATTCTGTGCAGACTGAACTCAATGCACAATGAATTCTGTGCAAAGTAAACTCTGCAAAATCTGTGCACAATCGCACAATGATACCACCAACACAAAAATAACATAGCATTATAACTCACATCCCATCCATCTTCCCAAATGCTAAGGTATTCCTCCAAGCACACCAACAAATTAATTGTAACATTATAACATGTTATCTGCATATTCATTCCTGTATACCAATATATCTGTACCTCGATTACCTGTACCCCAGTTTATCTGTGTAATTGTTCTTCCTATGTAAATAACTCGTTACTTTAATGTAATTTATTATGTCAACTGCGTAATGTAATGACCTGAAATGTAATCTTTTGTCTTAATAAATGCCAGAAAAGGTTAGTGCAGTGGGGCAATACCATTTTTGTCTATGAGGATGTTGTGGTGCCCCCTGCACTTTTTCCTGTCCTGTCCTGATGAGGAGGGACCTTTAGTTGCCCTCGAAATCGATTGACTGTTTTAACATATGTACGCTAAATACAAGGTTGTTATTGCGATTTTAATTGTCACATTGGCGTGTTTTTCTTCTATTCTAACTAAAACCTTACAATATTTGCTACATCGTAGTTGCATATTAAATACATAAATGAAATGTATTCGCTGGCCGCATAAAATTTCTTGGATACTGCATACAGCTACTGGGCAGCCAGTTTGAAATCACTGATCATTGCGCAGTTCATGTGAAACAAATTCTCCCAAAATTGCCTTACAACATCATAAGTATCTATCTCCTTTTTCCTCGAGGGACTTTCATTGTATAACAGAACATTCCATTGGCTACTTAAATAAATATTATTAAAATTTTTATGTTCATTAATTGTCCAAAAATTTATTCAGTATTTTATTTGGCAGAAATGTTCAGTTAAAATTTTAATATAAGATAGAGTTAGAAAGCTCTGCTTTTCGCTTTTTGTCATACTATAAGTTGCCTGAGTTCCATGTCCTATAGCAATAATGAAAAACGAAAGTTTTAGAGGAATCAAACTAATGTCATCAAAACGAGGTTTTGCATGAATATTTTCGTAACTGTTCAGAAATGTTTTTCAGTTTATTATGTCTAAACTAAAAAGGATAAAAGTAAAGTAAGTAAGGATAAACGTGACGTTTGTTCGAGTAATCAAGGGAATGCATTCAAGGGAATAAGTCGAAATGCAAATCCTTTGACAGGAGAAGAACACGTTAATTTTTTTTTTACTTGAAATTTGCTGTATTTACCAGATGAAGTGTACCAGTAATGCTATAATTCATGAAAATAACAATTTGACGTTATTTTAGCACGAAAAGAAATCTATTTGAAAAGTGTTATTCTCTCTTCTCCATTTCCAAAGATTGCAATAAAACTCAAAGCATTGATTATTTCCGTCCATAGACAGCTCATGGTATCTGGATAGGAATGGTGAATGGGGGTCGGGAAAAGTCGCATTAATAGCTTGAAAAGCTAAAATTCCTTTTCTACAGTTTTCGCATTTCTGTGATTTCATGGTTATAGGCAGACTTTCAAGGCAGCAGAACATTATGCAGAAAATTTGGTTTGGATCATCCTCAGATTGCAACAATTTCTGATGATCGCTAAGTCCATTTCTTGTCAGGGCATCAAAGGCAATCAATAACACATGCTCGGTATTACAGCCTCATTACAGGTGTAGAAAGACCAATTTCCGTTAGTGCAATGAAAACAAAATTGGTTGCACTTGGCTGTGATATGCAAAATTCAGCCTTTGTATCTCATTTGCAAGAAAAGTTCTCGATTGCAGTTCTGTCAGCTTAGATTCCAGATGACTATGTATTTTTCTCAGACGAATCGAGATTTTCTTTCTTCAGAGCTTCGCTCGATTGATTTTAATAAGGAGACTAAAGACAACGGATGGTATCAAACGGCTAATATCACGGAAAAAGTCATTTGCTATAATGACAATACAAAGCGGTATTTGTTTCTAGGTGGAGCAACTTCCTTGCCTTCTGCCGGCATACTATAACAAGATAATTCGACAATGTTCTTCAAACTATATTTCAGGTTTTTTGCGGTCACAATCAGTTTAGAAATTTTAAACATGGCTAAGGCTGATAACATAGGCTTCTTATGAAAGAAGACTTTCTACCGACAGGAGAAATTCAGATACTTTATTGGCAACAAGCGTATTCTTCAATCTATAACCTTAAATCTTAAATACATATAGAGTGTTCTTTGAAGACCTATAACATCGCCTCATGCCAGCAGTGCAATAAATTTTATTACCTGTCTTCGATAGTTCTTAAATGCCTGCAAGCAAGCAAAGCTAGAAATCTGTTTTTTTTTTTTTTTTTCCTCCTGCATATTAATCTTACTTCTCAGAAAAATAATTTTCATCAATTAGCTGATTGGACAAGATCTCCTCACGCTAGCAATTTGACATTACCTCCTAGTGAACAGCCTGTTTACATAACCATTTCCGTGCATTTCTGGTAGTCTAATGCGAATGTGAGCCAGTTTCACATACTAATGGCTTCCATGAATACAACTCTTTATTTGGACTATAGCTTTCAAGTATTATACCATATTTGTGTAAACAAACATCAAGGAAGCATTATCTTTTTTCCAATTTTCATTCTTCATTCTATTCCTTTTTTTAATTTTCCTCTACATTTCTAGTTTTATTAATATATCTAAATAATAAAAATGATTGTGAATTTCAGATATTTAAACTTAAACAGTTATACCACAAATTACAGAACTAGAACTCCTAATGTTTATCTTCATACGCATTATAAAAATGAGAAATTATCCAATTAAAATTATTCTGCTCCTGAAAATATTTAATTAAAATATCAGTAAATTATCTTCTATCCCTTTTATTTCTCATTCTGAGTGTCTCCATTTACTATTTGGTTTTATGTTCTTGATTCTTCATGCACGGGGTAGGTTCTTTACCACAGTTAATAGATATATGTATAATACGTAGTAAACTAACCATTGCCAAAATAGTCATAATACTATAGCTCTTTTAATATAAATAAATCCTCGGTTGAAAGTTTCATAGTTTTTGGAGTTAATGTTGTATAATAATCACAATGCTGTAAATTAATTTCCTGATCTCAGTAAAAATAAATTTACCCATAATATTATATTTATTTAAA
Organism: Stegodyphus dumicola; assembly: GCF_044657685.1. NCBI lineage: Eukaryota > Metazoa > Arthropoda > Arachnida > Araneae > Eresidae > Stegodyphus > Stegodyphus dumicola. Next base: position 76,074,681 of record NC_140772.1, on the reverse strand, counting down.
TACATCCACGCGTAACTGTCAAACCATTACTGTAAACATGCTCTTATCGCTTACAATATTTATTAATTAAATGCCCAGACTCTTCTCAAATTGTTCAAATATTTATGCCATCAAATTGTAACTAAAAGCAGTAAACGGTATTCTTAAATGTCAAACTGCACTGTTAGTCAAAGTAATAAAATAATTTGAAATATTTCAAGAAATAAACTTCTTCCTCCCCCAAAATTTCTAAATCCCTCAGATTCTCTAAAATGGAATTAGAAAGATACTCAAAATAAGAAAAATTACTATAATATTAAGAAAACTCGCATGACACCTTTCTTAAGATTTATAAACATTTCTGCTTCTGCTGATTTAGAAAATTTTCTGCGAAAACGTATCTGCTTAGTGCTAGATAGTCTTAAATTGGTATGATTAATCAAATATGCTACAAGAGGATAATCAAACATTTCCCCAAAGAGGAGTAAACTTTAGATTGATTTACATATTTTACACTATATTGTATGACGTCATATAAGTCTTAATGACAAAATTTGATATTTATGGTTTAGGTTTTGCTTCGTAAAGCAGCCTGAGTTTGAATATCAGCATAAATTCCTTGGGAAAAATTAAAATTAGAAATTGAAGTTCGTGAAGCTATTATAAAGGCACTGAATTTGATACACATGTCTGTATAGAAAATGCATAAGCATCTGAAGAATATGTTAGGAAAGAGAGCTCCAAGAATTATTCTTTAGTTACCAAATTTGCAGAAGAATTTTGCCTTGGAAAAAATTTTTTAAAAATATTTGCCAAAATGAAAAGAATTAATGTTGGATAGGCAAGGTATTATTCGGCATGTAGCAGAGTTTATACGGGTTTTATTCTGTAACACTGAATCAGTTAAAAGAAATATATAATATTAAGGGAAGTCTTAGCTTGGCGGGTATCCTAGATGTTAACGGAAGCACCTAAACAGTTCACATGAGGATTTTGGTCTCACTTATCACAATGCTTCAACAGGATCCAGAAAATGTTTTCATACTTACAGGACCATTGATAATACATGAGTACACTACTTGGTGACAGTAAACAACAGCGCATGAGCTGAAGATATGTCTATTCTCTTGTAAGTAAGAAGTTTTGGGTATCAGCATCATTGCCAAAGTCACAGACAGTGTTTTTGTCCTAGTTGAACATGGTCAGTCCTTTTCCAATGTCATGGTCAGTGCTTCCTGAGATTCCAAAATGTGGTTGACAACTGATTGCGTTCAGCATGGATAAACATTCACTAAAGAGTACTTATCGTATCCTTAACACGCAAACCATACGAAGAATTTAATAACGCCTTCTTCAGTAGACAATTGGGAAAACTGAAGAAGAGGATTACTTATTGTCACAGTTATACGCATCATTTATTTCTGCTGAAGGCAAAACAGCTGTTGGCAGTCATTCCAATTGTTCAGGATACCAATTATTATCTCATTACCTATATTTAACTCAATAATGACTCAGCCTTTAAGTTTTGATTATTGATTCAAATTCGAACTGTATTTACCTCAGTTCTGAAGAGCCTGATTCTACAGTGGTTTTCATTCACTATTTCATCAATAGGTCACGTAGGATGTTTTAGCCACCGATTGATTTCATTATCATTTACAGTTATTTTTCTTTCGTTTTTTCATCAGTAAGTGGCCCACACTGTTTCACCCACCTATTGATTAAACTACCATTTTGCGCAACATTCTGGAACGCTCTTTAGTTTAACTGTGCCTCAGGTCATTATTTTTAATCTTTTAGAATTCTCTTGAATGAATTCGTTGCATCTTTGCATTATATATATATATACAGAAAGAGAGAGAGAGAGAGAAAATTAGTATTTGCTGCAAAATATAGTGAAGAACACTGTACAGTTATATGAAGAAGGCAGTCATGGCTTGTTGAACAGGCAATAACGGTCCTATTAAATCTAGTCTAGTCCTTTATTCTAGGCATATGACATTCACGAAACATACTTACCTAAACTGCCATAAGACGCGTGTTCTTGTTTTCTATAATTATTAGCTTGCTTCTCCTTATGTACACGGATTCATATCTGTAGTTACTATTTACCACTTATTTAGAGATGATCGGAAACTCTTATTCATCTTGGATGTACATATACATTTATATAAACATACATATATACAAACATACATATATACATTTAACGCAATAACATATAATCTCTACTGATGTAAGTGTGTGTATGCATGCATGCATCGTTTTCAAAAGTCACACATATATATAAGCATACATTTATTACACTTTACATTTATTATTAGTGATCATTATGCAATAAATAATTAAATTTATCTTACTTGTATAAGTATATATGTATATAATTCTGGCTTTTGTCTTTATAAGAGTTTGTTTAGTTAATTGCACAAATTGTAATTACCTACAAATTTAACTACACAGATGTACTATAGTTCATTTTAGTTAACTATAGGTTAAATGAAGTCCGAAATTAAAGCATATATACATATCAATGTATTTTCAGCAAGTATGCCGTTAATTGCAATGAAGAACTGGTGAAAATGTTTCCCTAATGGAAGACATTTCCGAATTATTTGGTTCAAGTAACTAACAGCACCTGCCAAGTGGATCAACATTATTACCTCAAGTGGATCAACATTATTACCTCAAGTGGATCAACATTATTACCTCAAGTGGATCAACACTGTTACCTCATCGCTCCTTTGTAATATTAAAAATGGGTATCTTAAGTAACATTTTTCAAAGCATTCTATATTGTATACAACTCAAGAAATTAAAGTTATCTTAAAACTTGTGTTTCATTAGCGAATTCAATGAGCAAAAACGTTTATGTAAAATAATTCACTAATACTCTTAAATTCAATAAATCTAAATAAATATACCTTATCATAATGCATACGTGTCATTAATGAGAAAGCAAAGATTATCTTTTGGGATAAATATGTTCGTTTTATAATAATACATATAACGAAAACAAATACTATGCATATATATATATAAGATATAGCAAAATACGATAGCTGCTTTAAGAATAATTGGCGACCCCAAAAATTAACGTTCTCGATTTAACGTTCTCGAGAAAAACGTAAGTTAATCCTTTCTTCCAAATTCGAGTCCAAATATGTTCTATGTATACTGTAATCAGGTCTCCTGTGGAAGGGGCGGTACGCTAGAGAGGTAGTGCATGGGGGCTATACCATTTTTGTCAATGGCGATGGCGTGGTGCCCCCTATACTTGTTCCTGTCCTGTCCTATTCTGCTTGAAAAAATAGAACTAAAACCCAAAATTAACCAATCACAGATTAGCTGTACTTTGTGCACCTATCTTGTATAAATAGCTAATAACTGAGTAGTTTCTCTCTTTAATGCCTACTTTCGTAAGTATTTACATATGCCTCCTCATGAAGCCGAATTTTCTTCGCCCACGGGTGTTGGTACTACTCTAGTACCATTTACTTGAAAATATTTTGCCTAGTGCACTTTAATGCAATCTATTGGCGAAACCTCTTTAGTAGTTGTGACCAGAAAAAAGTAAGTCATAAGTTTCTCTCTTTTGATGGTGCCAGCCCTGCTCTCAGCTAAGCCCTAGTGCTTGCTTACTATTTATTTCATGTTATTACACATTAAATTAATCGCCTTCGGGTGAGATATATAAATATATATCCTTAAAATATTAAAAACTAATGGGCACTGGTAATTAAAATTTAACGTACTGGTTAATACTTCCAGTAGTAGACACCAAAAGTAAAGCTACGATCTACAGTTATCTCTTATTCGCCTCTTCGCCAGCGTGCTGACAGATTGTCACTCAGCCTCTGCTAACTATTCGCTACTAATTAAAATATAATTGCATATTTAAAATTATAGAGCACATTTAGCACCCTTAGTCTTCTACAGTCACGTATTAAGAAATTCGTCATTCAAGAATAAATTATGTTTAACTATCAAGCTGGTCGTGCTTCTAAAAATTCCATCCGATCATCCATTATGCTATAATGTCCAGTAATCTACGCAGCAGTTTTTTCGTCCATGACTAAACGTGAATTGTTTTCATCTTCCACCAAAGGTACAAATATTACTTATATATGCTTAGTATATCTTCAGTGTATATAAAAAAGGGCAGAAAGAAATGTTGCATCAAATCGTATATTTATAAACTTAAAATATCTAAAGTTAAACGTAAATTAAAGTCGAAACAAGGCGATTCCTCAACAATATTAATAACTGCATCCTTGTAAAGGGGTTAAGCATAAAATCAAAGCATTTCGATATAAAAATGATCATAGTAATGAAAACTCGAAAACTAAAAATGCAAAAAGAGAAAATATATACAAGATAAAAAAAAGTATAAAATTATTCTCCCTTTATTGAAACTTTAATTCAGAGCGCGTCAGGGGAAAATAAATTAGATCTTCATAATTGTTGATTAATAGGCTTAAAACATTTTTCGTTCTCCTGGTAAATTTGAGATAAAAAAGCCGAAAAAAAGAAGAAAATTTATATTACATAAAAAATCATATAAAACCGAAAATGTCAATCTTAAATGTACCAGGATTTTCCCTACACGCCTTCGAAATACTTGGGAAAAAAGAATAAAACATAATATTATTTTTTCAAATTGACTACAAAAAAAAAACCAAAACATTACATATTTGTAAAATGACCATTCGAAAAAAAAAAAATGATCTAAAAACATTATATGCAAATCCGAAATTCAAATTCAAATCTAAAAATAGATCGCAATATTCTATACTATTTGTATTTGCTATATCATTTCTCTAAAAATAATAATAATAATGGTGGCAGCATCCTTTTATTTGAAACGTTATACGACACCAGAATGAAACGGACTCAAATTGAGAAATGTGGCTAATATATTTAATTGGTTCATAATGAGAACTCAACCATACAATGAGTTTATTTTTGCTGCATGTGGCAAAATTCCAAGAATGCATTTAATGCTTATAAATGGAATCTGTTTTCTCAGTCACATACGTGTTCTGAATACCAAATCTGAGAAGTTTAAATAATCTCATAATATATATTTTCACATAAATCTCTTCAGAGCTTTGAGATGTCACGTCTTCGCATTGCGTGACATCAATTATTTCAATTCAACAGCTAAATCGCAAAATATTTAAAAACAGCATATCTTTAGAATTTCCGGCAGACAGTCTCGCGTCCTAAAAATAAAGATATTTTATTCCGTTCAGTGTTACCCCTGCTCGCTTTCAAATCGTTGAGTTTGTTAATCAAAAATTCATTAAAGTTTTACAAAATTTGAAATATAAAATTAAAAACTCAGGGTTCCAAGTGCGCATGTTCAAGTGGAGGACAATGTTATTCAAAATTTAATAGCTCTATTTACCGTTGTTTTTTCACAATGAGAGGAACATATGCATAAAGTTTCTTCATTATTTAATTTCTTTAAAGATAATACAGGGAGATAATATTTGGTGGCAACAATTTGAAAAGGGATTTATCATTTATAGTTGACGATGCAAAATCTCGTTTCGAGACTATAATGGCCATTCGGGCTAACGCCCTTTTGGACTAATAAAATATTAAGAAAACAGTCAATGATATTATTAATTTTTATTTATTTGATGCAGTAGGCTATTAAAGGTAAGTAAGGTAATCAGTAGGTAAAGTAAATAAGGAAACGCTATTTCCGTAAGAGAAGAGAAGCCTTAGTCAAGGCCTTTCTGAGGGAAACTGCCTCCTGTTTAAACTATGCATAAAGAAAATCAATATCATGTGATCATCTTATTCGACAAGATCCTGGGCAAATAATAATTTTTATCGGTTTTATACATATGGTTAAATTATATCCATTTATCATTATGGTATAATGTAGTTGCTATGCATTCAATATAAATTACGTAACATAGTAGCTGAATTTATTAAAAATGAACTCTAAGTGTTATTCTGTTCGAAAATATTAACACTGTAAATATTAACACCAATCGAAAATATTAACAACAATGACACATTGGGATTTTAAATTCAGAGATAACGTTTTAAAGATTATTACGAATTTTAATGCTCTTGACATAAATCAGCACTGCATTTCACCTTTTAATTCTGCTTCAATAATCAATAATTAACGCATCTGAAAACACATCAGTCCACTGCACACATCAGTCTTTTCATGATTACTGGTATTCCAGAATAAAACTAATTTGTTAGTAATTATAAGCGGTTCCTCCACGTCTTTAATATAATGGTATATTCTCCCTTTTCTACATTTGTTGGATATTTTCCCATGTATTCGAGTTTTGAAAAATAAAACAAAATGGAAAATAATAACAAAAAAATATCTGAAAAGTTTTCAGATTTTATATCACGGGCAAAGGGATGTTTTTTTAACGTTTTGTGTGTTACCTTTATTTATTAAATATCATGTACTTCGCACTTAAACCATAAAATTCAGACACAATAATACGCCGAACAAATACTAATTCAGAAGTCAAACAAAATCAGCGTTATATTTTCAAATAACGCTGATTTTTGTTGTTTGACTTCTAAATTAGCATAAAATTCAGTTCAACAGAAATATCGCAAAATAATTTGAAAAGAGCATATCTTTAGAATTCCCGATACACAGTCTCGCGCGTTGGAATTTTTTTTTTTTTTTTTTTCTTTTCGTGCAGGTTGCCATTGCTCTCTTTGAAATCGCTGACTTTGTTAATAAAATAATTCGTTAAAGTTTTATAAAATATTAAATCTATATATATATATAAAGAAGACTCTGTCTGTGTGTGTCTTTATTTCATGCTTGAATAGAACCAGAGCTACGAAATTTAGTACATAGGTGCATCTAGACAAGAACCAATGCACCTGGAAGCAATGTTTTCAAAATTCGAATGAGATTTTTTTTTAATTGCTATTTTTCTCTCTCTCATTATATCAGCCAAAGTGGCACGCAACCATTGTTGCCTGATACATCACTGTTGCCATTGTTGCTGATATCAGCACTGTTGCCACTCGGAAAAATGAGGGCTATAATTCTGTGCAGTTTTCAAATTTAATGTTACTCTTAGATATCAGACGTTTCAGATTTCTTAGATGTCAGAGGAGACAACGGGAAGTTGATTAATTTATTCATTAGGATAATTAATATTAGGGATATTGCTTATCTCATTGTATATTTTATATGCAATAATTTTTTATTGAAATGTTTTTGATAAAGTTGTTCCGCAGAGTAAAATTCTGTGAAAATTTTAAATTTAATGTTTGGTGTTCCCTTTAGGCATTTTTCCGGTGCATTTAAAAGCAGACGAAGTCTGTCCGCGTAGCGGCTATTAGATAATAAAACAAATTCGAAATTTGGGCATCTGGATGCCCATATTCGGGTGGAGGATTATGTTATTCAAAATTTGATGGCTCTAAGTACCGTTGTTTTATCAGAGTGCGAGAAATATATATACATTTATGCAGACTCTTCATTATTAATTTCTTTAAATATAATACCGGGCAATAATATTTGATGGCAACAATTTGAAAAGTGATGCAGCCTTTTTCAAAGCATAATGCCGAAACGGAAAATGCCAGTTTTCAACGAAAAATGCCAAAACGGAATTAATAACCCTTCTATGCTAATGCCCTTAGGGCTAACAATAATTTGAAAAGGATGACTTATTTATATTTGATTTTACAAAATAAATTCAGGAATTTCACAGAAAAAAAAAATAGAAAGATGTATAAGATTATTTAAATTTTACATAAAAAATGCGATGACTGTTAAAATTTGCGTATTATCACAACACGTATTTAATCCTCCGAACAACGGCGTTTTTAAAAGCGAAAAGTGTTAATAATCGCAAATGTTAAGCTAATGAGTAAATATAACATGTTTAAAAACTGTCGGTTTTCATAATCTGAAATCCTGGATTTCATTTTAATGGGAATAAAATATTTTCTATTCATATTCTTTAAAATCAATGGCCAAATAACTTACAGAATAATATCGTAAAACAAATTATGGCTGCACTTAAATTATGACTCAAAATTGTTAATATGTTCATTTGTTTTGTTTAAAACTATTTATTGCATTTTAAATGGGACTAAATGTGGCAATTCTCCATCTATACATTAATGATTTCTTCTGTGACGTAAATGCATTGTTTGAAAATAGATTATTTAACCATAACCAAGCAAAAGTTGCTTTTTACAATGTAATGATTTATGATTTATTTCTTCAAAAACGCAAATAAAGAATTTAAACTCTGTGTCCAAGTTGTATAAAAAGCCAATGCATTTCTGTTACTCTTCATCCGTCAATTTCAAGCTTCTCTCATTTTCAAAAGCAAGATAAGAAAGAACCAGTTTTTAGGATGAAGTATCAGAAGATTATTTTAGCTGTTGCTGTCGTATTACTTATATGTCAGGTAAAAATGTTTTGGTATTTTCTGCTTAGTGTTCATAGTGTTTTTTCTAATGGGATTCAATAACAGTAACGTTCTATTTACCTTATGAAATAATATTTATTTAAATTTCACCTACATGTTTCCTGTTTGAATCTATATTGATCAAACGATTATTAATATATTAATTTCCTGTTTGAATCTATATTAATTACTTACTATTCTAAAAATAATTCTTTTAAATACGTATAGATAAATCATACAATATTTTATTAATTTCCGTAAATGCTGTTTTATGTTTCTTAAGGTAATAAGATGCTTTTTAAAAGTATTGAAACGTTGACTATTACGTAACATTTTACGGCTGACACTATATGGGATACAATGAACGTTAAGTACCAATTTATAAGATGTTCATTTCAAATGCACTTAGAGGTTATTAGAACTCCTGATACATGAATGCGCACAAATAATCTGTTTAAAAAACATTTTGCTTTTCATATTTTTCTTAGAGCCAACAGTTAATTGGTACAATTTTCAGAATCCCAAGCCTTTGGAAACATGATATGATTTTTGTACATTAAATAATATTAAAGTAATATTTATTTGCATTCCATTAAATATAACAGTGCTTTTTCCTCTATAAAATTATATTTTTAATGATTTTATTATTCATTTAAACAGATTAAATTTTAAATTCTCTTTAATTCCTATTTCCAAGTTCAAGGTTTGGGAAAATGGAAAGTTAACATTTCACACAATAGCTATGCAAATTACGTACTATTGAGTCAGTTGAGTTCTGTAAATTTTATATTGGTTATTATTTGAGCTGGTTTCTATGCATTTGCTTTGGAAATATCTCTAACGCCTGAAGAAACGATGTAATATCTCTTATCGTGGACTTCAATTGATTGATAAAGAAGTGTTATAGAGAGTTAAAGCTTTGCTCCGACAGTCAGATTAGCATTAATTCATTTGTAAGTCTTATAATCAAATCGCAAAGTAAATTCCAGGCCATAACATCCTGTTCTTATTTCATCATATACAACTGTTAAATTTATTCTGAAAGCTTAGAGCTTCAATAAATATGTAATTTGTAGCTTTAATTTGACTTATATCCATTAGTTGCGAAATATCAATTTGTTGGTCTAGACTTCGAAATCTGATCAGTTCACAACATAGTATTGATAAATGTTCTTCCCTTTAATAAATGAGAGATTTTTTTCTTAAAAATCAGTTAATAAAAAATTAATAGCTAATTCCTTCAGCAAGCTACATTTTTACCATAAAATAAGCAGCAATAACATGTTTTAAGCACTGCATATTATTAGACCGCTTTTCTTCAAGTTTAATTCTTCATTATTGGTTTTGTATAGCTTTAGATTGCTTTTCGTTTTAAGATTTTGTCGTTATAAAGACACAACGAGTTTCGAAAGAGATTTTTGATAACATAGTTACGTTACGATCTGTATGATACAATGCGATTCAAAAATCCCGATATCTCTCTGTAAATATTTACTCTAACAGGGAAAATATTTGCGGATACTGCTGCTTGGAATACATGTGTTAGACCTTTCGTAGAAAGCCCATATGCATTACAGGCAAGCTTCAAATACAATGCGCGTAACGTAGAAGGAAATTTCAGCTTGTACCAGAAACTAGGTTCGTTAGACAGACTCAGAGCTTGCTCTCGCTTTAGTATCAAAGCTTTCATGTACACTGACTACCAATAAGTATTTGGACACCTGTGATAAAAAAGAAAAACTAACTTTATTCAAAATCAATAGTTGGTAGAGCCTCCACGAGAGGTAATTACAGCGTGGACCCTCCGGGGCATACTTTCCACAAGTCTTTGTATGACAGTTAGTGGTATTTTCTTCCACTCGGCTTGGAGAAGACATTGAAGTTCCTTCACCGATTTTGCACGGGTAGTGCACCCCTGAATTCGGCGATGCAACTCGTCCAAGAGGTTCTCGATAGGGTTCAGGTCTGAACTCTGAGCAGGCCAGTCCATTCGATGAACTCCATTGGCACCATACCAAGCCTAGGTTAACGCCGAAACATGACAACTGGCATTGTCGTCCTGAAAGTAACAGGGGTCCAACCCGTTAAACTGCCACAACGTAGGAAGCACATTGTCATCCAAAATAGTGCAGTAGGCATCGAAGTTGAGCTTACCATGAAATGTGGACCAAGGGTCCCATCCCATACCAGCAGAAACACCCCCAGACCATAATTCCACCTCCGCCGAACTTGACTGTTGGCACAATGCAGTCTGGCAGGACAGGTTCTCCAGGTAGACGCCAAACCCAGACCCTGCCATCCGAACGGTAAAGGGTAAACCTTGATTTGTCACTCCAAAGAAACCGTTTCCACTGATCTACCGTCCAATTTCGATGTGCTTTGGACCACATTAACCGAGCAGCGCGGTTGGACTTTGTGATCAAAGGCTTATGGGCAGCAGCGCGACCATGAAAACCAAGCAGATGTGCTTCCTTACGGATGGTATTCATTGAAACAATACTCCCGGATGCCTGTTGAAACTCCTCGCGGATGAGGGCCATCGGTTGGGTGCGGTTCTTCCGAATTTCTCTGGACAGCACTCGTCGGTCTCTATCTCCCAGTTTCGCTAGTCTGCCGACTCGGGGCACATTCCGACAATCACCGCTCACCTTCCACTTTTTAATCACATAGGCCACTGTCGATTTTGGGTACTTCAGATCGCTAGATATGTCCCTTAAGGATCGGCCACATTTGTGGTACCCGATAATTATACCTTTCTCGAAATCAGAGAGCTCCGAACTGCGAGGCATCTTGCATGCGACTAAAGCCGATGCTGTTTCCTACACGATATATACCGGTGGAGTGCGTGACGTACCTTAGGACCGCAGATATCGTCACCTGCATAGGTGTCCAAATACTTATTGGTAGTCAGTGTATTAGGGAATATTAGAAGAAACAACAATCAGTATGGCCATGAGTTTCTACACAACACAGTATTGATAAATTTTGAATAATTAATTCTGAACCTCTTAATTCTGAATACCAAGTAAACATTTACTTGGTATTCAGAATTAAGAGAATTTTCACATTTATTCAATTACCTCCAGAAATAAGGAAGAAATATCAATGAAATTTGATATAGACCTAGATTGATATAACACAAAAAATATGCCATACAATAATCATAGTGCGCACTAGACATGAGCAAAATCGTTCTGTTATGAGTTCATATCATCTCTCACTGAACTGAATAAATTATTTTTATGGCTCACCTCTTCCTAAAATTAACCTTGATGAAAGCTATCAGGAATGAGGAGTAAATCAAGAGTGGTTAGAGAAAACTGCAGCAGAAATCGTAAGCAATCGAACCAGTAGTGAAATCGGGAAAGATCAGCCATGCTGGGGCGAAGAGCGAAAAGAATCGAAAAAGCAGAACAATCGAAAGAATTGTCCCAATCAAACGCTAACGAACTGATTTCTTTATACTAACTGCAGTATTGTTATTTCTTAGAAATAGCAATAAAATTCTATAATGAAAAAAATTCTCAATGCTCTGAAATAGTATAAGTTAAATTCACTTTTAATATGAATGAATAAACATTCTTTTTTCCCCTAAAATGAGAATCAAACTTTCAGGTGGCAAGCTGCCAACAACAACTTCGCTCTCTTTTGGCGTTCGCTCGCTCAGTAAAATGAATAAGTTCGTGAACGAATAGCTATCTCTATTCCTGGTATACTTTTAACAAGAGCTCTTTCTAAACTACAAAACAGCCACCGTTCCGTTTTCTAGAATCAACTGTTCATTCGCTCAGTAAAGTGAAGTGGTTCTTTGAATCAGTTCTAGCAAGGATCGTCCAAATCTAGAACACACTCATGATCGTGGTTTATGTTTAAATGCTATTAAGAAAAATTTGAATATAGGTAGACTTAAAATACTTATATTATAAAATGCATTCTGGCCACTACAGTTACACGCAATTTATTAAATTTGAAACTGAAACATTAACTACAATCTGCAACAATTTATTTCTGATTGTTTACAAGCACCTTAAGTGTATGTATTCACAACATTGATATTCAAAGAAATTAATACAGTAAATAATTATTTCAGGTGGTTTCAAGCAAAGAGTGCAACACAGATATGGACTGTTCAGAGAAGCAGTGCTGTCTGGAAAAAGATGGAGCAAGAAAATGTTCAGCTTTAGCTAAAAAAGGTAAGATTTAAATATAATCCTTAATTTTAAATTTATATGATATTATTTAATGGATTATAATTATTATTTTTTTATTTTCTATAAATATGTCTCTTTTGCTAATTATTAACAACATAATTCAAACATTCATTGTGGTAATCTATAAAACTAGAGCGGCACTACTTGGGCAAAAGATTTTCTTTTTCCTGATTTGAAATCATTATACAAATCATGACGAAACATTTTTTCTCTCCTTGAAAGTCATTTTTGCGCCCATAAATGCTTCAAGCAGACAAGCTTTATAAAAATTGATGCGATCGAAAGGAATAAAGAATTTGAGAATGATGAAAATGTGTTTTTTGCAGTTTTCAGTTATATTAATTTAAACTCATTCGGGACTGCTGATAACTCCAGCTACTTAGTGAAGAAAATTGTAACGAAGTAAATTTACTTATGAGATGATATTCTTGAAACCGAATGAATCATAGCATATTTTTTTTTAAAAAAAGATTATACAGCGTATTTAAACAATACTGCGCCATCAAATACTATATTAGAAAATCAAATAATTGACCGACATAATAAAATATGTGATGGTGGTTATTGATGACAACAGAAACATATATATTGAACATATTTCTAACCGCGCCAGTTGCCGAAGCTGCATGAATAGGCATATGTATCTCTTAAATACAGTATTTTATAAATTGCAGTATATTATAGTATAATGAACAGTTTCTCACTATAGTATATTTCGTATATTTTTTTCGCACTATAATACAAAAAATTAAATAAACCACGTTAAAGATATTTTTATTAATTATTTATGTAATTTTAATATTGTCTGATGATACACTTGTTCTATTCGTTTGATCTGATGAACCTAGATTTAATTTTTTGGTATTCCAGCAAAAGGTGATATTTGCAGGATCGTTTCTAACAACAGATGGCTTCCTTTTACTTGCCTGTAATTATGAGTATGAATCCTATGATACACTAAACTCAAGAGTAAATTTTGTTGAACCTGCTGTAGTACCAATACTCATATTATATAATCTTTATAAGGTCGTCTTAAACAAACACTAATAGGGAATGTGTGTGGAACAATACCCACTATGCTGCTTCGTCACCTTACTGAATTGTAATGAGGATCTGTTAATAATGAGAGTAAATTTCTAATTATGATGATTGATATCAGGAAAATGTTTGAGTGAATGAAAAGTAGGGATGGCTATCAGTGTTGCTTTGACTGTTAATAAATGTGAAATAGGATTGCTTACAACTGCGAGATGCAATATACGATCGCTTGAACTGCATTTTCATTGCGCTTAAAGTACAATGAAGACCAAAAAAAGGTATGATAGGTCCTCTTCAGGGACACTTACTTCTGTGCATACTTTTGGTATGTTATATAAATTAATAAAATAATGTGGTAATGTAATAATAGTAAGTACCGTATTTATTTATTTATTATATATTTATGCACTGTTGCTTTTCGTGTAATTTAGTACGGTAATACCATCAGTTTCTTTGCTTTGTTATCATGGTTCATGGGTGGTAAATCATCTATTGAGAGAGTACTAGGTTTCTGAAAAACATTAAATGATGATAAATATTTTCATTTTTAGGTGCACAGTGCACTGAGCCAGAAATGGAATTGCATCCTGATCACTGCCATTGTAAAAGTGGCCTTACTTGCTCGGAAAGTGGTGGAATGGTAAGGAAAGAAAAATGATAATTTTACTATTACTGGACTTGTTTTGTTAACAGAATCCAAGGAAAATCCAAACGAACCTTAATGACTTCGCATAGTATAGACCCATGCAACACAAGTTAAATCTATCTTTAATGACTGGGTATGCGCGTTCAACTAAGACAGCGAGGCAGAAAATTGTGCTACATACAAATCTCTTCCGTACCTATTTTTTATGAATTGATACAAATAGTACAAAAACGCACAATAATTACTAGTAACACGACATAAAATGTTACTTGGTCACACGTTCAGGTGTTAATCCATTTTCCTTGCCTCTCATGTTCATTGCAGGTCTGATTAAAGCACTTTCGGCACACTAGGTGATTAGCACTATTAGCGCAATGTCAAATATATTTATATTGTAAACTGTCCTATGGCCTTATTTAAATAATTAAAAATAGAATATTTTTACCATTCTCAGTTATTATAAATACAACCTATTAAAACTACGTGCTTTTTGCAAGCATAGTCATAGAACTTGTCACTGTATTGTAATTCTTGAACAGTATCATTTTCTAGAAACAGAATGAAAAGTAAATTTATCTTGATTTAAATATGCCCTTAAATAAGATTTCATAAATTTCACCTTAAGCAGCTTTTAAACTTCTCTGTGTCGGGAATACTGATATAGTAATTATCAAAACGTTTTTTGAGGCGACGTGCTAGGATACGTGTGTTCTAAGGATTATATACCAATGTAGAAAGCAAGTTCCTTGGTGCTTTTTCTCACTATCGATATGTGATTCTGTAATGCGTACAATTTTATATTTATTCTTTCAAAGCATTAATACTAAACTAATGGTTGCTTAATAAATATATACTTAGCTGTTATTTTCCTTCAATCAGTTCAACTTTTTTCAGTTTTCCCCAATCAATTCCTGGATAATTTTTAAAGATCATAAAACGCCAAACTATTCAGATTATTGCTTCATTAAAGAAACTGCTTTTCTGAATCAAATGAAGTTTCATCCAAGTACTTACTACAGAATATTCGTTTCATTTTTCGAATTCTATTGGATATGAAAATTAATTCAACGTCTATAATTTCTACTAATTTTTTGAACATAAACCACAGTGTATCTAAATGCATTTTATGACTATAAGAGCTCAAGAACTTTTGCACATAATTTGAAACAGATTAACGCTTATTATATTGCACATCAGGAGGTTCAAATATTCGCTTACATAATTGTCATATTTAACACAAAACAATATTTTCATACTATATTCCAGTCACTGCATTGGGATAGTGTTGTTGTCTGCTGGTGCCTTCCGAAAATTTGCAGCCTAGGCTGTTGCTTATATGGTAGTTGCTTGAATGTACCTGAGTGTTAAAAGTACACAAAACATAGCCTCAAGTGTCACTCGAATAATCTAATATTTATATCTGCAAACTGACGAGATAATCTTATAATGCCATCTGCTTGTAATAGCGAAGTGAGCTGGAATTCGATTAGCCCATTGGAAGTGGATCAGAAGAAAAAACACTACATATGCACAGTAAAACTTTTCCTGGCATTACGATCATTTACCATTAATTATTCTGCTATTGAACATTATTATTCTGCTACGAACATGTCATTAGAAGCCTTAAGATAATCTGAAGATTCCCATAATGCAAGTGCTGTTTTTTATAGCACTAGTGTCTAGTAAAATCTCCGATCTAGTATGTTCAGAAGTTAGAGGAGTTATAAGGAATCGTTATCGTAATCCCCCTTACGGAATAAAGAGGTTGATATGGCTTCTGTCGAACTATTGCAGGCTACTCTCCAAACAGCTTTTAACAGGGCGAAACACAAGGAATTATGTGCATCCTGCTTTGTGTGCTTTCGTGCTGTAACGACTTAGCAATTTTTGATGACAAAAGGAAAAACTGTGCTTCGAATCTTAGCGAGGACGCAATTGATTTCTCACGTACCTGGTTTTAAAAGAAAAGAGAGAAACACTTCTAAGAATCGTTTCAGAATTAATCTGTAGACAATTGTTTGTTTAATTGAAGGAAGACTGTCTAACCGAAGAGATTCATTCGTTGAAGATGTTTTTCGGAAAAATTACAAGGGCAAAACCAGGAAAACTCTCCCTAGTTTGCCGGAATTCAAAACCCACATCGGTCAATGTTAAGCAGTCTGGGCCTTCAAGATATTAGTCATAAAAGTTATATAACTGAATACATATTTTCAAATGCTACTCTAAACATGAGGAAACGGAACAAGGCAAGAGGATTATACAGGTGGTACAAATTTTAAACAAGGTTCCTGTGTCCATCATTCATCTTAGAAGTATCAACAAATGTTATAGAACGTCGTCTATAGTCATCTTGTCTTGCAGAAATTCACTCTGCAGTCTATTTATATCTAGTGCCTGTATAATTGGTAACTGGTGTATGTTACTGCTTGTCGATGTAAGTTAACAGTAATTGCATGATGCTATATTACTTATGAAATTTATTCTATTTCACTTCGCTGCAGATTTAGATATGATAACTTCCTAATTTTTTGCTAGAGGAGGCTGAAATTGCTTTTATTCAGCCCACTTTATTAAAGACACACCTCACGTGTACATTGTGGAATAATTCTTTTCTAAATTAAAAAAAAAATGTCTTCATGGACCTTTTTCTTGAATTCTAGATATTCATAGTATCTAAATGGCAGCACTTTCTAAACCCGTGCTGGTATTTTAATTTTTAAAAGATGTGAATTATTTCCTGCTAATGGTGTATGCTATTGCTTGTTATTTATTTTAGTTACAGTATGAGAATTTCTAAGTCTCTTTTTCACTCAAAGGGAATAATTTCCCTAATTATTGTTTATTTGTTAATCTTGACCTTGAATGTTTTTGCTGATTATACTGTTAAAATTCAAAATCTACTTGGAAATCTCTAAGCCATTATACAACATAAATTATTGAAATTTTAAGCAAATCGGGTAGTAATTCAAATTATTAGTGTGACTTAAATGGTTCTTAATATGTAGTCGAAAAATATTGTGGGGGCACGATGAATAAGACGTAAGAAATGACTACTCTCTCAATAAAATTGTGGTTATAGCTCAAATTATTTATTGTTCAAAACCTAAATACTTTGCGTTTGCACAAGAGTTCAGATACGTAACAAATAGATAAAAATAATATTTTCTTCTGTACTGTAAAATCTGTCGTGCTTATAATTTTTAGCTTATGCTTTAACTAAAACTTCCTTATTCAGTAACATTTAACCTATAATTATTCCTATTAATATTTATTAACATGTATTATTCCTTAACTTATGTTATTATATAATAGGGTCTTATCAATTTTAATGCAAAAATTGGAAGATATTTATTCACATTCACATAAGCTCATTTGAAAGAGAGAAGGGTAAATATGTACATTTAACCTAAGGATTAGAAACCTGGATAGTGGAATCAGGATATTCTGATGCGTAAAAAATCTAGTTAAAATTTCAGTTGTCTATTTCAACAGTTCTAATGAACAATCTGAATTAAAAAATAGGTATAAAATTTAAATTAGATGTTCATTAAATAATGATATCTATGAAGTAATTCAAACAAATATTAGCTTTTCAGTATTAAAATATATCAGTAGTACTTTTAAAATATCATATTTCAATATTATATTTTCTTTTAGTAGTAGAAGTAAATTTAACATTTGTCAAGCTTTAAAACTTGACATTTGGCTAGCCTATTCCCTCTAGAAAGCTTAATATGATTGTGCATATGAGTTAACAGGAAAAATCAAAGAAGAATAAGCACTTCTTTCCAAATTTAACAACTTGTTTTCATCGATTTCTTAGACTAAAATTTACAAAATTTTAATATTAATAGAAAAATTCATGATACATTAGAAAAAAAACTTTGTTTATGAAATAAGTAATCATTCTGTATTTTTATAAACTCCAAGTTGGATAATAGAAAATATGATTTTAAGTTGTATTACAGAATTAACAATCTTTACCTGCAATATCGAGGAAAAAACTGCAGTAGCTACTCAACGACCTGTTCTGATCAATTTTTCTTCTGCATTGTGGGTACGGTTATGACAATTGATCTCGGGTAGATTGTTCCAGGTTTGAATTCGGTGAATGGATTAGTTGCATGACTAATTTCTTTGTTTTCTCTAAACATATTTTGCAGTTCCCCCATATGAAGCATATATAAAAATCAGTTTTCTTTAGGAAATCCTCCTCGAATACATACCTACTGTTGAGCAGATAGTTCTTTCGTAATATGCCGAATTCGACTAAACAAGCAAGCAGACTTTTATATTTCCACTCGAATCTCCAAGCCATATCTAAAACATATGGCAGAAATAAACGAATTAGAGATATAATAAATATTTTGTTCTTCCGAAGTTCTACAATTAATAAAAAAAGAATTATAAATGTATTAAATCTCTTTAACAAATAATAATTTATTTTTATCTTTTTTTTATACATTTTTCTATTTGCAGCTGAAATGCATGAAAATGTGAAGAAAAAAATCTTGGAAAAAGAATGCATATTCTTTATGTGTCACACTGTTATTCTACAGAAAAGTTTCTTTATGAAAATCAAACTGTATTTTCAAAATGAAATAAAGTCTGTCTAAAGTTGCATGAGTCATTATGTTTCTCGAGTCTTTAATTCATTCAGTTTCTTTGTTAACAGATTTCAAATACGCTAAATTAAAAACGGATCTTCAAGTAAGTGAGTAAAATATATATTCACCTGATTCCTGATTATATATTATATTTGCTTATCTTGATATCAACAACGAAATAATGCAATTTGGTTTAGGCTTATGTTTAAGATTAACCTTCAATTTTTTAACTATGCCGCCTGCTTGTCAGTTTGCATCAACGTTTGGTCAAAGGCTATGAATATAAGATAAAATTTAATTTAAAACTAATTGTTAATAAAACGGAAAGCAAAGTTATCCCAATTTTATGTATGTAAAATACTGTGAAAATTATTTACATGAAAAGGAGTTAAAACTAGCTACGGAAAATGCTTATTTAATAAGAAATGCTAGCACCCCTAATAACAGTATAGGAAAACTCTACTGTAGTCACTGTTTACTATGTAAAACTATACTATGTAATACTATGTAAAGTACTATTTCTTATGCTCTTACTCTGTACGGACGGAACCAAAGGAGGCGAAAGCAGAAAAGGGAAGTAACCGTTTAATCACTTTTGAGCAAGCATGCCGGAGCGAAGTGGTCAATGCAGTCTGAATAGTAAGAGACAAGAGGTTTAAACCTCCTTGGTCAGATCTCTCGGTATCATCTTGGTAAATGAGAGCCGCACATTGAAAGATCTGAGTCTGGACGTCAAATATCTTAGAGGGCAAGGTTATGATGGCGCTCGTGCCATCATAACGAGCGGGTTATGAGCGGGGCGTTTAAAGGGACGCAAGCAGGTATTGCTGAGCATCAACGTAAAGCCATTTATGTGCATTGTATGTCCCACTGCTTAAATCTTGCAATCTCGGGATCTTGCCAAGTCCATCCCGAATTGTTTTGGAATAATTGAAAAGACATGTTCATTCCTTCACACAGTAAAGAGACAAGAAGTTTATTAACGAAGATTGATGAATTTTGCACAGAACCAAAAAAGGCTGCATTTAAAGAAATTGTACCCCTTGTTTTGTCCTACAAGATGGGTGGAGAGGCATGTTCCTGTAATGATTTTCATTGGACTTCTGTTTGCTATGGGCAAAAGCTTGGATGAAATTAGTCGTTGGACTGGCCGTAACGCGTCGACTGGTGCCACTGGATTAATCAACAACTCCATCCGCACTGTGAAATTTACAGTATCCTTCTTCATAAATAAATTCGTATTTAGTATCAACATTTTATTAAGCAAATATCTACAAAAAGAAGACTTGGATTTCTGCGTCTACAAAAGAAGACTTGGACTGCGGCTGTAAAACAAGCCCAAATGCTTCAAGATCAGTTGTTGGACATCACAAATGATCATTTTGAGACATTTTTTTTCTAAAGAAAGAGCAGTATGCGGGAAACATGAGTTGCCAGTCATTGTTCCGAGGATAAATAAATTATAAGTCGATCGTCCGTAGATATTACTGACCCCAAATCGTATTACCGTATTTCTATCTTTATCCCATTTTTGGATACCATGATTACATAAATTCAGAATGGGATTTTAGCTCATAAAGATATTCTATCTTCCTTTTCCTGCTTGGAACCTGGTTAAGAAAACATCAACAATTTCGATATATTACGATTTACGATGATGACCTTCTTGAAAATGATGCCTTCATCACCACTGAGCAAGTATGAATATTTGCAATGAAAAAGACAAATGAGAGAATTTCCAGACCCCAAACTATCGGCTATCGAAATGTTAAATAGATGAGAAAAAGAGATGTTTCCCAACATACACCAAGTTTTTTTTAAAATGTTGCGGTAATACCAGTGACAAAAGCAACTCTAGAGAGGAGCTACAGTCCCTTAAGAAAACTGAAGACGTATTTGAGGAATACAACAGCGAGAAATGTAGACTTACCGCTCTGACACTTATAAATATATATTATAATATAGACATAAATGTTAATTAAGTGCTCAATACGTCAGGCCGAAAGGACGTGACGTATTTGAATATTATCTTATAATTTGCTGTCATTTTCTAACATATTTAGTTTGATGTTTAATGTTAATGCATTTTGTTGTAATAAAATAAACAAAATTTGATACTATTTTATCTATATATCATAATCATTGTTAAGTCTAAGATAAACATGACTTAGACGGTTTTTAAGTTTTCTTAAGCACCTAATGCATGAATTTATGATAACAGAAAATTTATGAAATAGATTAAGGGAACACCTATGTTTACTCCAGTATAATTTCGAGACGTCAACACGATATAAAATTATTAGTCGTTCTAGCCTGTTTCTCAAGTCTAAATGTGTGCTATGAAAATGTA
The DNA here is from genome assembly GCF_044657685.1 of Stegodyphus dumicola. Taxonomy (NCBI): domain Eukaryota; kingdom Metazoa; phylum Arthropoda; class Arachnida; order Araneae; family Eresidae; genus Stegodyphus; species Stegodyphus dumicola. Next base: position 76,053,421 of record NC_140772.1, on the reverse strand, counting down.
AGAAACGGCATATATTTGGAAATAAAGAAACAGATTAACAGATTTTTAATGAAATCTATCCTTTCCTCTCTGTTACAGAAGTTCAGTTCTTTACAATCTAAAATTCAGAACTTTTCGGTTGAAAATAACTTATTTTTAACTGCTTTCAAACTGCAGTTGACGGACAAGTATTCGTAAAGAAACTCATCTTTCTTTTACATGCTCATTTCATGTAATTTAAAAGTATGGACCTTTAAATATGAGAACTACATATATAATGAACATTTTTTAAACTAGCAAAATCTCTACCCCACAGTCACTGAGTGTCAGATAGATACTTTAGCTGATACAGTAAAAACAACTAAATAAGATTAGGAGAAAGGGTTGACGACTCTTTGCAGATAATTTCGTTACGTCATTACAGCTGAAAGAAAAATTTGAAAGAGAGCAAAATGTTCTACTTTAGTCATAAACAAATTTGACGAGAAAAACATCTCTGGTGAAAAAAGGTAATGCAGATAAATAACTCCTAGCGAAGATTTCGAAATCTTCATTTCCTGTAAATCAAAGCAAAGGATTTAAAAAAATATGTATGCTAACATTCTTCTCTGTTAAACAAAGTGTACACTTACTGATAAGGTCAGCCTCCATTTAGGGGAAAAAAAGAGTTATAGGTACAACCCATTTTTTTTTTTTTTTCTCTCTCTCTCTCTCTACAAAGGTTAACTGAGAAGGAATAAGTGGTCAACTGACAAATTTCTTTAACACAAAACAACGTTAACGCAATGTTGTTCGTTAACACACAATATTTTTCAATGACTAACATAAAATGCATCTCATTTTAACATTTGTATTACAAGTATATTAAAGAAACCACTACATATATGTAAAATTAAAAAATCTGATGCGAACACCGCATGACTTCCTTGTATGTCATATTAAGTTATACACATTCTTGCTGCACTTCATTTAAATTTATTTCCTTGAATTATTCTAAATTAACCGATCCCTCAAGGCAAGTTGAAAATGACATCAAAAATTGCAAATTTCAAAATTAAATATCCCTGTCAATTTTTGTCTTACGAGAGTAAGACTTCTTGTAATTTTATGTTTTTTATAACGAGTATAAAACTTTCCCCAATTATAAACACAGGAACTGAGAGGCCGGAATAAAAGTAAGGTTATGTTATTTGTCCAAAGTTATTTTTTCTAAATTTGACATTGACAAAACATGAATATTTTCGTCATTTAGAACACTAATGTTCTAATTATATGACTATGACCAACGATCGCGAAAATAAAGGCCAGGCAAGGACTTTTAAATCGTGTGGGGGGCTGGATGTGAGTATATATATGACGATGTTAAGACTATCTGATAAATTATATTTCAGACGGGAAATTAAGTTACAGAGGTTTTGAGCAGGGCCGATCCTAGTAGGTGTGTAGCTCGTGCACCGCACGCGTGGGGCCAAAACAAGGGGCTATTGCAAGATGCATATAGTTATATCAATCTAGCAAAATATTTTACGAATTTCTCAAAGTAAAACTTATAAAAAGTCAAATAAATATGCTGAATTTTAAATACCTATTGAAAAATCAAAATAAGTCCCGTTATCCCGATAGCATGACATAGATTAAGAAACATAGAATGCTAGTGCACAGTATTGTTCATTAATGGACAACACACTGTGCACTAACATTCTATTTTTCTTAAATGGTATTAATAATTAATGGTTCTTTATTAATGATTAATTGCCCATTAATGTCTATTCTTAACACACATTTATCATTTGATAGCAAAATTCATGACACAGCCGGCAAAGGTTTTTTTTTTTTTTTTTTGCGTATCAGCGGGACTGGCGACCCACTGTGGATTGATGCTTAGCAAAAGTGTCTCAAAAATTACTTCTGCGAAAGATGCTTTACGAAAATATCTAATATGATTAATATTACCTAAGACATAGAAGTGTTTAAATTCAATATGCATTTGGGTAACTTAAAAGTTTTCAATTTAATAATAATGTACAATGTAGCCTTCCAATGCCTTATCAATGTAGAAACATACAAACTTACTTATAACTTACTTATTAAACTTAAGCAACGTAGAAACTTACAAACTTACACTGCCTTACAGTGTAGAAAAACAAAACAGAGGAAAGAAGTGATTTTTGTGTCTATGGTTTTACAACGCAACGGTTTTACAATGCCCTTTTCATTTTTAGTGTGTTGTACCGCTATTGAAAGACACTTTCTTGTAGTTTGGTATTAAGTTGGTATTAAGTTATTTGAGAAAAAAATCTTGCCGCTTCTTTTGATTAAATGATTTTCATTACAAAACCCGTTTTAAAAGCACTTCAGTATTCACAGAGTATTATTAATGTTAGCGAAGTTTGCCAAAGTTCTAAATTTTTTTTATATTATAGGTACTTAATGGTACTTTACTACTATATTGAAAAATTGAGGGTTTTATGCGTTTTGTAAGCTCTAAATGTAACAAAATGTCATATAATCAAATAGTCGAATCAAGAAATATACAACATACCACTAAAAACAGAAATAAAAGAAAACATTTATTAAAAGTTAATCGTGATCTATATATAGCTGCCAGCTTACATGTATACTCCATCTCCTAGTTGAAGAGTAATTTCATATCATCTATAATCCACTTATAATCCACTTAGCCCCTTACTGTGTCACCATGTTTACTATTTTTTCTATATTAGCAGGATTTATCTATTTGATGGTTCTTCATAAAACCTCCTGTATGCATCACGTTTAAGATTGAACTGATGAACTTTGTTGAATTGTCAACAAATATTGAGCCTGTTACATTGATTTATAAATTTAGTAACAAAATTGTCTACTATTGTATGTTTTGGTATACGGTCAGATCATCCTTTTATTCAATCGTTACACTTAGAATTTCAGACATATTTATTCATATAACAGGTTTAAATAATTTTTAAAAAAATAATTAAAAAAATACTTTTCCGCATTTAGAAATTGGCTGTAGATAGGTGGGAAATAAATCTGTTTACTCAGGCAGTTTTTTTTTTATCAATTCAACATATTTCAGATACACTCTTTGGTGTTTAGGTTTGAAATTTTGCTTTCCAGAATTAGAGATAATTTGAAATAAAAATGAAGTTCTAATAAAAACTTATTTAAATTTATTATAAGAATAATATTTCTAATAAAAACTGGTCTTATTATTTTTACCTTTGCTCGCATATTAAAAATAAAGTGACGTTTATCAAACTATGAAAGATCACTTTAAATTAGAGGAGTGAAAAAAGCAACATTTTTACGGATTTCAAATGGATATTTTTGTTAAAGAGGTTAAATCTAAATATCACACAAATGCACTTTTAATATTACCAGCTATAACCTGTTTCAATATTTGCCAGAAATTGTAAGGTTATTACTGTATAAACCTCTATGTTGCACTGATGAAAACACTCACTATATATTGTATATACATGAGGCAAAATATCGACTTTTTCATTTTTAGATATTATGTAATTTCTGTAAAAGGAAATCCACTTTATATAAATGTAAAATATCATTTTTAGATAGCTTGTATATTCGAGAATATGTAAGCCAAATTTAGTACAATTCTTAACCAGTCAAAATTTGGCATTCAGAGGAACTAATACGAAGTTGTTTCATAAAGATAATGGTAATTTTTTAAAGGCAGTAGAGAGGGTGGCTAAATTTGATCCAGTTATTTCAGAACATCTTAATGACGTCAGTAAATGCAAAGATAACAAACAACGTATTCCACACTACTTAGGAACAGCATTTTTAATATAAAATAATTCATATTTTAGCCGAATCTATTCGTAATGCGATAACACGCATTGTCAAAAAAGCCAAACATTACACCAGGGTTTGTTAAACTGTGAGTCGCGACTCCCAAGGGACCTGCAGCAGGGGGGTCGCCAAACATTTTAGCAGTTTTGATATTTCTTATAATAATTTTACAATTACCAAATATTTTTACGCAATGTATTTGAAAATTGATAAAGATAAGACAATATAGACAAAGAAAGAAGGAAAACGTTTCGACGCATTCTTTTTATAATATAAACGCTCATTTTCCTTGCTTTGCACGTGACACTGTCATTTTGTCTGTTACTTATTTAAAATTTTCACATTGTTCTTTGTCTTAAAATTATAAATTAAAGTTAATGTATCAGGTTCAGTGTTTCTCCTTACTTGCTTGGGGAACATTGAAGAACCTGACTCGGAACAGGGAGCTTACTAAAGCTATGTTCAATAGATGTGGGAAGTAGACAAGATACACAGGAAGGGTATACGAAACCCTTTATTTTTCACTCTTTACAATAATTTCCGTACTTCGGAATACAGAGACCAACTACTTGTGGTCTGAACGTAAGAATATAAAAATATTTAACTAAACTCTAACTTAACTTTGGAATAATAATTAAGGGCCTACGTGGAAGATTGGCCTTATATTAACAGGAAGCCGTATGTAGTACAGAGAACTGTTAACACTACAATGCGTTTAAAAATTATCACGAGGATTAAACCTCTGGTCTGGAAGGCAACCAGCAACCGAGTAAAACTGCTAAGGTAAGCGGCTTGCTTCGACTAACTCCTTCCTCTCTCTCGCTTGGCAAAAAGCCACAACTTAAGTATTTGGCGTTCGCCAGACAAATTTTGCATAAATAAGTTAAAACTTTTAATTCTGGCCGGAAGTAGAAAATAAGAAGTGATAGTAAAGATTTAAAATAAAAATAAACGTTAGTAAAACTTAAGATCCTTACATACTTCCAGAGTTAATTAGTTTGAAACTGAGGTCTAAAACGACCTTGTTGAAAACTTTTAGCTTTAGAATCTAACGCGAGGCCAATCTTTTACAAACATTTCTCACTAGAAACTAGAAATTAAAAAAAATTGTTTTTACAATATCAGCTCCATGGACAACCAATTTTTCATCTGTACTGCATCTAAACAGGAGCTTTTATTCAAATCTGGTTCCTTCCAGAGATCTGGAAGGAAAACTAGTTTAATGAAATGTTACACAATGAAATGGCAAGTAACATGAATATTTATATTTCTCTTAACATTCTTATTTCATTCATGACTTTATTTTAATTATCTCTCCCCGTGCTCTCTGACATGTGTTGTAAAAGAAAACACCAAACACGAATGTGTTTATGTGTACGTTTTCAACACTGCCGCCTACAATCAAAACACTAACGTGTTAAAATTCAACATAACAAGACCTCGTAACACACCCTATCTTCAACTCTAAACCCTGAGGTACTATTCTGAAAGTGGCTAACTCTGAAGTGTAGCGTCATAGAGCCTAACTACATTCATTCAACCTTTAAAACATATTCGCCATAATTTGGTCTTTTTACAGTCACACGAATAAGTTTAAAATTTTTTTGCATTACTTTCACTTTTACCATATCACAGTATTTCTTAACATTTAAAATAACAGTTCACATTGTATATAAGAACACATTAACATGCCGTTAATTTTACGCATTTTAAAACGTACATTAGTAGTACATTGTTAAATTCTATTCTTTTCCAAGCAAGTGCCAATCCTTCTACATTGAAATACTACATTTCAAAAAGTCTTTCAGACTAAAACGTCTTTCTTGCCAGAAAGTTTTAAATAAAATTTATACAATAACTTTTACAATATTTAAGTATTTACACATTCCTATTATACATCAACTTTAGTTTTACGCGCGAGTAATTGAAAAACATAATACCAAAATCAGTAACAACTCATTTCTCGCCTCTTTGGCGATAAAGGTAGACCTCACATGAGGTAAAACTTCTTGAAATCTGCCACTTGCAGTAAGAATGAAAGATTAACTTAAGTTTGCAAAGTAACATAAAATTTTACTTATCTTTGTGATATTCGGACATTCTTTTCTCAGCCCAGTCCTGGAAGGTAGGGAAGATTCTCGTTTGATTTATCCTCCTTCTTGTGCGGGCTCGCCCCTCAGTTTCTTCCTCTAGAAGCTTTCTTTTTACTCCAGTTAGGTCACCCTTGAATACCTTCTTTTTCGCCTCTGCCTGTGGTCTTCGCCGTTTGATGGCAGCTGGTCTTGGCGGAACCGGGACACTTCTCTCTCGTTCCTGCTTGGACCTAGTTGCTGGCCGTTCAAATTTTCCTTGTATCTTTTCCACCGCCGCTGGTGGCCCTTCCGCAGTTCGGCAACATTTGCTGCGGAGATTCCTGTCCGATGAGTATATCTTCCATTTGGGAGCCGGGTTATAGTTGCCGTTATTTCTCCTGACTCTCTTTGCATTGGTCGTACTTCTCTCTTCTTCATTCTGGAGGTGGTCGTGCGCTCTCTTTTGTGGTCGGTGGAACGGCTTCTTTTTCTTGTTACCTTCAATTTTCCAACGGGGAAACTTTCTTTTCATTTGCTCCTGCCTCCTAATGGCTTGCCCTTGTACTTATCGTTGTTCCACCTCTGGAGCTTGTGCCTGCAGTGCCTGCCGTGCCGGATCCTGCAAAAGATCTTTGAAAATTTGCATTTTATTACGATCATAGTAGGGTTTTATTTGATCAATGTTTGCGGAGCATGTTTCACCATTCCTGGCTTTTAACACCACTACAGAGTGAGTTATTTTTTCTATGACATATAGTCCATCAAATCGTGGAAAAAATTTGGCTGTTTTATCTTCTGGTGCTGAAGAAAGTGAAAGCTTAATTTTCAATACTTCATCTCCTACTTTATAAGTTACTCCCCGTCGTTTCAAGTCGTAATAAAGTTTTTGTTTTCTCTGGGCTACTTCAGTATTCTGTTTTGCTTCTTTAATTAATTTTTCTATATCACCCATTTTAAATTTTGGGGCTCTTTGTTGCACATAAAATAATTTATCTAACGGCGTTATAATCTTTCTGCCTAAAAATAACTCAGCAGGAGTTTTGCCCGTTGTATCATGTTTTGCGGTCCTAAGGGCGAAAGCAAATTCATTGACATAGTTATCCCAGCTTTTATGAAAATTTTTAACATAACTACGGATAATTTTCACTATATTTCTATTGACCCGTTCCGCTATATTTGATTGCGGCCGGTACGGGACCATTTTTAAATGACGTATGCCCAGTTTTTGGCACATGTCTTCAAATATATTACTTACAAATTGAGGACCATTATCCGATATAACTTTTAGGGGCGCCCCGTATTTTAAAATATATTTATTTAAAATAGAATCAGTAATTAATTTCTCGGAGGCTCGTTTTAAGGGAACAATTTCGGTCCACTTACTAAAATGATCAACCATAACAAGGAGACAGCGACTTTTATTTAACTGACTTTTTGGGAAAGGGCCCGATAAATCGATGCCAATTATTTCATTTGGAAATTCGGATTTAATACTATTTAGAAACCCGGTCGGGCGGAAATTAATATAATTAACTGCTTGACATGTTGGGCAGGACTGGACATACGCCCTAGTTAACTTTTGCAGTTCAGGAAAATAGACTGCCTCGCGTACGCGTTGGATAGTTTTTCGAATACCAGCATGAGAAGCTAAAGGGCTGTCATGCAACACCTGCAGGATTTTTAATCTAAGACTAGCTGGGATAACAGGTCGAAATTCGTTGTTGGAATTTGTAGTTTTTGTATAAAATAATAGACCATCCATTAGTTCGTAATGGGCCGCCCTATTTCTTATCGCAACAATATCTTGGTGGCTAAAATTTTCAGGATCCTTTAAATACTCATAAATGCTTCCAAACTCAGGATCCTTACCCAGTTCGGTTATTACAGTTTCTCGGGAATTTATTGTACATGCTGTGAGCATTGCCACCTTTACAGTATTACCTTCTTCGTCTATTTTTATTCTGGATAGGGCATCTGATACGATATTTTCCTTTCCGGGGGTATGCTTGATTTCCAGATTATATTCTTGTAGCTTGAGTGCCCATCTTATTAACCTTGGGGATAAATTTTTCCCTGAGTACAATCTAGTTACCGCCGCATGATCAGAATACACTGTTATTGGCGCCCTTCCAAAATAGACTCGGAACTTTTGCACTGCTAACAGAACTGCAAGTGCCTCTCTCTCTCGGTCGCGGAATAATTTCTTTGTGTTTGATTTAAAGTTCGGCTAAAAAATGCCACGGGCTGCTGATTTTGCGAAAGTACCGCTCCTACCGCATAATCCGAAGCATCCGCTGAAATTTCTAAATTCTCATCCTTTTCAGGAAATTTTAACACAGGGGCTTGCGTTAATGCTTGCTTTAATTTTTCGAAAGCACTATTGGCTTCGGCCGTCCACGTAAATCTTGTCTTTTTCCTTTTTAATTTTAACAATGGTTCAGCAATAGCTGCAAAATCTTTTATAAAGGACCTATAATATGAACAAAGTCCTAGAAAAGAAGAGAGCTTCTTCGCAGTGTTTGGCGGCGGATACTTTTGCACAGCCATTATTTTTGATTCGTCTGTCTCGATTCCTTTCTGAGATATTTTGTAACCTAAATATTTTAATTCAGGGGCTGCAAATTTGCACTTTTCAACATTAACTTTTAGACCGGCCTCATTTAATAAAGAAAACACCTGTCTTAAATCCTGTACATGTTGGTCCAAATTATCACTAGTAATAATAATATCGTCTAAATAGATAAATGTGGACTTTCCAAGAACAGGCCTTAACAAAATGTCCATACATCGCTGAAATGTTGCCGGTCCCCTGAAAGGCCAAACGGCATACGCAGGAATGCATAAGTGCCAGACGTGGTTATAAAAGCAGTCTTAGGCACGTCCTCAGGTCTAACCCCTATTTGGAAATAACCAGTCGTTAAGTCTAAAGTCGTCATATATTTGGTAGACGTTATGTTCCTTAGAATTTCTTCAATAATAGTTAACTGATATACCGGATATTTAGTTATGGAGTTTAATTTACGATAGTCGATCGCGAAACGCCACCTTTTTGGATGTGTTAATGGATAGTCATTATTTTTCTTACATAAAACCACCGGGCTAGCATAACTACTTGAGATGGGCGTTATGATCTTTTTACGTGGCATATCGCTGATGTGCCATTCTATAATTTTTTCTTTATTCTTATCATACCGGTATGCTTTGTGGCGAACTGGCATTGAATCTCCGGTGTCAATACTATGGTTAGTAACTTGAGTAAATCCTGGAATATCACTAAATAACGAAGCAAATTCACTTACCACTTGTCGGATTCTTTGTTGCTCTTCATTAGGCAGGTGGTCAAGGTTTAACATCGGCGGTTCGGCCTTTTCTTCTCGAACTGGTTTCATCGTCAACTTAAGGGACGCTTCATTAAAATCCAGCGTTGCTTGTGCCTCTGAAAGAAAATCTATTCCTAAGATAATATGTGCTTGCAGATTCTTTACTATAAAAAACATAACCTTTACTTGTTCGTCCTTGATACGGACGTATAGCGGTAATTTACCTATGCACTTACATCTTTCTCCTTGCGCAGCTAACAATGTCGTATTATCCGAATTATATATGCGATATTTACGAAAATACTTCCTAAAAAAATCTTCTGCCACACAGGAACACTGCGCGCCTGTATCCAGGAGTGCGGTGGCTGGGATATTATTCACCAACACTTCAATCTTCGGAAGAGTCAAATTTTTCACCATTACTGTATTTAACTTGAAGAAAGAGGGGTTTTCTTGGCCTTCGGATTTCCGCACCCTCCCGTCAGCAGAAATCCGTTTTAGTTTAAATCATTTTTCATTTCCATGCTTTCCTTCTTTTTCCACTGGCCTTGAGACTTTTTTCCTGGATTGCTATTGAACTGTCGACGTTCGCCGGCTGTTTTTGGTTGGTCGGGTTTCCTTGCTCACTGATTCGCTTTGCTTCCGTAGCCATGTGCTTGACTTTGCTGTGGTCTTGGCTCACCAAATTGGTTTCGTTGTTGATATTGGCGTCTTCTTTCAATGTCCGCCGTTCTTCTACTTTCAAACTGGATTGCTAGCTCAAATAATTTTTCCAGTGTAGTCGGATTCCTTAATACAATAAAGTCTTGTACTTGGGGAAGTAACCTCGGCAAAATCACTTGAATTATCTCAGGATCCGGACGGTTTCCATACAAGAGTTTGAAGACGTGAATTTTTCTTAAAATAAAGCTTGAGAGAATTTCGATTCTTTGCTGATATGTGCTGAAAAGTTCCGTTTCTAATTTCGCACGATCCCTTACGACAGGGAAGGCTTTTACTAGGGCAGTCTTGAAATTTTCGTAAGTATAAGTGGGACTTCCTGCTTGACCCAAGAGACTTCTGCCTATACATTTGAACCAGTTAAGCGCTTGGCCCCTCAAAGCGCTGGTAGCTAATGTAACTTTCTGAAACTCGTGCACGGGGTAGAGCATGAAGTGGTCATCTAGTTTTTCCAAAAAACTGGTAACCGGTGAGTTTCCATTAAATGTTGCTTCTGGTTTCATCGAAGCGCGCATGGTCTAGACGATGTAACCAAATCCTTCCAGGGCGGCAGCTGGCATTTCTGGATTCTGAGCCGCTTCTGCAGGCAGCACAGGTTCTTCTTGAAACTCGGCCATGGTTATTCTTCTTCGTTCGTTCTTCCACTATCAAGTTCTATGTTCCGCCTTACTTTCCTTGATAACATGCAAAGACCCTGACTCTGAACAGGGAGCTTACTAAAGCTATGTTCAATAAATGTGGGAAGTAGACAAGATACACAGGAAGGGTATACGAAACCTCTATTTTTCACTCTTTACAATAATTTCCGTACTTCGGAATACAGAGACCAACTACTTGTGGTCTGAACGTAAGAATATAAAAATATTTAACTAAACTCTAACTTAACTTTGGAATAATAAACAAGGGCCTACGTGGAAGATTGGCCTTATATTAACAGGAAGCCGTATGTAGTACAGAGAACTGTTAACACTACAATACGTTTAAAAATTATCACGAGGATTAAACCTCTGGTCTGGAAGACAACCAGCAACCGAGTAAAACTGCTAAGGTAAGCGGCCTGCTTCGACTAACTCCTTGCTCTCTCTCGCTTGGCAAAAAGCCTCAACTTAAGTACTTGGCGTTCGCCAGACAAATTTTTCATAAATAAGTTAACGCTTTTAATTCTGGCCGGAAGTAGAAAATAAGAAGTGATAGTAAAGATTTAAAATAAAAATAAACGTTAGTAAAACTTAAGATCCTTACAAATGACCTAAAACTGCAATAGTATATTACAGTACAAGTGAAAAAATTGACAGTTTCTCTCCCGTGTGTCTGATTTGCGCAATACTTATGGGGTCCCACAAAATTTTTGTAAATATTATTTGGTCCTGGGGGTCGTGACAGAAAAAAAATTATAAGAAATCCTGCATTACACTATAATTCTCTACTCTACACCAAATATTAGTTACACAGAACAGATAACGTTTGTAATTAAATGTGTGAAGACAACTGATGGTAAGATAGATATTTTAGAATTTTTTCTAGGATTTTTGCCAATAACTAATACCACTGGAGAAGGTCTGTCAAATTTTCTATTAGAGAAGCTATTGCCTAGTTTGCAGATCGAAGTTATAGCTATACGGGGTCAGGGCTATACAATGGATCGAACATAAATGGGAAAATATACGGCTCGTATACGGTTTCAGAAACAGATTCTCGAAATCAGTGCTAGAATATACGTGCCGTATGCAGTCATACATTAAATCTCGTCCTTAATGACGCTGCCAGCTGCAGTGATAAAATTCCTAGTTTTTATTTTATTTTTTTTATATATAGCGCAATACTTTTCTGCGTCCCTATATCAATCTAATTCACTAAAAAGCACGTGGAAAGTATAACTTTAAAACCGTTCAGCGGGAAAGTCGTATCAATGCTATTAGACCTCTCGAACAAGACCTAAAAAACATAATTACCACATTAAACGCCTTAATTGAAGATATCAGAAAAGACACGAAAACAAAAATGGGTGCTGAATCATTAATTAAAAGTCTTGAAACATTTAAATTTTTTGTATTCAATCTTAATTTGGCATGATTTATTATCATGAATTGATGTATTGAGTAAAATGCTTCAAAATCCTAAATTAAACATTGGGGAAGACATTGACAATTTGTGCTTAGAGATAATCTTAAAAATTATTTAGTTTTCCAAAGATCTGACGATAATTTAAAGCATTTGCCTATTTAGCAACAATACTTGCTAGAGATTTAATATATTGATTCCGAATTTCCCATCTCGAAGCTCGGGAAAAAAGGTCCGTTTATTTGTTTACGAGAACAGTGATGAACCAGTTTTAAATCCCTTCCAGCAATTCAAGACTGCTTTCTATTTTGCAGGTCTTGATCGCGGGATCTATTCTGTAAATGAAAGTGAAAGATTTATTATCTGAGTACTATTCAATATTCTGCTTTCTGTATAATTTCTACAACATTTCTAATGGCAATCTCATGAAAGCCTGCATGGATTTAGATATTAAGTCAAAAATTATCTCATTCCCTGTTTTCAAAATTTTGCTCTAGCAATACAAAGTTTTTTAACCTTACCTGTTTTTGTGGTTTCAGGTGAAAGAAGTTTGAGTAAATTAAAAATTATTAAAAATTGTTTGAAAAGTAATATAGCAACACTGTTCGAAATAAAATATCTTTTTCTTCAGCGCACGTGATAGTTGCCATTCGGGGAAATGCAAAATATGTATCTTACATTTTCCCGAATATGTAAGACATTTACATTTACCGCGGCCCGATATAAAATACTTTTATCTCCCACGGCCAACGTGTTGCCTTTCATTAAAGCCTTTTACTTTCAAATTTAATCTGAAATGCTATTGAGTAATAAACTAAGCAACAGAAAAGCAGTAAGCACAGTTCTTAAAAACACTTTTTCTACTTTTTGATGTGATTCATTTAACTAAACATGCATTAAAATCATGAGGTGTCTTATTAGAACTATTCAATATTTTACTAAATCATATTAGCTGGGTTAATTAAATTCATTACATTCTTTTCATTTTTATAATTGTTTAGGCGAGTGAGAAGCTAGGTTTTATCGAAGTAATACTGCAAATATAAAAATACGCATGGCAGCCTCTAACCAGAGCCAGATTTAGACTTGATAAGGCCCTAAGCTATTTGAGATATGGGGCCCTTTGTAAGTCTGTTATAATATATTTTAATACTATTTATACTATATTTTAATTTTGTGGTGCCCCCAAAAAATGGGGGCCAGAAGCTATAGCTTGTGTAGCTTATACGTAAATCCGGTCCTGCCTCTAATACTTTATCGGGAATCCTAAAGCTATTCTATTTTTAAATATTTGTGATTTTGCTGTTGAATTGAATTTTACTAAGTGCCAAGAATAGTATATTTAATAAATTTAAATGTTAACACATAAAAAGTTAGAAATAAAAGGACAAAAAACTTTCTTTACCCATCTTACTAAGAAAAATGAGTATCGATATGATGAACTGGGAAAAGACTGAAAAATGTATAAAAATGTGTGCTAACAATTACACGGCATCGGGAATTCTAAAGATATGCTGCTATGCAGCTTTCAAAAATTTTGAATGAACTGTATGTAGCGTAAGTGCAAAGAAAACTACACTTAATAACAATTATGAAAAGTACAGGAAAAAAGGAAAGGGTCAACAGTCATGAATGCAAGAGCAGACTGGTAGACATGAATGACCTCAGAGAGAATGAGCTCAGACAGAATGAGCTCAGAGAGAGCGTAAATAATCTTAACATACCCTTTTGGAAGACCGTTAAAATTTGAAACCTTTCAGAATTTAACCTTCCAGCCTCCCAAAGACATTGCCATATTTTCCTTCTCATCTTTAATAGTTACAGTTACTTGAAGAGATATCCATCAGCCCGTTGTTCGCAATAATATAGATTATCAAATATGGAAAATATTAAATAAAAATATCTTTGAGCTTTTTCAGTTTTATTTAACAGCCCCCCCCCATATTCTTAAGGATAAAATCATTCCTGGCTTTTAAAAATGGTCAATATTAGAAAGATATTTTAAATGAGATTTAAAATTTTCTTGTGACTTAAGGAACAGCAGCTGAGGAAAATTTCAGGCAAAATAAAGCGATGCAGGAGATTTACATCTCATATGCAAATAATGTAATCAGACAAATGTTATATAACTGTCCTTTAAACTTCATAGGCAAGATTTGCGACAGAGAGTGACAAGTTAGTAAATATTATTAATACTTATCGTAAAAATCTCGTAACATTGAAATGCGATAAAGAATCCTTTAAAAACTAAGTTTTAAACAAACTAAAATGAAATATTTACACTCGTTTCTCTAACTCGGCTTTATTTAGCATTACTGTCTAGCAAGGCGTGAATCAAAATTCCTTAAAGGTACTTATGTTTAAGTTATTCTTTTATAATTATAGAACCGAAGCATGTATTTTATTTTATTCCATATTTACAACTACTGTTTTACCCTTTCATGAAACTTCATTAGGTTATGTATATTAAATTTTAAATGCATAGACTTTACATTTTTAATTTCATTTATGTTAAATGCATTTCTACGTAAAGTATTCAGAAAAGACTCTAACGTCAACGATATACTGTTTAAGCCCTCTGGCACGGGGTTCCACTAACAAAGCCCAAATTTTCCAAAATAGTCATCAGAAATATTTATTTTCTTCACTTTGATGCCAAAACACCCCCAACTGTTTTATGCCTGAATTTATGTACTCTTAAAATATTGCTTTAATTTCTTGGATATGTTTCAAGATGCACTGATAGGTGATTTCTTAAATACATCATAAACAATATTCTGTTCTTGTTGTTGTGACTTACCTCACATGTCTGACAGTAATATCAGAACAAACTCACGAAATTCATCGTGGCAAGCACTACAAGATTGCGACTGTCATTGGCAAGAACCTTGAGTACCATACAGGTAGCAATACAATATTGCTCAGTTTTGCCCCCAGTTTTGATGGAGAACATCCCAGCGAGAGGGGTCCGAGGGTCTCCAAGCCCTCTTTCCCTACCAACAGCCGCTCAAGAGAACTTTCAGCTCACCGTTATTTAAAGTGATCCTATGCCGTACAGACACTATAGATTTACAAAAATTCCGTGATTTTCGATACGGCAGTCATTGTCGCTAACCACAATCCCGATTGAGCAGCAACAATGTTCTAGGCCGTATATATACGGCCTTGCCGGTCAGTCTTTTAGCAAACATGCGATTTGACGGTGTAAATTTTACTCCTTAGACTTACTCCCACTAGTGAGATCAGCTATGTATAAATAAGATTTGCACTGATGTCACCATACAGGAATATCTTTATTTGACAAAAGAATATTTCACTGCAATTAGATTTTCTTCATTTGGAATTATATAGTTTTCCTGTAAAGAAAGATCCTTTGCATCCGCAGAAGATCGTACATTATTTCTATGGACACAGAAACATTTTGGGAAATTCCAACACAATAAATAATGAAAATAGCTATGGGTCATATAATTACATACGGAAATGGCTGATAGCAAATGTGGTGTATCGAATTATTTAAAAACAAATAAGAAAAAATGTATACAACCTTTAAGAGATTAGATATTTTTGCACGAAGTTAGATCTTCTCCTGAATAGTCTAGTTTCATGGACAAGCCTGATTTTATATCATCATAATAACATTAACAAATAAAATTAAAGTATTGCTGATCAATTTCTTGGATCTTTTTCCTTTCTTTGAAGACTAAAGTTGTCGGACATCCCGAACTGTGAGGGACGGACCACATTTCAATGCAGAAGATTTAGAGTTTGCGCCCTCTATTTATCTCATTGGTTGGCATCACCCATACATCACAGTCTTATATTCTCGAAAGCTTTACGAATTTTTTAAGTATAATTTATATAAATTTTTAATACTGTTCTATATGGTTAAGACGTTTTTATGGGACCTTTAAAGACGTTTCTGTGGGATCAGAAATATAGTCAACATGATTTAGGGAATTCACGAGTCCGGAATAAAACTGTTTGTGAAGGGATTTCCATTCCATCCGTATTTCATACTTTGAAAGCCGACAGTGAAATTAAATTCTTTGGAGAGTTTTAAATGGGCTGCTTTCTTTTGAAAATATTGAAAAATTTAAACACTTGGACGAAAGATTAACTTCTAGGAGGAAATATTTTGACGAAAGATAATTAATTACCTTACAAAATATTATTATTAATTATTGAAACATTATAATTACAAAGACATACGTGTCCAAGAATAAAACTGAAATCGAGCGCAAACACAAGCGCAGATTCTCTTACAATAAGAAGAATCGTGTTTCTTTCAAATGTATAACATTAATATCTAAACCGCATTTTCTATATGCAAACGGAGCAACACAGCCTGTGTTTAGATCAGGTGTAGCGTCAGTGGGTTTTCTTTTGGAGCAGAGACTTGAAAAATGTGCATTGCCCTCCCCGGGAATCGCACCTGGACCTCTGGATACGCGCCAAGTGTGCTACCGTTACACCACACAGGGGGTTACACGACACTCAAAGGAAGGACGGAGCAAATACCTTACATACTCCTCCTTTTAAAGAGCGACTGGGGATTAAAAGACCCAATCGCCAATTCCTTGTGGTGAAGAATCATCCTCCACCACCCCTTTCAGTTTGGGAGCCACTGTAGAGTCATTAGGAATTTTTGTGAAACTGGAGACAAGAAAAAGGAGAACCGCTCTCCCTTGGACTCGAACCTAGACCTCCCGAATACGCGCCGAATGACACAACAAAAAATGCAGAAAGAAGAGTGAAAATACCTTATATCCTCCCCCTTTTAAAGGGACAGAGTCGCCAAATCCTGATGGTGAAGAATTATTGTCAATGACTTTTTATTTCGGGCGCCTTATTATTTTTTATTTTTTGTTTTGGGATTTTTGAAGCAAGAGACATGAAAAATGAGCAATACCGTCATCGGGACTCGAACCTGGACTTCTCGAATACGCGTCGAGTATACTTTCAGTTACAACACGAAGGCATGCTGAAAGGAGGAAGAAATTTTCTGATGGAGTCGATATCGACCCCTGGGGAATTTTAAAGAGGGTCTATGATGAACAAGGGATTCGAACATGTCTCTGCTATTGATTGGTATAATCAAGATGCCTTTGATCACCAAAAATGTAGTAATAAAATTGATCATGGATTATTTATTGATATAAAGCTTTATCATACAAAAAGTCAAGTCTTTTTCGAAACACATGGGAACATTAAGTTTTAAAATTTAAAAGTCATGCAATAAAGCTATACCCAAATTAAAGTTGTTACCAAACCAACATTATTGACGTTTCCCTCTTTTTACCAAGTGGTAGCAGGCTTGAATCAAGTCAATAACTTACTACGCAAAGCAAGAAACAGGTTCACTATTTCCGAACGATGTGATTTAAATTCAGTATTTTTATGCCAGATATTAAAAAATTGCATCAGTACATCAAGCGTAGCGATCCCATCAATCAAAATCGAATTTTTGGGCAATTAGAATCTGTGATTTTGTGTCTGAAAACGTATTTGTATTTGTAAAATGAATCATATTAATAATGCCAAAAATAATTAAATATTAATCTAATAAACCATTTTGTTAAAACTTTTGTTCATGTTCTTACTCTAATTGTTATCTTTAAATTAAAAGTGCACTTATTTTGATGATTATATTATTATGATTTTGATGTATACAGTACATACAGTATATTATATGGTAACATGTAAAGGAGGCGATGAAAGAAACCATTTTTTTTAGAAGAATCGATGCAAGAAATGGGTTGATAATACCTGATTTAGTAGTAAATACACAAGGACCCCTCATGCAGACTAAAGGAGGACACTATTTCTGACAATATAAATAAACGACGGCACTAAGTCTTCAAAATTCTTGAACGACATACCTTTTTAAAAAAAAACTCCGGGATGATTTGAAACCTTTGGATCTGTTTGTGTTGTTTCACTGTAACATATGAAGAATTGAAAAAAAGTCAATTAATTTTCAAAGAAGCCCGAAATCGTTTGTAACCTTTGGATATATTTTTGCTGTTTCACTAAAACATATAAAAAGTTGTAAGAAAGCCAATTGATTTTCAAAGAAGCCCGAAATCGTTTAGAACCTTTGAATCTGTTTGTGCTGTTTCGCTATAACATATGAAGAATTGAAAACAGAAAGCTAATAAATTTATGATCATGTGAAGAAATGAAAAATAAACAATAAATTTTCAAAGAAGCCCGAAATTGTTTGTAAACTTTGAATCCGTTCGTATTGTTTCACTGTATCTATGAAGAATTGAATAATGTCAATTAATCTTATTAATTATTTGAAACAAATTTATGCTTCAAACAATGTGCTTTACCCACATTCTCCCTGAGGCTGTCCTGTTTAGCTTTGGCTTTGAGAAAATTTGTACACTAAAACAGAAGTTTTACATTTCGTATTACTTCAAAAGTTTGTAACACAGAGGAAATGAGAGAAAGGGTTTAAAATGACAATGATGCGCTAGATCGTGATCTTGAAAGGTTTATCACCAGTAAATTATGTTTAGAAGATAATTTTAAATGAACTGGATACAAGACTAAGAGTTTAAATTATCTCTCTGCGCACCAATATTTCTCTTGGTGACTCAAAAAATAAGGTTTATACGCATGTCACTTTACATAGTAATGTCAATTTTATTTGCTGAGTTTTGGTTAGAGATTTATTACACAGATTATTTCAGAAACATAGACAAGAATGTTCACAAGTTGTTGAGTATATAAACTAAAAAAAATGGTGAAGAGTTGTCATATTTATCTGAAGCATAAATTTCCATTAATAAGTTGCAACGATTAAGAACTATAGAATGACTTTAGCTTTTGTTATTATACTTCTGTTGCTGCAGGTAAAGCATATTTTTTCTTCTTTTAAATTCATTATAATTCTTCATATATATGAGACATTTTCCCTCAGATATTCGGAAATGTTATCGTTTCTTCGTTTTAAATGTATAATCCGGGCAATAGTGTGTAATATCTAATAAAATTAGGAAACAGAATGAGATTTAAATTTACAGAAACGCATTGTATATTTCTATATTACAACTACAGAATATTGTTTCAGTTCAAGAGCTAAAGACACTGTAAACATCGGTATTTTTATCAACCATGAGAAGAATAAAATAACATTAACTTATTCTCTTTACTTTTTCTGTTTCTTATTGATATTAAACAAGCTGTCTTTACAAATTCTTCCAATATTAATTCATTTAAGTCTGAAAGTAATAGAATGAAGTCAAGTGTAAATTGAAATATTACTCTATTATTTTCTAATTTTTTTTATTAATGCTGTTCTAGACTAAAATTTTATATAATTATTTAAGTTTTTTTTTGTATGCATTTATTTTCAGTATTAATTTAATTTCCTTCTTCAGTATTCAAGAGTAATAATTTAAAAAATTTAATTCGACTCTTAAACCATTTGTGTTGAACAGATTTTTAAATAACAAAGCAAATACCTAGTTCGTTTACTTAATTTATTGCATGCACAGAAATATTTCCAGTTTCTTCTAACGGAATTATGAAATTGATAGTTTTTTTCCCAATTTTTTCCGAGTGAAACATGTTTACACAGTATACTGGCATTACAGCAAAGTAAATACATAAACAAAAAATTTAAGTTCGTTTGAAATTACATGTCACATTAAAAAAAACGTAAATTAGAGCTTGAACTAAATTTCTAGCTTTCAAGAAGTTCTAGTAATCCCTTTTGAATTGCTTGGTTTATTGCAATAAATAATATCTGTGTGAGACTTTCATATATTCACTATAAAATTTATTTGATACATGTTTTGAAATTAAAGCACTTCAAATCAAATTATGTAATATTTCTATGTAAAACTTCCTTGTTAACACTCTACTAATATTCAAAGTCTGATTCTACATACCTCTTATTTTTCATTTTATGATTACACTTAATCATTCTCACTAAGGGTTATAGTAAATGTACTCTTAACCCCTTCGCGCCGACTGTCACGTATACGTGCCAGCAACGAACACACTTATCTACCGGCCGACACGCAGGCTTGCCAGAGCATTGTTGCGTTTACTACCGACTGTCACGTATTTTTGCCAGTACCTTGAAACGTTTTTCAAACTATAATTTCTGCCACAAGATGGCACTGTATGTCCATATGGTTTCAGATACATGTACATTAGACCTTCTACTCGAAATGAGAGAAGCATGACTCATATACACGTGTTTTTGATTATATAAACAAACGAGGAACTAAATGTTTCCGAATGGCGTGATTTATGACGTCTCTTTAAATCGCACTTTATTCGCACGTGGTAGTTGTTTATTGTAAGTAGAAGTTTTATATGCGCTAAAGCGTTCAGTATTTCGGTTTACAGTTCAGTTTTTAGAAAATAATTAGATCTTGTTAGACGTGAATTCTTTCTGTTTTTACCGTTTCAATGTCGAAGCGTCGAAAATGTTTAACAGAGCATGAAATAGCAGAAATGATGCAAAATATTTCAGATATTGATTCTGAAATTCTGATATTCTAATATTGATTCTGAAAGATTAACTGAAAGACATTTTCCAAAACTTTGTTCAGAAGAGACTGATAAGAAAATGAGGCGACGATGCTTCGTTTGTTCACATTCCCGGAAAAATCCTCCAAAACGGCAAATGAGTTATTACGAGTTCAAGGAATGTAACGTAGGACTGTGTGTAGATCCCTGTCTTAAAATTTTTCATACGAAAAGAGAATTTTAAGTAATATATTTAGTTTTCAGATGTATAATGTTAAAAGTCATAAAATGGTGAGTAATTAAAATAAAATGTGTAAAATATGGATTTAAACAAGAAATAAGGTAACTAAAGTATATATATAAAAATATCTATAAAGCATAAGCCGTTTAAATACTCTATAGAGCATTATTAAACAATACGTTGATACTTCGGAGATTTCATGAATTTAGGCTTAGTAGCAAAAAAGCCCCCGGCCCTGGAGAGACGCTCGCGGAAGACACTGCCGGCCTCCGCGATAAGCGCGCGCTTTCGCTACCCGGCTCGAAGGGGTTTTAATGTTTACCACTATATAACTTTTCAACGCTACTGATTTTTCTATTGTCTGATAACAGGAGTAGGAGAAATTAATGTTCGAATTACTTATTTCCAGATGAAACCTGCTATGTAACCGTGCGTTTCTCTCTACGGATGAATAACTACGGATAAAAGTATTTCAGATTTATTAAAATACCCGTACATAAGCTATATTCTGTCTAACGTATTTATACACTTTATATGTTACCGGCAAAGTATGAAATCTGGCATTCTATAGAATACCTAGGTATCGTGTATAATGCCTAAAACTAGCCGACAATGTATGAAACGATTCATATTTCACACATTTCCTAGGCAATTTACAGAATGCCAAATGACAAACCGGCAAAGCATAAAATACATTTCCTATTCGTTTCGAAGAACCGAAACTACTTACCAGAAGTTAATAAACGATGTAAAAAGGCCAAAATAACTAACAAGAAGGAACCACGGAACTACTGGCCGCCGAGGTATTGTATACAATGCCTAGGTAAAGAATGTAATAATTCTCTTATTTCCTACTTTGCCTAAAATCATCCGGCATTATATACAATGCCTAGGCATTCTATAGAATGCAAGCGTTTCATACTTTGCCGGTAACATATACATTAAAAAACTCTGAATATTAATTCATGGTGAAAATATCGTATGTTTTCATCATCTTCTTTAGACATAAAAGCTAGGCAATTTGCGCTTTCGAAAATTAGTTCTAAGAAAGGCCAGAAGGTTATTAGGTCTAAAAAGAAGGTTATTATACTGAAAACTTTACAATTTAAGGAATTTAAATTAAATAGATAGTAAATAACTTCAAAAGATAGTAGTTTTAAAAGCTGCCATATAGAGCATTAAATAAGAAAATTATTCTTTCAGGTTGTGTCAAGTAAAATGTGTGGGTCAAACTCTGATTGCTCCTCTTCAGAATGCTGCGTACAAAGAGACGGTGCTACGCGATGTGCGCGTTTAGCAAAAAAAGGTAAAACAGTTGTAGTCATTGCAATTAGCATATTGTTTTCATTAGAAGTGCCGCAAAATAAGAAAGCAGGACTTTCTTATATTTTTATGTAGAAGTGCACATATTCTGTAAAATAATGAGGAATTTAATTTCATTACTTCTGATCCTTATAAATTAATCATCTGAATGAAAGGAATAGCTTGAAGCCAATCGCCATCCATCTGGAATTTAATCTTTTACATTTTGGCATTATTCGGAGTACTGATGTAAATCTTATGTAAATAAAAATTCCATAGTATTCAAACAAAAGCTTCTTAATACTTCAATGAGAATGTGATCTAATTTAATATTTAACTAATCATAACTTTTTAATATCTTAACTAAGAACATATTCTTAATAATTTACTATTTAACCAAAAATTTCGTTTCATTTTTTCCTTAGTTGAAGTTTGGCAGTTTTGAATATGCAGCTGTGTAGATATAAAAATGTTGTTATTTAATAAACACACAATGTTATTTTAAATGATAATATATCTCTCTTTTTAAGGTGAAGTCTGCAGTGGTATGTTAGAGATCTTCCCGATACAAGTAATGGAATGTCCTTGTGAGAGTCATCTTTCTTGCAAAGAGAAAAATGGATTGGTAGGATGTTAAATTAGATTTTCTTTAGCCTAAGTTATTTATTTTTATTAAATACAAATATGTGGAGAGTGAAATCCAGCTATAACAATCCCGAATATGTGTATATTATCCCTTAAGCTTGATACACCAGCTTGTGTTATTTTTACATTTTAATACTAAAATAAATTGATCCGAAATTGCAGATATTTAAATTTTTCAAATCTTCTCCCCCTCTAAACGTTTCGGAAGACTTTAGGAAAAATACTTTCCTCTTGCTCATCTTAGAAAAATCCCTAAAAATGGTCACAGAAAATAGTTTTCTTCCCTCTCATTTCAATCTGAAATACTATTCCAAAACTTGAATATTCATTCTCCTTTTCTTACTCACTGATTTTCAGTTATCCTTTACAAGACCTAATGGCTCTGAAAAAAATCTCACCCTTCTGTGTTGCACGAATTAAGATAGGAATGAGTGTCAAACATTTGATGTTTTTTTTTTATGAAAAGGTTATGGTATATAAGTATAGTAACATTAATAAATGGTAAAACATTAAACAAAAAATGTAAGAAAGAACTGAAACAAAACTTGGTAAACGTTCTTCAAAATTTGGGGTGGAGGTCGGGGGATTGTGCTTTTGGATGGAATTCACAGTGAGACAAAAAACGCTGTTTCTCGTGGTTCGAGAACTTACAATGAAGAATATTCCAGGCTTTTCCTAAAAGAAAAAAATCTTCTAAATTTTCTAAAATTCGGAGAAATAATCATCTTGAATTAAACAAGAGATGGGTGTGCAGAAGTGGACTAATGAGATTTAAAATGCGCTGTAAAAAATTTTTACATTCTTCCTCTCTTTTTTTAACAAATGGTTCAGTTTATAGAGCCTCCAGTACACAATCTCGAATAGTTTCCAGCATTTTTCAGCCCACTGGAAGAATCTTTGATAGGAGGAGTAGAAGCATCTAAAATCCCAAAAGAAAATGGGCAAAAATAACTGGACTTTTAAAAAATTTATGACAAATAAATTATTTATCTAACAAAGATGTAGTTTGTACTCGAATTTGTGCTAAAGACGTTCGCTTTCATCCCTAGGACTATACATGTGAAGTTTTCTCTCAATTAACATACATGGAGGTAATGTGCAACAATGTAGTATCTTCTTCACATATGTACTGACTTGTTTCCCTGTGTTCAAATCTGTATAGATATGATGAAGTAGATTTTGCTCCATAAATTTCTCCATTAAAAATTTATCTGTTGACCGGATTCAAGCAGGATGCAAATGTTTAGAAAATCATATTTTTCTGTCACATACGTCCAGCCACAATATTTGTTTATTTGGGAATGTTGCACTTTTAAGGAAAATGGCTGGTTTTAGAAGTATATAGTTCCAAAATGCTTGCGATAATTATTGAATCTTTAGCAAACTGATCAGCTGTTTCTTTTTCAATATGACTGATGTATAATTTAATGCTAAAAAGCTCTAAAGCAGTGGTTTTCAAACTTTTTAGCTCCACGTACCCCTTTCACTCTTGCTAGAAGATCAACCCCCCTCTTTTCCAAAAGATATATAAATACCTTTAAATTTAGGTTATTTTTAATAATTTTAAAATTAAGCAACAAAAGACATAGAAAATGTTGATAAATGCCATAACTTGAATAAAAGTTATATTTTATATTCATAAATTATAACTAACTTACTTAACCTTAGAAGGTATAGTTCCCGAATGCTTGCGATAATTATTGCATAGGTTTAGGCGGGGGATGCGATTAAGGCTGACCGCGTCCCCCTCCTAAACCTATGAAATTCTACCTGGTTGAGAACACCTGCTTAATTTAAAGCATTAATATTCTTTAACTGTGGAAGAAGAATTTATGTACCGTCCAAAGGAATTATTTTGTGTGCCTCCTCTCACAGCCAGGGGCGTAGTTAGAGTTTGCAGCGCCCGGGGACAACTGAAGGATTTGCGCCCCTTTCTGTGTCCCAAGAATGAGAAACATTTCATTAAAAAAATTTCGTAGCATCAATTTGGCGCCCCTTGGATGCTGCGCCCGGGTACAGATGTCCCCCCTTGTCCTACCCTAGCTACGCCACTGCTCACAGCTTAGTTATTTATACGGATTATATGCATAGGGTATTTGCCAAAGATTAGCTATTTATATGGGTTGTGCTAATTTAGTCATTTTCCTGCAATTTAAGTATCACACAGTTTATCTTGAAGTCTTAATTTGGCATGCCTAAATTCGATGAACTTCCTGAAAACATTCCTTCAGTTTTTCTCTAAATCATTCTCTGTGCGCATAAGGCAGTAGACGTCTTGTTACCTATTTTGGAACTGTACGTGTATAAATGATGATGTCTGTTGCTTGCAATTAGAAAAAAAAATTTTTTTTTTTCGTTTTTCTATTTATTTCCAGTTTATAAAACTCATTATCTCTTTACATTCAAACTTTTGAAGTGAATTAATTAATTAATTCTAGTAATTTGTAAACTATTTTGTTATATTTTGCCGTTTTCAGATTGTTTAGTATTTTAGATTATTTCTGTGTTTTTCCGCAATTTATTATTCTCAGAAGCTTGCCATTTTTAAGGTCATAATTAATATGCTATTACTCTAAAAAGTATAAGTATGTTTTAATCTTGTGAAAAGCATAGGGGTATTATTTAGGAGCACCGTTACTTAAAATAGAATTTTAGGATAGCTTTTGACTGTAAAGAAAGACTGAAATGCTTTCTCGGGCTTCAAGATAAACAAAAAGAAGATGTATATTTAAAAATGTTTGAATTTATTACATTAATTATGTTCATCTTTTAGGCATTTCACCTAATTTTATTTTTATACTTTCTTTAGCCCAAGCCTTATTCTCACACTTTTTTTATTTCTCTGAGTTCGTTTTTATTTAAAATAACAAGATTTTTTATTTTAAATTATTCAAAATTTGAGTTTTGAAATTAAATTTAGTTGTTCTAGGTACAGTCATTTTTCCAACATGCAACGAACATACATACATACACACAAGTTATTTATTACTGAATAACATAGACTAACAGAAACAGCCTTAATTAGGAAAACATCATTTAAATCTATAATCTCCATTAACGTTAGCCATCTTCGTAAGACGATCACTTTCGTAAAAGACAAATACCCTCTCAAATCTACAGAGTTCATGTACACAGCATTCAATGTAAACATTGTTAATCAGCCTGACTATCAAATAAGATTAGTTATTTGAAGGTATGCGCTAGAGGTTCTGATAATTTAAAAAAATAGAACTCTTCCAGCTAAGGTTAAGTAAAAATATTTCAAAAATTTCGAATGGCAACAACCTTTTTTTTTTTTTTTTTTTTTTTTTTTGTTTTCGAATTGATTAGCGCATTGAAAAACCATAAAGTGTGTTAGAACGATACGGTTATGACAAAAGTTACCTGAGTAAAGCATTTGGAAAGAAAAGTATTGTACAGTAGTACTAATAACAACAAGACAGAGAGAGGGGGAGAGAAGAGGGTAAAATCTTTTATTGGAATTACGGGTTTGCATCGTGCCCATCTTTGGAGAGGACAGCGCATTGCATGCGGGAGATTGTTGTCAACAATGACGAAATTAACTTCACTGGAGGATTCTGTACAACTTTACGCTTATAGCGTCTTTCAGTTTTGATGAATCTAGCCGGTTTCATGAGTATACCTTAGATTTCAGGTAACCCCAGAACCAGAAATCTACCGGAGTGAGGTCAGATCCTGACATGAATTAAAAGCGACCTGTTCGCTTAACCAATCGAAATGAAATTCCAGATATTATTATTTGAATGTATGCGCTTGACATTGTGATGATTTAAAACAATAGCGCTTTCACGGTTATGATTATAGTGAAAAATTTTTGAAATTTTCGAATGGAAACATCCACATTTTTTTTTTTTTTTCAATTGATCAAGGCACTAAAAGACAGTAAGTGGCTTGGAACGATACACGTATGACAAAAACTGCCGATGTAAAACATTTGAAAAGAAGAGCATTGTAAAGAACCAGTAACAACATAAAACAGGAGAGGAGAAAAAGAACTTTTATTAGAATTACAAAAGTTTTCAAAGGCTCACCTTCGTAGATGCTAGCGCAGTACATGCGGGGGATTGTCAACAACAATGACGATCATAATTTATTTTTACTATAGCAATTTTTATATAACTATTTAGCAATTTTAGCAATAACTTATTTAGCAATTTTTATGTAGCTTCACGTTTTATGACATCTTTGCATCCTGAAACATTTCGCGTATTTGATGTGAACACCTGAAATTTCAGATAATCCCAAAAGCAGAAATCCATCGGAGTGAGATTGGGGTGATCGCGGTGGCTATGAAACTGCAAAGTTACGGGAGACGATTCTGTCTTGAAACACTGTACACGTTAAAAACTTGTAATTCCAGTAAAAGTTTTCTTTTCCCTCTTCTCTGTTGTACTGTCATTGGTCCTTTACAATGTTCTTCTTTCCAAGTGTTTTACTCAGGCAAATCTTTCCAATGCCATTTATTGTTTCCCAATGCGTTGATCCATTTTCGCAGGAGAAAAGCGGTTGTTGCCA
The DNA here is from genome assembly GCF_044657685.1 of Stegodyphus dumicola. Classification (NCBI taxonomy): domain Eukaryota; kingdom Metazoa; phylum Arthropoda; class Arachnida; order Araneae; family Eresidae; genus Stegodyphus; species Stegodyphus dumicola. The sequence goes on along the minus strand of NC_140772.1, from coordinate 76,026,239 downwards.
TTGGAAAATTTCCAAATTTTTTCACAGCAACAGTAACCATGGGAGCTCCATTGTTTTAAACTATCACAGTCTCGAGGACAGACCTTAGATAATAATGCCTGAAATTTAATTCAATTGTTTGAACAGACAGACAGCTAGAGGTTCATACATCGAGAAGATTTTTACAACCACTCTGTATAACGTTTTGTTCATGATTTTAGACACACACTCACATCATTCCTTTTGGTTCTAAGAGATTTCTTATATTAGGAAAAAAAACTGTAAGAAAAAGCTTAAATTAACAAACTTTCCGCATAGCTTTTTCGAGGCCATGCTAAAAGAATTAAGTAAGAATCTAAGAAATAAAATCAATATCAGTGTGTTTTTGCCACTGAAATTCTAAATTATCTTAGTCAGTAAGGTCGATTTGGGGAACTGGGTGTTTTGCGAGATGTCTCTGCTGAGTTTGAGATCAAAAAGCACACAATTAAAATATCTCATATATTGCTATCCTAAACTGGCTGAAAATAGTTGTTAATAAAACTTTCTTTCTAACCAGAGAAATGCGTAATATTTGTATGCATTTCGTTCACTTTGTCTTTTATTTGCAGTTGATGTGTGAATAAGTATGAAGAAGAAATCTTGAAGAAGAAATAGTTTTTTCTGTTCTTTAAGTTACTGATCGTATCAAGATATATTTTCAACCAGAAATAAATTTATGTCTGAAAATTGTAATAAACAACTCTTTAAATAAAACAGATTTTTATGAGATCAGTTATAAGACTCTGTGTTATTCATTTTCAGTATTATAGTAATCAGTTCCAATATTACAGCAATATAGCCATTTTCAATATTACAGCAAAATTAGCATATTTTAATATCGTTCTTAAAAAAATTATTCATAAATAAACTACTTTTTTAAATTAATACATTAAAAAGATTTATGTAATTTAAATATCTGTATTGATAAGTTGCTTTAAATTTTAGCTACGAGTATTTTATATTGTCACTTGTTTGCACATTGCGTTCTATGAAAATTTTTGTTCCATTCGAAAAAATGGTCCCATTTTAATAAATGCCTTCACATGTATTTTAAAAAAATGAAAAAAGATCGACTTCTGAATTATGAAAAATTATTTTATTTTACATTGATATCCAGTTTGGATCTACACATTTCGAAAAATGCGTTCTTGTAACAGCCTTATTCTTAAATAATTCTTCTGCTGTGATACTCACATAGTCAAATTTGATACTACTGTGGAGCTTACTTCCTCTATATACTACTAAATATCTTCATGAAAAGTCAATCGAAACGATAAATGACTTAGATGATCTGATCACTTGTCACAGGCGTCAGGAAATGCTAGCAGATGTAGTAAAAACGCTGAAAAACGTATGCTGTAATATATACGCTGAGGCTGTAATATTTTTCCATTAACCGTGGGGTAAAGCTTGTATGAGCAGGCGTGTCTTCATACAGATATGATAATTTCTGTTGTTTCCCTTACTTAACAACTTCCTAAGTACAGAAAATGTCCAATTTTTATTTCCTAAATTGTACGAAATTTGCATTTTAAGGCGAAATATATGTGAAATATAATAATATATATAAATTTTTGGTCAAACATAAAAAGAGTGTTTACACATTTTTAGAACGATTCCGCGACTACGTTTAGAGTGTGAACACTTTTTAAAGTCCGATGTGGATTTCTTTTCAGATCTTTAATGGACTTATTTCTAACTATAAGTCTACATCGTCGTTTCATTGATAGAAAGGCTTTTCGTAAAATTTCGAGAGGTATTGATTTCTATTCTTCTTCCACTATTTTCGGGAGTCCATCACTTTTAATGGGTTTGTTCTTAGCAACAGCTCTTTTCAAGAGACCTGAGGCATAATAGTCCTCAAACGTCAGACGTCAAGGGTGAAACGTTAGGGGACTTCGCAAAAATGCGTTGAAAATTTAGTCTTCGTATGTTCAAGGAATGCAGTGATTCTTTATGAAGTATAACTTGTTGCATTAACTTGATGAAGTTTCACTCTGAAAGTCACTGGCATAAAGAAATGGAATTTCTCTGTTAATATCGGATGTAAAACTTTCTCATGATAATACGTTGAATTCATTTTAACATATTTTTCCTTCTTTATTTTAATCTCTCTAGTAAATCTTGGATTCTTATTTTATTTATTGTTGCCATAGTTGTATTTGAAGACTTTGCAATTGATTTTTGAGTCGGCGGATTTTCTCTTGGTACTACCGTTTTAATTTTAGAAACATTCGAAACTTTTCCATGTATTTGTTAAGTCTTCTTACCATGTAGAAGTAATGATTGGCGGTATTTCCCTTTCCTATTAGTAATGTTGCATATTTTCTCTCAGAAAGTTTAATACCATACATTTCACAACGTTTTAAATTATGTAAAGAGCGCAGAAATCTTTCAATTCACAGCTTGGTTTTGTTTACATGCGTCATTTGGAAAGAAGAATAAATTTAGAAGCACCAAATCTCAAATAATATCTCTGTTGCCGAAATATTTATTAAGCAACATTTGCTTTTTTTCATTTCTTTGTGGAATCGTAAACTCTCTCTCAATAAATAGAGGAAAATACAAAAACCTTTGTTATCCATTTAATGTTAGCTTTTCCCACACACGTGACTACGAGCAAGAGTAATAATTTAATTTTATAGAAATTGACATTTCTTGTACGTTATATCTTGAAATTTCGCAAAGCAAGTCATGCTATACTATTTCAACTCAGTATATTATAAAACAAGGCAGAACATTAAATCCTTTAAGTGTTTGCAAAAAACACACGAATTGCGTTGTGTAGGTAGGCTTTCAATATTTTCTGTCTGAAAATTAACGCAAAATATTTCAGTAAGAAAACTGTGTAGTGTAACCATCGAATTATCAAAAATTGCTCCAAAAATCGTATAATTATCATATTAGAATTCAAATGGTGTAAATTGGTAATTATGTGAGTGCCCGTAAGGAAATGGAAATTTGGTGGAGTAGTTAAAGGACATTTTTACATTACTTTCACTAAAAATCCGAACTTTGTCTAAATGATCATCTAATCTAGTTTATCATCAAAATTACGTTAAAAATCTTAGGAACTTCTTTTGATTAGTAGTTTTTACAGATACTGCAATTTTATTATTTATTGATTTATTTGATTTTAAATATAACAACATTGTCAGTGGAAGGTCAAAATCTCTATTAATTACATTTAATAGAAAATTAATAAAATATTGAGATTTTTCAATAAAAAACAGTTATTAACATAAATAAAATTATATCTGTATACTTCAATTTAATTCTCGGCTCTTTACTAAACATAGCTATGTGTAAGCTATGTTTAAACAAAAGCTAGCTTTTGACATATTTCTTAAATTAATGCACTCAGAAAATTAAAACAAACAGAAATACACATCGAAAGGATTATTATACACATGAAACATTTTGCAGCTGAATAAACATTTTTATTGCAGTTTTGACATACAAGTTCGTAATATGACGAAGTTTTAGGAAGAAAGGTTCGGCAACATAACAAGGAATAAGAATATTTCAGTGTCAGGATTTTCTCTTCATGCTTTTGCACAAGTAAGCTGCAGAAAGAAGACAACATGAATGAAAGACGCATAATAATTTGATTTAAATTATTTATAATAAATAATTTGATGATTCTTTATTGGATTAGTTTAATTTCTAATACACATGTATAGAAATTTTATATTAATAAGGCACAAATTATTCTAATTCGGCGCTTTGGGTCGCATGTTTAGACACAAACTAATGGTAAAGGTAGATAATGATCACATGCATTAATAATTTATTTCCCCTCAATATTTATGCATTGCTTTGAGCCTTAGTTCTTGAATTAATTTTTCCTTAACGCTACAGCTTAAATTTTCAGAAAGAATGTCATATTAAATTTTTACTTAAAGATTCTTTTCAACATTTAAATTTATATCACACTACGATTGAAGTCTTCGTTATGTTGAAAAAAGAATTCTCAGATGAATCTGAGAAACCTGACACATTTAATTTAGTCATAAATGAAGACAGAAAACACTTTTATTTAATAAAAGACTTTTAAAAATGGAATGCTTTTAAGATAAAAAAGCATATAATACATTTTATATAGACATTGAAATTTAACATTTAAATATTCGAAATTTGAGCTGAGAAATTTAATTATTTAAATGGAAAGAAATAAGAATTAAGCCTTGGTTTTATTGAAATAATATAATGAAAAATCTATGTCATTTACATGTACAACACCACAGTGTATTTTAAAAAATCTAGTCTTTTACTATCATTTCTAAAGCCGTAAGATATTTTTGCTCTTCACGATGCATATACACATAAATTGAATGGTTTAGAATCAACGAACGAGTTCCAAAAAATTGTTATTGAGCCTCTTTTTACTTCCTCCCAGAAAGTAAATAAAGCATTATAATCGCGAAAAATTTGGGTATCATCTTTCAATGGGAATATCCATTTTGACCATTTCAGAATCCTTTTTTTTTTTTTTTTTTTTTTTCGTGACGACTATACATACGGAAGAAAAAAAGAGAGGTTTCTCTTCAAAACGGATAGCAAAAGGGATTTAAAAAGAATTCCAAAGTATTTTTTTTTCTGACGTTTGTACGTACGTATGTTTGTATCTCGCATAATTGAAAAACTATTAGCCGTAAAACGTTGAAATTTTGTATATGCGACTGCTATAACCCTTAGTAGTGTCCCTCCCTTTTTTTTTATTGCAATCGGCAGTACTAAACGTGTATATATATATATATATATATATATACCCCCTCAGCGTAAAAGTCCTATTTTTAAGCTGAGTGGCTTAAAAATATGACTTTTATTTTTAAGCTTTATTTTTACAATCGTTGGTCGTAGTCATATACTTCAGTTACAGAAGTGTTTTAAATGACGATTCATTTAAAACACTTATTACACTGACGGAAATATTCACGTTTTGCAATGTCAAATTTAAAAAAAATATATTAATTTTGGACAAATAACAAAATTGTGCATTTATTGCTGTCTCCTGGTTTTCAAAAGTAAAATAAAGTTATAACACATAATCAAAAAATAAAATTATAAGAAGTTCGACAAAAATTGAAAGGGATATTTAATTTCAAAATTTTCAGTTTTCAAATTGCCTTCAGGAATCGGTTAATTAAGTTACAAAATCAAGTGCAGCAAAAACTGTGTAAATTTAATATGAAATACAAGGAAGTCGTGTGTTGTCCACATCAGATTTCTTTAATTTTCCTTATGCGTTTAAACTACGATGTAGTTTAACTACGACGTTGATGACATTATGACTTTATTGCTAATAACAGTATGTGACTGATGATCAAGAAAAAAAAGTTAAAAGGGATAATTTTAAAATAATTAAAACACATGAAGATAACTATAGAGAAGTAAAAAAAACTAAAAATTATTAAAATAGCAATCTCCACATACAGATAATGAAGGATCTGTATGCATGTATGCATATTTGTTTCTTGCATTGTGGAAAAACGGCAGCACCTAGAGCTACCAAATTTAGAGCATACAGTCCTCCATCCGAGCATGTGCGCCTACAACTTTGAATAACCCATCGAGATTCAAATCTGTATGCACACTGTTTATCAAAGATAAAGCAATGCGGTGAAGCATTTTTTTTTTTTTTTTTTTTTTCGAAATTCGAATAGGATCGGATATTTTAGTTTAATTTTTAAATAATACTTCGCACATATCTTCGTTTCGCGAACACGATAAGTATATCAGATTTTTACTGCTAGCACTATTGAACAAAGCGGAAAGAAACTGGCATGAAAATTGCAATTTAAATATCTGAATTTTTGGCGAATTTTTTAAAATCGTTCTACTTTTTAGACTATTTAACGTTTATGATATTAAAATGTTAGTATCTAAAATTGTATCGGATATAAAGTTTTGAAAGTTTCACAGACTGTAAAACAAATTTTTCGCCTCTTTTAAAACAAAGATGATTAAATGAATATTAATTGAGAGATGTGTTTCTTTCTTTCTTTTTCTTTTTTTTTTTAATTGTATTGCTGTCTGAATTAGGCAGGAGAAGAAAAGCGTTTCGTGGAAAAACTTCTTTTCGGTTTGCCATGACAAATTGGAAATATTAATTTTTTCATTTAAATTTCAAGTACAATGCTCGGTGTACTTGATTGTTATTATTCCAGTTTCCGAAACTAATATATTCAAAGCGACTTTTTTTTTCATTCCTTTAATGACATTCAGTTATTTTCTTTTATTTCATAATTTTCTTACAATTTATTGCTTACGTCTTAATGATGACTAAAAATTTCTTTATTGAATTATAACTGAGCCTCAGAAACAGAAAATAAAATACAATTAAGAAATACAGTAGGCTTTTATTTAAAATTGGTATTATAATGAATGCAATAAAAGGAGAAAAATAATCTATCATATAATTTAATTAGAATAATGGATTTGATATTTCTATTTACAGAATTCTTCTACGGATTTATATCGCAAATAACAATAGCGTGAGGCACCTAAATAATGAAATCTATTAATTTAATTGCATTCTCAAATATACATGCCATTATCTTATTTAATTTATCATGGGTACCCCAGGTTTTTATTATACGCGATATAAATCTGTTGATGAATTCTATACATCGATTTATTTAATCTATTATTTCCATTAAACTATTGTGATATGTTATTTCTTTCTTTTTAATGCACTTGTTATCATATCCATTTTAAATAAAAGCTTACTGTATGAAAAAGTTTTTTAATTTTATTTTAAAATTCAGTTTTGCTGTTATTAATGAAGTAAACAATTTTAAAGCAACAAATGCAGTTCTCAATGATTTTGTACTTCTTGACCACATTAATTTAAATGCTTTTAATTCGTGATATATGTAATTCATAACTTCAGTTTTATGGATTTTACATTTTTTAACTTTTATTTTTATTTTATTTATCTATTTTTTTATTTGCATTTATTTAAAGATTTTTTAACTTTCATATAATACATATTTGACATCGAATCCCGTTTCCTTAAAAAATTTTATAATCTTTTATAATTTTTTTAAAAAGCAAAAGCTTTCTTCGATGTTGTAGGTTTAAGACTTTAAATGTCTTGTAAATGTCTCTTCAATATCTTGCTTGATGGACTCGTATTAATAATTTGTACTGAAAATTTGTTGATGTTCATTACATGAAGATGTTTTACTGCAGACATAATCTATATGATTATTGCTAAAGAACGACAATTACTAAGCCATAACTGATGTATGATGAGTATAGCACAAAGTATTAATAGATGCAATTAACCTTCATGCTTCAGCTACATGCAACCATGATGATTAAATCCTCTTAGTCTGTAAAAGAGCTAAACTGCATAATTTAACCAGTAGACTCTCGATTATCCGCGCCTGCCGCACAAAGTTTTTTTTTTTTTTTAACAAGCGTAAAGCAAAGAAAATAAAAATGTTCACAAAACTGAGCGAAACTTTAAATTTGCTGACATCGGGCTTATTTATTGCAAAAATATCCCAGGCCTTCTCGGAACCTTCCCCTCGGCCCCTCTGATGAGTAAGTGATTTCTTACTCACCCTTGCAGAGCCCGCTCCACCGCTCTCTCTCGTCTTAATCTTACTGACACGTCCCCTTGCGAACCGGTCCGAGTTAATTTCTTATCTTTTACTGTGCTCAATGCTTGTGCTTTTCGGTTTTGTGTTTTTCGTTACCAATTTAAAATGTCAGGAAAACGAAAGAAGGTTGTGTTGACGAATTGCGCAAAAACTAGAATTAATTTCCAAAGTAGCAAACAGCGTTACAAGGCAGCAGATGGAACTGGATTACGGAATCGCGGAAACAACAGTGCGTGACATTCTAAAGCAAAAAGACAAATTGGTGAACTATGCATCAGTGTCGGACAGTGCTTCCGCAATGAAAACGTGAAAACCTATGAAGGATTCTACCTTTGATGAGCTAGACACAGCATTGACAGAGTGGTTAGCTCAAGTTCGAAAAGAGGGTACTCCTGTAAATGGTCCTATCATTGCGGCGAAGGCAAAAACCTTTTTTCAGTTGTTAGGCCTGAAAGAAAATTTTGATGTGTCTTCTGGCTGGTTGACTCGTTTTAAGCAGCGACATGGAATTCTAGAAATTGGACTTCATGGGGAGAAACTTAGTGGTGACCAACACTATGAATTTGAACCGATTTCCACCATGAATTTGAAGAATTTGTTTTAAAAGAAGAGCTATCGTTTGAACAAATTTACAATGCGGAAGAATCGGAACTTTTGTGGAAATGTCTTCCCACTCGCAATTTAGCATTTGAAAATGAAAGTAAAGCGGCGGGTCATAAAAGCATCAAGTAAAGGATCACTATCATGTCTTGCAGTAACGCTACCGGTGGACATAAACTTAGACTTGTTGTCATTGGAAAGTCAAAAAACAGAGATCTTTCAAAGGCACAAAGATAGAAAATTTGCCCGTTGATTACTTTAGCCACAAAAAAAGAAGAATGTATGAACCGAAACATTTTTCAAGAACGGTTCGAAAACATCTTTGTTCTTCAAGTGCGTAAACATCCTAAATCGAAAAACCTGCCTGAAAAAGCTTGGCTATTGATCGACAACGCACCTTCTCACCCAGCAACAAGCGTGCTAAAGTCTTCTGATGGACAAATTTTTGCAACGTTTCTCCCCCCCCCCAAACGTTACTGTGCTAATCCAACCCATGGAACAAGGAGTCATTGCAACAATGAAGAGAACATACGGAATCAAGCTGCTAATGACCAAAATTGAAGAAGGTTATGATCTGAAAGAGTTTTGAAAACACTATGCTATCTTGGACAGCATCTACGATATTGCATCTGCAGGGGATTCAGTGAAACCGTCAACCCTCATAAAATCATGGAGAAAACTCATGTGTAATGTTGAAGCCAACAACAACGTAACCCCTTTGAGTTGTGAAGAAGAGAATGAAGATGTAGACACGCCCACGGCAACTCTTGCCGATATGGTGAAAACAGTTCCGGGTGGTGAGAATATCGATGCTAAAAACATTAACGAGTGGTTGGAGTGTGACGTCAACGAACCTGGCTTCGAACGCTTGACAGATGGCGAAATTATGACGAAAGCAAGGGGAGAGACCGAGAATGAAGGACAGCGAAGTGAAGGCGAAGAAGAGCCCACTGTGCAGATGCGGAAGACTCAGAAGCGACTTTGCGATAAGTCGACGGATTGCTGAGCTATTTGGAAGAACAAGACGACACGGAGTTGGCCGAGAACTTATGCTGCAAAAAATGCAATCTCGGATCAAGAGAAAATGCTTCCAAAGCAAGAAACAAACACAGATGACTGATTTCTTCAAAAAGGTGTAGTTTTACAGTTATGTTTTTGTAATTACATAATACATTACAGTATTAAAACAGTACATATGTATTAATTTTTCTGTGCATCCTTGACGCCTCTCGTAAGTATACAAAGCACTTTTATGTTTTTATTAACAAAATGCATTTTAAGTTAGTTTTGAGTGGCATACTAAAATATTAAGCGTTAGTTAAACATTTTCTGCTGTTTATTTTACGTTTTATTGTATATAAAACGATTTTTCAAAGTTGGAATGACTGTTTTTTTCTTTTCCTATACCCATTTTTAGCTTTTTTTCGGATCATCCGCGATTTTTGTTATCCGCGGCGGCCGCGCCACACAATTCCGCGGATAATCGGGAGTGTACTGTATTGCTAACATTAATACACTCAAACCTTGAAACTTGTGAGGTTCCTTTATATCAATTAATCAATTATTTTACGTTTTGAATCTGTACTGTCACTTCTCTCTATCAGTTTTCCCACCAGTATGCAGATTTAAGGTTATAGTTTGAGATTGTAAGACACAGCGTGTTTTGCCTAAGGTTGCCACGTTACTAGGTCACTATCTAAGATAAGAGTTCTCGTCTTATTCTTGAAGGCCTTGCTCATAGCTGAATTAAGCGACAGTTAAGTTTTGAGACAACTTCGACTTAAAGTCATTGTGCAGCCTTCGGCAACTAGTTTATATGAATTTAAATTTCACATTTTGTAAGGATCTTAAGTTTTACTAACGTTTATTTTATTTTAAATCTTTACTATCACTTCTTATTTTCTACTTCCGGCCAGAATTATAAGCGTGAAGGTTTTTATGCAAAGTTTGTCTGGCGAACGCCAAGTATTTAAGTGTGGCCTTTTGCCAAGCGAGAGAGAGGAAACAGTGAGTCAAAGCAGGCCGCTTACCTTAGAAGTTACGCAGTTGCTGTTTGCCTTCCAGGCCAGAGGTTTTAATCCTCTTGATAAATTAAACGTATTGTAGTGTTCACAGTCTCTGTGCTACATACGCTTCCTGTTATTATAAGGCCAATCTTCCACGTGTATTATTCTAAAGTTAAATTAGAGTTTAGTTTTATTTTTATACTTTTACGTTAGACCCCAAGTGGCGGGTCAGTGTATTCCAAAGTACGGAAGTTATTGTATATAGAGAAAAATAAAGGGTTTTGTATACCCTTCGTCTGTATCCTGTCTACTTACCACAATTAGTGAACATAGCTTTAGTAAGCTCTCTGTTCCGAGTCAGGTCCTTGTATGTTCCCGAAGAAGGTTAGAAGGAACATTGACCCTGATAGTGCCGGCCAACGAAGAAGAATAACCATGGCCGAGTTTCAAGAAGAACCTGTGCTGCCTGCAGAAACGGCTCAGAATCCAGAAATGCCAGCTGCCGCCCTGGAAGGATTTGGTTACATCGTCCAAACCATGCGCGCTTCGATGAAACCAGAAGCAACATTTAACGGAAACTCACCGGTAACCAGTTTTTTGGAAAAATTGGATGACCACTTCATGCTCTACCCCGTGCACGAGTTTTAAAAAGTTACCTTAGCTACCAGCGCTTTGAGGGGCCAAGCGCTTAACTGGTTCAAATGTATAGGCAGAAGTCTCTTGGGTCAAGCAGGAAGTCCCACCTATACTTACGAAAATTTCAAGACTGCCCTACTAAAAGCCTTCACTGTTGTAAGGGATCGTGCGAAATTAGAAACGGAACTTTTCAGTATATATCAACAAAGAATCGAAAACCTCTCGAGCTTTTTTTTAAGAAAAATTCACGTTTTCAAGCTCTTGTATGGAAACCATCCGGATCCTGAAATAATACAAGTGATTTTGCCGAGGTTACTGCCCCAAGTGCAAGACTTTATTGAATTAAGAAATCCGACTACACTGGAAAAGTTATTTGAGCTAGCAATCCAGTTTGAAAGTAGAAGAACGGCGGACGTCGAAAGAAGACGCCAATATCAACAGCGAAACCAATTTGGTACGCCAAGACTACAGCAAACTCAAACACACGGCTACGGAGTCAAAGCGAATCAGTGGGCAAGGAAACCTGAGCATTCAAAAACAGCCGGCGAACGTCGACAGTTCAATAGCAACCCAGGAAAAAAGTCTCAAGGCCAGGGGAAAAAGAAGGAAAGCACGGAAAGGAAAAATAATTTAAACTAAAACGGATTTCTGCTGACGAGAGGGTGCGGAAATCCGAAGGCCACGAAAACCCCTCTTCCTACAAGTTAAATACAGTAATGGTGAAAAATTTGACTCTTCCGAAGATTGAAGTCTTGGTGAATAATATCCCAGCCACCGCACTCCTGGATACCGGCGCGCAGTGTTCCTGTGTGGCAGAAGAGTTTTTTAGGAAGTATTTTCGCAAATACCGCATATATAATGCGGATAATACGATAGTGTTAGCGGCGCAAGGCGAAAAATGTAAGTGCGTAGGTAAAGTACCTTTGTATATCCGTATCAAGGACGAACAAATAAAGGTGATGTTTTTTATAGTAAAGAATCTGCAAGCACATTTAATTTTAGGAATAGATTTTCTTTCAGAAGCCCAAGCTACGCTGGATTTTAATGAAGCGTCCCTTAAGCTGACAATGAAACCAGTTCGTACTGAAAACGCTGAACCGCAGATGTTAAAACTTGACCACCTGCCTAATGACGAGCAAGATAGAATCCGACAAGTGGTAAGTGAATTTGCTTCGTTATTTAGTGATATTCCAGGATTTACTCAGGTTACTAACCATAGTATTGACACCGGAGATGCAATGCCAGTTCGCCAAAAACCATACCGGTATGATAAGAATAAGGAAAAAATTATAGAATGGCATATTACCGATATGCTACGTAAAAAGATCATAACGCCCATCTCAAGTAGTTATGCTAGCCCGGTGGTTTTATGTAAGAAAAATAATGACTATCCTTTGGAGCATCCAACAAGGTGGAGATTCGCTATTGATTAACGTAATTAAATTCCATAACGAAATATCCGGTATATCCGTTACCGATCATAGAAGAAATTTTAAGGAACATAAAATCAACCAAATTTATGACGACTTTAGACTTAACGACTGGTTATTTTCAAATAGGGGTGAGGCCTGAGGACGTGCCCAAGACTGCTTTTATAACCAAGTCTGGCACTTATGCATTTTTGCGTATGCCGTTTGGCCTTTCAGGGGCCCCGGCAACATTTCAGCGATGCATGGACATTGTGTTAAGACCTGTTCTTGGAAAGTCCACATTTATCTATTTAGACGATATCATTATTACTAGTGATAATCTCGACCAACATGTACAGGATTTAAGACAGGTGTTTCCTTTATTAAATGAGGCCGGTCTAAAAGTTAATGTCGAAAAGTGCAAATTTGCAGTCCCTGAATTAAAATATTTAGGTTACAAAATATCTCAAAGAGGGATCGAGACAGATGAATCAAAAATAATCGCTGTACAAAAGTATCCGACTCCAAACACGGCAAAGAAGCTCTCTTCTTTTCTAGGACTTTGTTCATATTATAGGTCCTTTATAAAAAATTTTGCAGCTGTTGCTGAACCATTGTTAAAATTAAAAAGGAAAAAGGCAAGATTCTCGTGGACGGCCGAAGCCAATAGTGCTTTCGAAAAATTAAAACAAGCATTAACGCAAGCCCCTGTGTTGAAATTTCCTGAAAAGGATGAGAATTTAGAAATTTCAGCGGATGCTTCGGATTATGCGGTAGGAGCGGTACTTTCGCAAAATCAGCAGCCCGTGGCATTTTTTAGTCGAACTTTAAATCAAACACAAAGAAACTATTCTGCGACCGAGAGAGAGGCACTTGCAGTTCTGTTAGCAGTGCAAAAGTTCCGAGTCTATTTTGGAAGGGCGCCAATAACAGTGTATTCTGATCATGCGGCAGTAACTAGATTGTACTCAGGGAAAAATTTATCCCCAAGGTTAATAAGATGGGCACTCAAGCTGCAAGAATATAATCTGGTAATCAAGCATACCCCTGGAAAGGAAAATATCGTAGCAGATGCCCTATCAAGGATTAAAATAGACGAACAAGGCAATACCGTAAAGATGGCAATGCTTACAGCATGTACAATAAATTCCCTAGAAACTGTAATAACCGAACTGGGTAAGGATCCTGAGTTTGGAAGCATTTATGAGTATTTGAAGGATCCTGAAAATTTTAGCCACCAAGATATTGTGGCGATAAGAAATTGGGCGGCCCATTACGAACTAATAGATGGTCTATTATTTTATACAAAAACTACGAATTCCAACAACGAATTTCGACATGTTATCCCAGCTAGTCTTAGATTAAATATCCTGCAGGAGCTCCATGACAGCCCTTTAGCTTCTCATGCTGGTATTCGAAAAACTATCCAACGCGTACGCGAGGCAGTCTACTTTCCTGAACTGCAAAAGTTAACAAGGGCGTATGTCCAGTCCTGCCCAACATGTCAAGCAGTTAATTATATTAATTTCCGCCCGGCCGGGTTTCTAAATAGTATTAAATCCGAATTTCCAAATGAAATAATTGGCATCGATTTATTGGGCCCTTTCCCAAAAAGTCAGTTAAATAAATGTCGCTATCTCCTTGTTATGGTTGATCATTTTAGTAAATGGACCGAAATTGTTCCCTTAAAACGAGCCTCCGCGAAATTAGTTACTGATTCTATTTTAAATAAATATATTTTAAAATACGGGGCGCCCCTAAAAGTTATATCGGATAATGGTCCTCAATTTGTAAGTAATATATTTGAAGACATGTGCCAAAAACTGAGCATACGTCATTTAAAAATGGTCCCGTATCGGCCGCAATCAAATATAGCGGAACGGGTCAATAGAAATATAGTGAAAATTATCCGTAGTTATGTTAAAAATTTTCATAAAAGCTGGGAGAACTATGTCAATGAATTTGCTTTCGCCCTTAGGACCGCAAAACATGATACAACGGGCAAAACTCCTGCTGAGTTATTTCTAGGCAGAAAGATTATAACACCGTTAGATAAATTATTTTATGTGCAACAAAGAGCCCCAGAATTTAAAATGGGTGATATAGAAAAACTAATAAAAGAAGCAAAAAAGAATACGGAAGTAGCACAAAGAAAACAGAAGCTATATTATGATTTGAAACGACGGGGAGTAACTTATAAAGTAGGGGATGAAGTTTTAAAAATTAAGCATTCACTTTCTTCAGCACCAGGAGATAAAACTGCCAAATTTTTTCCACGATTTGAAGGACCATATGTTATAGAAAAAATAACTCACGCTGTTGTAGTGTTAAAAGCCAGAAATGGTGAAACCTGTTCCGCAAACATTGATCAAATCAAGCCCTACTTCGATCGTAATAAAATGCAAATCTTTTCAGATCTTTTGCAGGATCCGGCACGGCAGACACCGCAGGAACAAGCTCCAGAGGTGGAAAAACGACAAGTACAAGGGCAAGCCAATGAGAGACAGAAGCAAGTGAAAAGAAAATTGCCCCGCGGAAAAATTGAAGGTAACAAGAAAAAGAAGCCGTTCCACCGTCCAGAAAAGAGAGTTCACGAACAGCCCCAGAATGAAGAAGGGAGAAGGACGACGTATGTGAAGAGAACCAGGAGAAATGACGGCAACTATAACCCGGCTTTAAAACGGAAGATCTACTCATCCGACAGAACTCTCCGCAGCAAAAGTCGCCAAACTGCGGAAGGGCCATCAGCGGCGGAGGAAAAGTTACAAGGAAAATTTGAACGGCCAACAACGAGGTCCAAGCAGGAACACGACAGAAGTTTCCCGGTTCCGCCAAGACCAGCTGCCATCAAACGGCCAAGACCACAAGCGGAGGAGAAAAAGAAGATATCCAAGGGTGGTCGAACTGGTGAAAAAAGGAAGCTTCCAGAGGAAAGCACTGAAGGGCGAGCCCGTACAAGAAGGAGGATAAATCAAACTACTATCTGCAGTACCTTTAAAGACTGGGCCCAGAAAAGGATGTCCGAATATTACAAAGATAAGTAAAATTTTATGTTACTTTGCAAACTTAAGTTAATCTTTCATTCTTACTGCAAGTGGCAGATTTCAAGAAGTTTTACCTCATGCGAGGTCTACCTTTATCGCCAAAAGGGCGAGAAATGAGTTGTGACCGATTTTCTTATTATGTTTTTCAATTACTCGCGCGTAAAACTAAAGTTGATGTATAATAGCGTTGTGTAAAGACTTAAATATTGTAAAAAGTTATTGTATAAATTTTATTTAAAACATTCTAGCAAGAGAGAAGTTTTAGTCTGAAAGACTTTTTGAAATGTATTATTTCAATGTAGAAAGAATTGGCACTTGCTTTGAAAAGAATAGAAGTTAACAAGGTACTACTAATGTATGTTTTCAAATGTGTAAAATTAACAGCATGTTGATATGTTCTTATATACAATGTGAACTGTTATTTTAAATGTTAAGAAATACCGTGATATGGTAAAAGTGAAAGTAATGTTAAAAATTTGTTATTCGTGTGACTGTAAAGACTAAATCATGGCGAATATGTGTTAAAGGTTGAATGATGTAGTTAGGCTCTCTGACGCTACACTTTAGAGTTAGCCACTTTTAGAATAGTACCTCAGGGTTTAGAGTTGAAATTAGGGTGTGTTAAGAGGTCTCGTTATGTTGAATTTTAACAGGTTAGTGTTTTGATTGTAGGAGGAAGTGTGGCACACGTAGACAGAAACACATTCGTGTTTGGTGTTCTTTTACAACACATGTCAGAGAGCACGGGGAGAGATAATTAAAATAGTCATGAATGAAATAAGAATGTTAAGAGAAGTATAATTGTATATGTTACTTGCCATTTCATTGTGTAACATTTCATTAAACTAGTTTTCCTTCCAGATCTCTGGAAGGAACCAGAATTGAATAAAAGCTCCTGTTTAGATGCAGTACAGATGAAAAAAAAAATTTTGTATCCTGGGAGCTGCTATTGTAACAAATTTCTTTCTTTTAAATTTCTAGTTTCTAGCGAAGTTATGTTTGTAAAAGATTGGCCTCGCGTTAGATTCTAGAGCTAAAAGTTTTCAACAAGGTCGTTTTAGACCTCAGTTTCAAACTAATTAACTCTGGCGGGAAGTATGTAAGGATCTTAAGTTTTACTAACGTTTATTTTATTTTAAATCTTTACTATCACTTCTTATTTTCTACTTTCGGCCAGAATTATAAGCGTGAAGGTTTTTATGCAAAGTTTGTCTGGCGAACGCCAAGTATTTAAGTTGTGGCCTTTTGCCAAGCGAGAGAGAGGAAGCAGTGAGTCAAAGCAGGCCGCTTACCTTAGAAGTTACGCAGTTGCTGTTTGCCTTCCAGGCCAGAGGTTTTAATCCTCTTGATAAATTAAACGTATTGTAGTGTTCACAGTCTCTGTGCTACATACGCTTCCTGTTATTATAAGGCCAATCTTCCACGTGTATTATTCTAAAGTTAAATTAGAGTTTAGTTTTATTTTTATATTTTTACTTTAGACCCCAAGTGGCGGGTCAGTGTATTCCGAAGTACGGAAGTTATTGTATATAGAGAAAAATAAAGGGTTTTGTATACCCTTCGTCTGTATCCTGTCTACTTACCACAATTAGTGAACATAGCTTTAGTAAGCTCTCTGTTCCGAGTCAGGTCCTTGTATGTTCCCGAAGAAGGTTAGAAGGAACATTGACCCTGATAATTTGACTTACTTTTAACATAAGTTATCCCGCCAGAAGTGGTTGGCTGAGTTGTAAGCACAAGGTATGATTTCTCGTCTTATTTAGTTTTAATAAAAGGCATTCTACGCGCAGACTTTACGCTATTACGTAAAGCGATAATTCACTTTACCAAGAGTTTAGGCAATTTGGATGAGAACAAAATACATTAAACTCTGCAAGCTTAATATCTATTTTGAATAATCTACGTTAGCGTGATGAAGATCAAATTTTAAGTTAGTACAATAGATTAAGATTAATAATAAAAATTTTAACAGATAAGTATACAAAATTTACATCAATTTAGAAACAAACTTTTAATTGAAGAGACGAATTAATCTATATTCTTACCCTTCCGTTTGATTCTTGGCAGGTAAGACCACTTTTGCAAGGGCATTCCTCAATATTTAATGGCAGACTTATCAGACTACATGCTTGACCTAAAACACAAAAGAAGTTGTTATTTTTTTAATTATTTTCTTGAACAATTCGTTTCGTTTGACATTTTCGTGTCTATACATCCATGTTTTCAGAAATTTCTAATTATGTATATGCAGTTAAAATCATAAAGTAAAAGGTTCCTGCCTTAAATTTAACATTTAAATGAAAATCTTAACAATTAATATTTATATTGTAATTTAAATAATTAATATGCAATTATAATCTTCAAATTATGAGAGTTCTTATTTAAACAATAAATACTTAATTTCATTATGTTATGATGGACAGAGATAGAGTTATGTTCAAGATTTGCTGTGTTCCTTATTTCGGAGAAACAAAACCCAAAAACTGGTACTCAATCATTTAAAATATTGATCTTTTCATAACATTTGTATGAGGAAGAAATTTGACCGGGATATTTAATTTCAAAATTCGTAATTTTCGATGTCTTTTTTAATTCGTCTTAAAGGATTCGTTAATTAATTTAGAATAATTCGAAGAAATAAATTCAAATGAAGTGCAGCAAAAATGTGTATAACTTAAATAGGACGTACAAGGATGCCATGTGGTGTCCATATCAGTTGGCATTAATACTATCGTACGGTAATCGAGAGGGGAAAATTTTGCAAATAACGTGATTTTCAAAGGACACATTTACAGCAAAAATACAAATGAAATATATTCATGAATAAATTACCTGTAACTATTTATTTAAAAGAAATCTCATCCCAGTAAGGGTCCATATTAACATTAAGAGTACAATGTCTAATTAAGATATCATGACTTTTGCTTCCACGTATCTTGAATCTGGTCTGCTCCTATTGTTGTTCACTGATACTCCCTAAACCTCAAATCATACACTGCTGCTGGAACTGCTGCCTGTGTTAGTCTGCTGCAACTCGGAAGTCATTACCATCGTCATCCGTTGTCATCGGCTTCGTCACCTAGAGTTTGTCTTTCTATGCGCAAATATCTTCAGAACCATTACGAGCATTAGATATTCCCATTTTCTTGAACTCTTCACTGTTATTGCTCCATCAAACAGAACCCATGCTCCAAAAGTTCACAAGCAAATCAAATAGTAAGAGGAAAACAATCATTACGTTGACGAATCCATTTTAAAACTTAGGGAAGCTGGCTTTCTGAACGCCTTGCGGAAGGATAAAATCACGTGTACTTAAAACATTTTCAGAACTTCGCGTTAGAAAGCTAAGGAGAAAAAAATACGGTATTCATCATCACATTACTGTTAATTTTTTTAATCTTAAAAACAGTGAAGTATTATGAAGCTCTTTTTATTTAACTAAATAATTAGACGTTTTTCTCAGAATCTTCATATTTGGCAAAACTAATATAATTTTTAAATACACCTTTTTTTTTTAATTATATAGTAGTATAAACCATTGTACTTTGCTTAACATGTAGAATTTAAAATAAATGACTCAAATAATTTATTTAGAATTCTGAGTGAGACACGAACTAGTAAAATCTAATTTTTGTATTTATCATACTCTTTAATATTTTCAAATGCTATAAAGATCAAGACTTGTCTTAGAGAGATCTTAGAAAATGTGTCCTTTTCATTTAACAAGCTATGAAACAGGTAGAAGGGGCATTTTAAATGTGAAAGAAAACCATCAAACGCATTTCTTGTATTTCTCAATTACTAAGGAATCCAGTTTCTTATTAAAGTAAATCGTTTTAATGCTACTTAAATAAGCAGATGAGGCACTTAAATAAGCAGCTGTATATTTATGAATACTTTAATTATATATGTAACATAAATACGGGAATTCGTCTATTTCTTAAAAACTCGTAACGTAATTAACTAATAAATAATTAGTTACTTAGAATTAATAAATAACTAAAACTCTTAACTAATAAATAATTAGTTATTTAGTTTACAGAACCAAGCATTTATATCTTCAAGAAATAGGCAAGCTGAATATGCTCAACTGGAAAACCTGTCACGATCCAAATTAAAGAGGTAACATTCTAATTTTATGTGAAAATTACATATTTCGCTCAAAACATTAGTGTTATTGCTCTTCTTTTTCTTTGTCTTTTTATTATTATTAAATTCATAGCGTCCATTCGAAGAAACGAGACACATTAGATTACAAGAGCTCAAATCTTCTTACCTTTTTTCGCCAAAGCTGCACATTTCGCAGCACCATCTCTCAACACACAGCACTGTTTTTCTGAACAATCAAGGTTTGTCAGGCATTCTTTGCTTGCTACAACCTAGAAAAAAGGGTTTAATGTATTTTATTCTCAGATCATATCTTTTGTTTATTTAACATGACTACGATTAAATAATTACATTCTTTTTAAATCACACCATGTGTATTAGCAGCTTAGCACCTACGCAATGCTTTTAGCTAGGCCTAGCAGCATTTAATACACATGGGATTTGTTGAGCATGTTTTGTTTAATGCTAATTGGAATGGAAATTAAATCTACATTCCATTTACTGAATGACTTTTCTTTTAAAACCAGCCCTTTTTAAGATACTTATTTAATTTTAAATTGATCCCAAGGTTAATAGAATATACAAGCTATCTGTCGTGTTGCTCTGCAATTTTAGTAAATTTCACAATGACCTAAGTTTATAATAACGAGGAAAATCACAAGACAAGCCTACACAGCTTATTTTTCCTCTTTTTTTAAGGATTAATTTTTAGGACATATGTAATGTCCTAAAAATTGTGAAATAAATCATATTTCAAAGGAATTTTTAAACAATTTTTAGATTACTGCTTGCGTCGAAAGAGGAAAGGAATTTTAACATGCTGAATAAGAACTGTGTTACAAAATTTTATACTTTTTCCCCTATTTGCGCCCCTTTATTTAGAAGGGGCTGTTATTCTTAAAATGGGATTTTACGCTGAATCACTATAAATGCGTCGTTTCATTTTTCATTCGAGTCTGTTGCTATTCTGCAATGTATTTATCTTTCAGATTGAACCTGTCTGTAGTAGATTAACAAACTAAGCTATTTGAAAGTAATGGATGCAGGTCTAAAAATATTCGTTTCTTACATTTAAATCGGATTGATTTCAGTAACAAAAACGTATTTATTTCCTCACCTATCTAATTAAGATATTCAATATTTGCATAGAATGGCGTTATATATATTTTTATATTTATTACATATTTTGTAAAACTTTAATAAATTTCTGATTAACGAAATCAACAATTTGAAAGAGAACAGTGGCAACACTGTACGGAATAAAACACTTTTATCTCCAACTCGTGAGGTTATCTATCGGAAATTCCGAAGATATGATGTTTTTAAATATTTTTTTTATTTTGCTGTTGAGTTGAATTTTATTTGGCGTAATTGCGAAGAACGTGATATGTAATGAATAAAGTTAACACGCAAAAAGTTAACAAAAAGACAAAAAAAAAAAAAAAAAAGATTTATAAGCCATCTTTCTAAGAAAACTGAACATTGATGAACTGGGACAAGACTGAAAAAATAGAAATATGTATGCCAACACTTAGCACTGTATCGGGAACTTTAAACGTATGCTGCCTTTAAATGTTTTGTGAATTTACTGTTGAACTGTATATTGCATAAGTGTGAAGAAAAAACGATGCTTAATAATAAAGCTAAGAAGATAAAAACAAAAAAAAAAGTGTAACCCATTTCGGAGAGGGATCTGAAAGACAAAGTGCAACAGCAGACTAGTAGACTGCGAGATCAGGGAGAGCGTAAAAAAATAAATAAATAAATAAATAAACCTTTCCAGACGACGATAAAAATCTTAAACCTTTTAGACTTTTTTCCCTTTCCCGTTTCTTTTTGTTGTTGTTGTTTTGTTTTTGGTGTTGTAATACTAAATGCTAAACTTAAGCAGTGCTTTACTTCAACGTAGCAGGGTTCGACGTTCTTGAGAGAAAGCATATTTGTCCAGCTTAGAAAAGATGAAAATTTTCTTTTGCAGCAAATTAAAATATACAACGTACTATATTGGATATTAAGTAGAGTAATTTACTGACGCTCAATGAAATATTAATCTTCCACAAAATGCGTTCCAATTTAAACAAATTTTATGTCTTGCGTTGAAACCACAAGAAAAAAAATCCGACGTTTTCTTTCTTCTCTTCTTTCGTTATATATTTCATTACATTTTCAGGATACGTATATTATTTACCAGTCCAAAGGGGTAGGGGTGTTAGCCCAGAGTCCTAAAAGGGCATTTTACGTCGAATCACTAAAGGTGTTGGATCATTTTTCAAATTGTTACCACCCAATATTATCGCCTTGCATTGCATTTTTAAATTTACTTGCATTATATCTTTAATTTATGCTTTTTTTCTTAATTACTCTCTTTAGCCTACACTTGAAATAGCAATAAAACTGAAATAGATTTAATTTACCTGGAACAAAACTTGTCCAATAAAAAGAGCCAATAAAATTCTATGATTCTTCATCATCTTGAATGATCCTATGTCTCGTTTTTGACGATTTTGGATACTTTTTACCTTCTTAAAGATGAACTGGTATGTTTGGATCTGCTGTTTTATATATATAGGCAGAATGGGAGTTCTTCTGAATTATCGCTCCATGCTGAAGTGTCACCACTAATCAGTCATGAGTCAATGCATTGTAAATAGCAAAATAGCTATTGTTAAATAATGAAAGATGATTTATGTTCAAAGACTGGAAGTGCGTCATAAGAAGTAGGTATAAAGAAAGAATCGCAATTAGTTTTGTCCTGAAATTTTTAAACTGATATTTTAACATAAATTTATTATAATCCTTACACTTGCAATTCTATTTTAAAGGTATAATTACCATTTCAAGGTTTCTGAATAGTTTTGTTTCCTCATAATTTTTAGCGGTAAGAGCCAAACTCCTATATCAAGAGAAAGAGTAAGCGTTAAGGCTTAAAATTTAACAGGGCTTATATTGTGCATTTGAAACAGTTTTGAATATACGTATAATTTTGTAAGTAGATTGCTTAAGTTAATTTTGATATTTAGAAAATATAAATCAGATTTCTTTTTAAATGTAGACGAATTTTTTCATGATTATACACCAATTAAGTAACGTACTTGTTGTCAGTCATATGTTAAAGTATTTGCATAAAATAAATATCTTACTATAATTTACCATCGTTGAAAATATTGTTCGATTCTGCATTCACTGAGTTATGGCAAATGAAATGACGTATTTTAAGGATGATCGTAAAAGAAACAAAATAGAAGAAAAATAATACATATTAATCAAAGTAATATCCCGCAACGTCGATGAATTGTTGCCAACGTATGGCAAAGTCATATCATGTTTTTAAAAATCAGTGTTTCTGGAATCGAAGAAGGTCCTTCACTGTGTATTAATATATACCATTGAAAAAGCATTTACTAGATAAAAAATTTAACTCAAATGTCTGGAAAAATAATGATCTGTTGGAAAACTGTAAGGAAAGGTTAGAAAAAGAGGTACAATTCCATACACCAAAGTATTGATTTGCTGTATTGTTCATAGTGATGTGATATGTAGTGGGGTGTTTCATTGAAACAATAAAGCACTGTGTATGTTCACAACTACTGGTTGCATAAGGTACTATTTATCATGCATATGTCCCATATCTGAGCAATACCAAGATGCATTTTTTATTCAAATTCTAGGAAGGTGTGAGTAGTCAACAACATTAGCCGGAAGACCATCATATAGTAAACAGCATCTTTCTTTGCATGCAAAAGAAGAGGTCATCTGTGGGCCTTCCTGGAGCGTTTTCACTCCCGGTGAATGTGTACTATTGTCTAGATGCTAATCGCAGTGGATAAGAATATCCACTTACCATCCACTGCCATATTTCGTGGCAGGAATTACTTCTTCTTGAGAAAGAAAACCACATTCCCAAACACCAAGCTTTGTTTTGTGAGACACTTGTCGAGCTTTGTTTTGTGAGACACTTGTCGAGCTTCGTTACTTTCCTATTATTGCCAAGTGCCGTGAAACAGTTGAAAAGTGTACATTTAGAGTTTGAACGTTCGTTTAGATTAGAATTTTTTAATTCATTAACGTAAATGGTACGAGAATGATAGCCAGGATATTCATCCTGTAGCCTCATTTCTCCTGAGCAAGAGCTTGTCAATAAACTCGAGAGGATCTCTCATTAGATTTTCATCTACCTAGCTGTTACATGATATACAAAATTTCCCTAGACCTTAGCGCTTGCTCTCTTCCGCAATAAGAAAAAAAACCTAACCTCATTTGTAATAATCTATAATGTAATATTCCTTCATCTTTATTAATGGCCTTCCCACCTTTTTTGTAAAGTAAATTTGTATGGAGATTATGGTGCGAGAAAGTTTAATTCAAGTTTCAATGTAATTAAAAAAATAAAATGTTCAGTACAAGTAAAATCATTTGCCTTAATTACAAGTATCCAAATGTAAAGAACAGAAATGCCAACAGGACATGACATATTTCTGATATTAATTATTTTATTGTATATACCACATTCCGTCATTTAAATTCTCTTCTTAATAAAGGTTGTGAAAAATCATAATACTTACAATAAAATAGTTATATAACCCCTATGGTACTAAAATATTTCTCTACATCGATGCACTGAAAATCTAACCGCATAATCTTTCTAATATCCTAATTTAATATATTTTTACATTTATAGGATTTACCATTTTACGTATAATAAGTACTTGTAATACAATACAACATTCTCCCTTAGATACTATATATGATTTGTTAGAAATTAGCAGATTTAAATAAAGTTTCGATTAACTGCATTGTACGTGAGAATTACTAAATGTAAGTCAAAATACAGGAAAAAGATAAAGTTAGGGCTTAAGCTTTTTATAATTTCTAAACGATATATACTATTACTTAACTTTGGACCAACGAATGTCACTTGATATTTGTAAGCTTAGAAAAATATATATTCTTCCGTTCCTTATGTTTCTTTTATTTTTGGGAGACGTTATTCTTTATTCTCGTCAACTAATTTAAGAAATGAAGGCTAACTATCAAAGAATGTGAATTTTAAATTACTTGTATATTTTACACTTACTTAGAAATGTTCTCAAACAAGGTTTAAATAAGTGAATTGTATATTGTACCCTTGTGCAGTACACAAGGATACAATACACCTTGTAATCAGTAAGTACCCTTGTGCAGATTGATTGATGAGACTCTTAACATCAAGAAGAAACCCTTTATTGAAAAACAGTTAAATAATAAATAAATTTGCCGACACGCTAATGGTTACAAAAATTAATAACGCGTTGTGCAGGTTCTACATAAACTAATGACAAATGAACAATAATGATGAGCAGACTGTGATAAGCATAACATATTAAAACTAGTTAATTGATATTCCTACTGAATTGGCGATTAGATACATGTATAAAAGCAGCTCAAAATTTTTTTAATAATGTAAGATTTCACAGCCTTTTAAAATAAACCGTTTTTAATAATGCTCGATTAATTTCCTCCAGCTAAACGATAAAGGAATAAAACTCTTTTATCTTAAGTACTTTCAATTAATCTGGCAACGCTGAAAAGTACTAAGATGTGAAATTAAAGATCTTTGAAATAAGCAAATCGTACACCGTCGTCTAATATCTGCTCTCACGTGATGTCCACATCTTAGATTTTCGGGAAGGAATGCAAGAAAAAGTTATTAGCCAGGAAACTCTCCGCATAAACTCTTTTTGTTTTTCAATTTCGGTATTTAGTAGTATGAAAAAATGTATTTTATTTATATGTGCGTGTGCTTTCTTGCATCATACTTTTAGCTTGTTGTAAAAAACTTTTCATTATCGGTACTTTCTTTCAATACATATTTTGTTTTCAAGTGTTATCATGGGCTTTCCTAGAGAAAATATGTGCAAATTATCAAACTTTGACATATACTCTGAATGGCCCTTGTAATATCCGTACTTCGAAGTCTCTTTTAAAAGATTTGCATAAAAAGTGAAGAAATTACACGAGGGTATACGTTAATTTCTAAGTGTGAAAACTGTTATATAACTTCTAAAACTCAAACTTCTTAATTTATACAGCAAAAGATAACTTATTATTTTTCAAATGCTTGTGCCATTATTATTTATGCTATAGACAAAATACGAAATGTCGACATCCTTTAGAATACCTAGGCATTTTACAGAATATCTAGCGTTTTTAGGCAATGTGTGAAATATGAGAATTTGTATATATTTTACCGAGACACTATATTTTGTTGTTGTTACTAACCTCCCTTGTCTGATGTGATCAGATCAATCTGATGTAATTACTGTCGCGGCAAAAAGTACAAGATTGCGTCTGTGGCTGACCAGAGCCTTGAGCACCATACGCGTGACAATCCGACTCAAACTCAATTCCGTCCCAGTTTTGAAGGAGAGTACTCCGGGGACGGATCCGAGTATCTCTCGCCCCTCATTCCGCCTTCTGTGGAATTCGAACCCGGGCACTTCGGTAAGGCAGTCAGTTTCGCTAACCACTTTCCATTCTGGGTGGCAGGCATTGTATATAATATTTAGGCATTCTGTAGCATGACAATGCTCCTTAAACAAAGTATGGAAAAGATCCTGATATGGCTATTATTTAAAATCCGCTGATTTCTAAAAAATACAAATGTTTTTTGAAAAAACAATGATAGAGTGCTATTAAAGAATTTTCATTCAAAATGCGTAAAGGAACATGAAAGTTGTGCGAAACAAAATTTATGCTTTTCTTAATTAATAAAATAAAATTTTCATATAAAAATTAAAAAATTAAACTTAACCTATTTGGTGTAACATGGTAGGTTGAATGACATTTTGAATTCACGTCATTACTTTTTTCACTCAATTATCAATTTAAGACATTTCATATTTCAGTACTTTGTTCTACACATACACTTGGCGAATCCTTAGCTACTTGCATTGGACTGAGCAACTGAAACTGAAACTGACCAGAAAAGAATAGTCAGGAATACCTTCAGTTATGAGCAAGTTCTTAGAACGTAAAATGACTGTGATCTCGTATGTAGTTTTTTAAAAATTTTTCAGAAGTTCCAAGTTTGTAGAAACTATCCTCACATTCTTTACAACTTCCAATACACTGCGCATATAATTATAAATTTTCCCTAAGCATTGTACATAATGCTTGTCATTTGGCGTTTTATAGAATGTTTAGGCAATGCGTGAACTGTTTAATCGTTTCATACATTGGCCGACCAGTTTTTGGCACTCTATAGAATGCTTAGGTTTTCTATAGAATGCTTAGGTTTTCTATAGAATGCTTAGGTTTTCTATAGAATGCTTAGGTTTTCTATAGAATGCTTAGGTTTTCTATAGAATGCTTAGGTTTTCTATAGAATGCTTAGGTTTTCTATAGAATGCTTAGGTTTTCTATAGAATGCTTAGGTTTTCTATAGAATGCTTAGGTTTTCTATAGAATGCTTAGGTTTTCTATAGAATGCTTAGGTTTTCTATAGAATGCTTAGGTTTTCTATAGAATGCTTAGGTTTTCTATAGAATGCTTAGGTTTTCTATAGAATGCTTAGGTTTTCTATAGAATGCTTAGGTTTTCTATAGAATGCTTAGGTTTTCTATAGAATGCTTAGGTTTTCTATAGAATGCTTAGGTTTTCTATAGAATGCTTAGGTTTTCTATAGAATGCTTAGGTTTTCTATAGAATGCTTAGGTTTTCTATAGAATGCTTAGGTTTTCTATAGAATGCTTAGGTTTTCTATAGAATGCTTAGGTTTTCTATAGAATGCTTAGGTTTTCTATAGAATGCTTAGGTTTTCTATAGAATGCTTAGGTTTTCTATAGAATGCTTAGGTTTTCTATAGAATGCTTAGGTTTTCTATAGAATGCTTAGGTTTTCTATAGAATGCTTAGGTTTTCTATAGAATGCTTAGGTTTTCTATAGAATGCTTAGGTTTTCTATAGAATGCTTAGGTTTTCTATAGAATGCTTAGGTTTTCTATAGAATGCTTAGGTTTTCTATAGAATGCTTAGGTTTTCTATAGAATGCTTAGGTTTTCTATAGAATGCTTAGGTTTTCTACAGAATGCTGGATTTCATACTTTGCCGGCAACATTTGTAATACGTATGATTTTCAGTAAAGTTCAGTCTGAAAGGATCGGATAAAAAAACGAAGCGATTTATAGTATGTTTCTTTGCTACTTGCACTTGTATGTAATATTATTAAAATCTAATTTTCAATTGATGATACAGAAATTTCTAGAGCATGAACATTTTTCAGTTTCGAGAGTAGAGGAATTTTCTTCTTTATCATACATTTCTCTCTCTTTTCTCTCTTTCTTTCTTTTTTTTTTTTTTTAGAATCTTTAAGTGAACCATTGCTTGTATCGCAGTTGAAACAAACAAATTCATGATAATTCAGTTATTATTCATTTGTAACAAGTTGGACGAACAAAGTTGGGAAAAATCCCGAGTAGATTATAAATTTTAAGTTACTAAATTAAGTTTCAATATTATTCAAAATTAGCACTAATTTACTTAGGATTCAAAACTTAGTTTAGACGAGCTTGTTTGTTGAGTATTTAACTCTTATTATTCTTTTGATAATATTTTTAAATATTGTTCTTGTATTTTCTCTATATAAGGACTTCTTTAAGGTTCTGTTGAATGTAAGATAATCACTTATCTAAAAAAAAAAAAAAAAAAAAAAAAAAACAAGGGCCTTTAAATATAACGGAAAATTTGTTTACACGATTTCCCAAACTTTCGTCTTTCCTACGGGATAAATAGAAGGGGATATAATGCCTAATGTTTTCATAAAATTTCTGCATTCAAAAATAACATGTAATGCTACTGATGACCATAGGCATTCCACAGTATTCGAGCGGTTATAAATTGTCAAAAATCGAAATAATTAAAACTGTCTCTTTCTTGTCCTTGTTCTTTGAAAACCGCAAATGAGGTGAAACCAATCAGTGAATATGGAAGCATGCTTGCATCCAAAAATTTATAAAGTAATTTGGTAAAATTAGAATTCATTTGAAAGTGTATATTAAAATAATTTGAAAGTGTATATTAAAATAAAAATGTTTTCTCGAAAAATTATCCATAAAATTATATAAAATTTTTGTATTAGCTTAATTTTTCAGTTTAAGCGTTACTTAGAAATCAAATCATAAGATTGGATAATTTTTTATTTCCCACACACTTTCAGTTACATCCATGGAAATAAATCAGCCATAAGATAAAATTTCGTTTACCAAAAGGTAAGATATTTCGAATTTATTTCATGCATATGCAGTTACGGCAGAGAGATTGATAATATACGCAAGTTTTCAAAAATTATTTTTATTTATCAATATTAGGTCTCTAAAAATGTCTCATAAAATGTTCTACTTAAGTGAAGTATCATCGACACACAAAGGTCTTCCATCTAAGAAAAAGTTAAAAAATATAGACTCCTATTGTATGTTAAACAGAACCGCAAATACAACATATTTTAGATGTAAATAGAGCTAACTACTGCACGCGTAGCATTTCCTTTTTAGTTTTTCGTACAAATCTTGTTAAATAGAAGAGAAATTTGTTGTAATTCCCAAACAATTCATAAAGAACGTTTGTAATCCAAAATAAAAGTACATACTAATATTTTCCTTTAAAATGTTGGCAGTATGAATTCAAAACCCCCACTAATGCGAAAGATTGGTGTGGTGGTGTATTTAGTTATGGCAAAGCACACTAGGGCTATCTACCTAAGGGGAGGGATGCCTTTCGTGGAGGACTTTCTAAGGGAAACTGGCTCGTATACACGTTACACATGGGGAAAACCACGAAAACGCCCATGCAGCCAGCCCGTTCGCGGGATTCGAACCTCGGACCGAACTACCAGTGTTCAGCGACTTTACCGCTTGGCCGCTGGTGGGCCTAATGCGAAAGAACAAATGCATAATTTGAATGTGCAAATGAAAACCGCCTAGTGTTTCCGTGAGCAATTTTGATGAAAAGGCTTATCTTGCATAAAAACAGACAACCATATTTAATAGTTATTGAGGAGTTGTTTCAAATATGAATATTATTTAAAGGATTCTGCAAGGAAAAAAATCTTGAAAAACGATATCTAGACCAGAAGTTCTCAACCTTTATAGTCTCATGCATCCCTTTAACCAATGCTAGACCCTCATTCGACCCCCTTCCCTTCCAAAACTCGAAAAATATGTATACCTTTATTTAAATGTAGATTATTTTTTAATATGTTTTATAAATTAGAAAAAGTATAGAAAATGTTGATAAATACCAGGAACTCGAATAAAAGTAATTGTTTTAAATTCTTAAACTAAAACTGAACACTTAACAGGTAAATAAAAGGCTGACCTCATTCACCCCTTCCTCCTGAACCTATGAAATTTCCTCCCTGATTGAGAACCTCTGATCTAGACTACTTGTGATCACAATTAATCAGGATACTTGAAAAGTCTGGATTATGGACTGCTTTCTTGTCCAAATAAAAACTGCATAAGCATTTATTTCGATAGAAAATGAAAGAAAAAAATTGTAAAGCTTCAATTTTAAAGTAGCTATTGCCCCTGACACATTGCCAATTCTCAAGCATGCTCGAAGCCTAAAAGAAACCACATGCAACTCTACTTTTACTCATATTTTTGTAATGAAACTTTCATTCGTGGAAGTTACAATGTCGCTTATTACTGATCTCACGTATCGTAGGGTCAAAAGAGTTAAAAAATTATAATTTCATAATCAGGTTAATAAGGAAGTTGACTCCAGGATTCAATATCATACTCAATATAATTCAAAATATATTACACATGTGACATATAACTTACATTGTCATCTGCACTGATTGTTTTTAGTAAGCTGCTTTATAGATTTGGGAACATTATGCCAAGAAATAAACAATAAACTGTGTAAACAGTCAGGATCTCCTTTCGCTTTAAACTTTCCAAGAAAGGAATAACTGCCAGTGTTCATGGTAATGATCAGCCCTCTCTGCATCGAATACTTGCGACCTACTTTGCCAGTATCTGGTCCAAACCACTCAGAAGTTGGGTACAATCTTGTTCTGGTTGGTGTGTTATAGTTCCCTCCAGCTTTCTTCATGATCATCTATTTATTTTGCATTTGTGAATGACAGTACTATAGGAAAAGATTGTTCATAAATCAATGATTTAAGAAAGCGTTGGTGGAACTGTTGCCCTTTCCATTTTTAGTCCAAAGGGGCTTTGTTCCTCAAGGACTATTGTTTTCGTTTTGCGATTTTGCGTTGGTTCAATATAAATGTCCGTTTCACTTTTCAGATTATTGACACCAAATGTTAGAGTCCTGCATTATATTTGGAGAAATGAAATAATGAAAAATCTGCATAAATGTATGTATATTTCTCGCATTGTGATAAAACAACAGTACATCGAGCCATCGAATTCTGAATGACGTAACCCTACTGAGAATATGGGCATGTGGAAGCCCAAATTTGAAATTTGGAATTTGTTTTATTATCGATTTAATATTTTGTAAAACTTTAACGAATTCTTGATTAACAAACTCTAAAGTTTTAAAGCGAGTAACGGCAACGTTGTACAGAAAAAACATTTTTATCTCCAGCGCGCGAGACTCTGGTATCGGAAATTCTAAAGATATGCTCAATTTAAAACTATTTTGCGATATTGCTCTTGAACCGAATTTTATGGCTTAAGTGCGAAGAACGTGATATTTAACAAATACAGGTAACAGACAAAATGTTAAAAAAACGCCCCTTTGGACGTAATTTAAAATCTGAAACCTTTCAGATTTTCTTTTTTTTTTCTTTCCTTTTTTGTTTATATTTTTTATTTATTTATTTTTCAGATCCTTTTCCTTTCCCTTTTCTTTTAAAATGGAAGCCTTGATGTAATTAATTTTGTTTAGTAGAAATGATTATCGTATACCTTTTGCCCTTTTTACAGAGTAAAAGCACATAACTAAGTAATAGTGTTTGAGAGTTCTCTACAATATGCATCTCCTTTTGTTGGGAAGTCCGTCCAAAATGCTATTAGAGGTTCATGCATTTTGATTTTTCCTTTTATTTGTCATTTATCATATTTCACTTCAAGAAAGAATATTCGGTTAAAATAAACAAAATATGTTCTTCCATGAAATTAAATACGAACCACAATATACTTGAAAAATTAAATAATGAAAATGGTTTTATTCGCCTAAACATATAACTGATTCCTATTTTTACATAATGTATAAATTTAATAAAACAATGATATAAGTTTTTATTGACGTACTCCTTAAAATTAAAAACATAATTTTGTTTTTAATGAACTGATTCATTCCTCGTTCTTACACACCATAATAGTATAGGTAATTATTTTTCTATTACTGTTGTATGCTACATATTTGCCCAATAATCTATATTTCGTGCTCATGAATTCAGTTTAATTTAACAACTTCTTAAAATCATAACCTACACTTTATTTTTTTGCTTAATTTAAATCAGCGAAATCAAGAAACACTTTTATAAATAAATAATATCTCGAGTAATTTTACTTGCTATACACGGATAACTGAAATTCAAGTATCTCGAGGCCAAGTAACTGTAGTTCTAACAAACATTATTTTTTATCTTTAGACTTTTCTTTCTCTCTCTGAAATATATTGAATATCATATCATTAGTTAAAAAAACACTGGAAGCTTAGTTGTTTGAACATATTTTCAAAAACAGAGTACTTTCTGAAAAAACAATTTTTTTTCTGTAAAACTTTTCATTAACGGAGTTCATTCTGAAAGATAATAGTTAGTATTTACAATACGAAAACCTTGTAAAAATATATTCGTACGATGCAATATTCTCGTTACCTTAATTTTCATTTAGGTAACCGCAAAATTTCGCATGTTTTGAATTGTTTCCTGCCATCGGGAAAAAGTATTCAGCATGAGATTCTAGTTTTCAATGATTTTAAGAACCTGGCTAACAAAAGATACTTTATGTTTATTGAAACATATTGATAAAATGCCCATTTAACAGCTCTTCCTTTTCTCTTACTACAAATGTTTGTGGAAGAAAGGAATTTCTTTCAGACAAATCTTTCTGCCAATAAATGGTTTTCTTGACTCTTGACATTACTTACACACATTGCTTCACCACTGATATTACTTGAACAAATTTGATCAATAATGTTGTAAAATCATTGTTATATCTGGTGAATAAGTAGCTTGCCTATACATTCACGTGATGAACACTCACACACAACTAAAAAAGCGTCGAAAATATTTGGCACGGAAATGTTGGTAGATTTTGAAGAAATTTAATTGACATGTAATAGACAATAAGCAAATTAAATGAATTAAATTATCATTCTTCTCGAGAAATATTTGAGATAGTAGAGAACAAATATTACTATTATTGTGCACATTTGAGGCTGTACTGAGTTTTTGAATACAAATAGTATTAGACACGAACTTAATATAAATTTCTTTTAGACGGGTATGTCTTTATAAACTCAGGACGTTTTTCGTTCCGTTAACTCAGATGATGTCAACATTCAAGCACATTGCCATAGAATTTCCATTTGGCATACACTGCTGAAAACGCAAATTACTGTGAGAAATTATGAGTTATCTTTGCATTGCCACAAAACGTTTCACTCTCATTTTGTTTATTAATAGTCACAAACACAAAAAGACACGCAGATTGAGTGAAAATTTGTAACTTTAATTTTTTTGTAACTTTAATTTAAACGAAGAGATGCTTCCATGCAAGTTCAGCTTGCCACTTCGTGACAGTAGAGTTTCTTTTTTTATAAAAGAAACTGTGTACTTGTGTATATGTAGTCGACTTCGTCTGGCAAGAGAGGCTCGTCTTTATATTAATTCACATGGGCATAAAGAAATGATTCGTCAGATAGTCTCATTCCTCAAGCATCGTACCTTCTATGTTGCACAAGGCAATGATACTTCGGATACCAGGTAAATTCTATAATACCTATTCCCACAGGGCAATATAGTAGGACCCATGCTTTATCTTCTTTGCATCTCAGACTTTCCTCACCTATAACTGGAGAGTTATTCCATGCTAGCGTGTTATGTCGATGATATGACTATCGTCATTAAATCTATCGAAGCAAAACAAGCCATCACTAAACTTCAAGAATATGTTGATTCAATCGAAGACTGGTGCACGAACTGGAAAGTCAAGATCAATGCTAGTTATCTCAACTTCTCCTCCTTGCTAAAACTAAGAAACACCACCCAAACTACAAAAACATATTTTTATTTAATGAGCCTAATACCGTCAGAAAAGCTAAATACTTAAGCATAATCGTCATTTAAAATTTCTCTTGGACTCAACACATCAATAGTGTTCGCAGTAAGGCACTAGGAATTATGAACAAATTTTTCCTGTAATAGGCAATTATTCCAACTCAATCTCAGAACAAAACGGCATATTTATATTGCCTGTATCCGTTCTATTTTGTGTTACGCTACACCTGCTTGGAATACAACTTAAAAAAAAATCAAATACGTCAACTTCAAGTTAGTGCAAAATAAATTTCTTTGTATTATTCTGATTACCCAGTTCTTTAATACGAACTTTAATACGGAGATTTAAAAATGGAAGAAATGAAACACTACTTAAAAAGGACTAACGATAAATTCTTTAACAACGCTATTTCAAGTGACTCTATGAATTACTCACAAAATTTTAACTAGAAATCCTACAAGGAGACAAATTCATCAGGCCTCTTGCTGCTCATATTATCCCCGATTGTAACCAGAACTTTGTCACCTAAAGTCTACCTGAATGGTAGTTGTATATAGTGTACTTAGTAATTTTTGACTTACTTTTACGATTAATTGTAGTATTTGTATTTTATTTATTCATAATATTCGTCTTGTATTTCTAATTATAGTTGCTGTAATAGAACATCGATTCTAATTTAAATATTACATGCACTTTCACTTATTTCATAATATTCTCTCCACTCAGTCAAGTCAGGTTCTTGGATTACTTTTGTTCTTACAGATCGTCAGACGCTTCTCTCAGCTATTTTCGAATACTTGGTCACCAACCTTTTTTCTTCTCCTTGCCTTCGATTTCTCCTCTTAAAATTTGCCATGTCCGGATTTTTATATCGTCTTGTGCCACGTTACCCTCGTGCAAAAGCTTCGGTCATAACGCGTATGTCTATGTATATGTAGTAGTTTGTCTTTGGTATTCGTGAAATAAATGTTGCAAAGACGGACGCTCTCTGTTTATTATTATTCCTTTGATCCAGTCTGATTTAATAGAGACTTATACTCTTCTTTATCTTATAAATGAAGATCGTCATGAAAATCACAAGCACCTAGTTCTTTCAATGCTGACAATAAAAGTCGAGCTGAAATACCAATGTTTCGCAGCTTAATGTTAAATGCACGCGCTCTTGTATTTTTAATTTTCCGGCTTTCTTTTAATATTCGTCACGCGCTGCACTGTACGAGGAATAAAACAATTTTATTTATAATTCTACTAACATTAACTATTTAAATACCAAATCCGTAACAATATTGTCGCGTGCGTATAGGTTCGTTATAGATAGAATGCACACAGAATTGAAGAAAGCTTGATGAAATTTATTTTACCAAAAGAAACACTTAGCAGTTCTGAAACTTTCCACAAAAATATCACAGAGTACAAACAGTAATTACACTTTGAATTAATGAGAACATTAAGCAAAACGCAATGGAAACAAAGCGTATTTAAAAGACGAAGCTCCCTCGGATATCTCTACTCCGTAGTCGCTTTGAATTAACAACTGAGAAACTTGACCATATATTGAAAGGAGTAGCGGGAGCAAAGCTCTCTTTGTGCCGTATGAGTTACAAAGTATGCATTAAAAATTCATCAGTTGAATAGCAAGAAAGCATTTAAGGGAAACTGAGAAACTGATGCTCTCAGTTTACTACTATTTCTCTCACTGACTTAAAGCTAGCTCCTCGCTATGACTACTTTGACAATGAAAACGCTCATTTCGCCCCAAATAAAAACGTAGGGAAGATGGTCACCGATTCCATTTCTGCTTGGAACCAGCTGAAAATCTATCCAGGCAGTAACTCTGAGCAGTGTTCCCAGAGAACTCGTGTCAATTTTTCCATCATGTCGAAAATGCCGAGATGGCGCCAAGTCAAAATATGGCATTTTTAATGCATATGCATCTTGTGAATACTATGGAATACTTCAACTGCCTGAATATTACGATCATTGTTTACTAATACCTAAATTTAACGTGGATATAATTACTGATTAGAATGAATTTAGGCTTTTGATATTGTAAAAAAAAAAAAAAAGAAAAGAAAAGAAAATTAAACTAGGGTATCGGATTCAAAATAATTATTTGAAAAATATTTATTTCTGAATTTTCTTTAATAAAAAACAATTAAATTATATGTTATTCAACTACCCAATAAAATGCAGTTTTTAATTTAAAAAAAATAAATGAAAGGGTAAACATTTCATTTTCAGTCGGTTAAGTTATATAATTACGACAAAGCCTCGAGGGCTATCTGCCCAAGAGGAGGACTTTCTAAGGGAAACTGGCTCGTATACACGTTACACACAGGGAAAACCACGAAAACACCCATGCAGCCAGCCCGTTCGCGGGATTCGAACCTTGGACTGAACTACCAGTGTTCAGCGACTTTACCGCTCAGCCGATGTGGGCCCTTCATTTTCAGTCGGAAGTATTAACATAAAAATCACCGATAGAAGGCGTATGAGGATATTAACATGTTAAAATTTGAGGGTGTTGGAGTTGGCGAGCTCAAGCAAAAGGTTAATCATTTTCGTTCATTCTCATACACAGAAAATGGTCTCGCAAACTTCTGGAATAAATATGCTCATTGGTTATTTTAGTACTCGAAATTAATAG
This sequence comes from Stegodyphus dumicola, assembly GCF_044657685.1. Classification (NCBI taxonomy): domain Eukaryota; kingdom Metazoa; phylum Arthropoda; class Arachnida; order Araneae; family Eresidae; genus Stegodyphus; species Stegodyphus dumicola. Next base: position 75,989,917 of record NC_140772.1, on the reverse strand, counting down.
TGTAGAAAACTGTTAGGAATCACCCGTCACCAGAAACCGAAGAGCTATCTGCAGTTTTAATTTTGTTGATACAGCATCTCGAAAGAATTTTTTTTTCCCTCTGAATAAGTGGAATGACCATTTCCAATGAAGTTTCAAACTATCCTTCACCCATTCTGACGAAGTTTTTGTAACTTCAGATATCCTCGCCACGAAGTTAATTTAAACGTTGATTTAATTCATCATGGAGAGCTACCCACCCAATTCCTTTTCTTCTTTTTTTTTCCATGGCATAGAAACTGATTCGTTGGAAACCGCTTCGCAAACTTCAAGCACTGCAACTGTCAGGTCGGTATCCATTTTGTAAACAAACGGAGATGAGCTGTCATCAGTCCGTCAGTTTAAACAATCTATCAGATTACAGGTCCGTTCACTCGGTTCGAACGCCGTAAGTCAATTCAGAGAAATGTAAATTCATTTTATATAGGTTTTCACCGGCCGCCACGAAATTTTTAGCACTTCTCGAAATTACTGGAAGGCATATGAGGGTCAGATACGGTTACAGCTATATAGAGCAGTGATCTCCGAACTTTTTTGAGTGCGTACCCTTAAGATAAAAACAATTATAAGTTGTACACCATGTAATATAAAACAATGTAATATATATATATATATATATGTATGTATGTATAGTCAAAAATAAATTTTTTTATTCATTTTAAACAATATACATACATTTAAATTAAATTACAAATTTACATTGTGAATTAGATTTAATGTGAGCAATGTAATTGTATTTGACAGTAACACATGCCTCTGTTAATGCAATTCAAAAATATGGTCCTCACTCTTATTTATTTCTGTATTTGGTTTTAATTATGGTCATGGCAGGAAACGCTACTTCATACAGATATCTAGGACCAAATGCATTTGTACTTACAAAATCTGGCTATTTAGTTTTCAATCATATCCATCAATTAGGAAGACATTTTTTTCTTCGAAATTGGATAGTAACGTTGTTCTTTCCCTCATATCAATTAGCTGTTTTTGAGCTGCAGCCAAAAAATTATCTATTTTTAACATTTCCTGCAAATTGGTTCACGTCCCATTAAAAATCTGTTTTAATACTAACGAAGATTGGTAAACAGATTTTATTCCACATTTACTTCATTTTCAAGAGCAAAATCACACAGTGATGAAAGCTTTTCTAATCTCTTTTCTAAAAACTTATTAATTCTTTGGCGTACGCTTTACCTCATTTTGGATATCACTGACATAAAGGATAAATTAGTTATTCAATTACAATACACATTAAGGTCATACAAGGACTGGACCAAAATTAAGTTTGGTGACATTTCCTGTTTTCTCGCCAAATCTAGTCACAAAAATTAGCCGCCAAAATTGTCGATATCTCGTCGTTTTAGTGAGATAGCCATTTACTCAGTGTAAATTGACTCTGTATTCTTACCTTTCCAGCAAACTTTCCAACGACTTGCCTCTGTATTCTTACCTTCCCAGCAAAACTTCGCCCTTTTTAAATGTTCATATTACATTACACACATACACACCAAAAACATAATAATTTCACTAAAATAATTTCCTTTGATATAAAACTCGTAACAATATGTAGCTGTTAAACATAATGCAGTTAGTAATGTTCGTATGTGTATAAAATCAACAGTAAAAAACATAGGTGTGTGCACTATGGTAAATTTCTTTTTGAAATGTTACAAATTTTATAAATATGCAAGAATTAAAATTCCCTGATTGAATTGTAGTTAAATGTATGAATATTATAAATTTTAACATATATTGACTGTAAAACATATTACTGAGAACTTAGTATTATTACTGCACATTTATTTTTATTATCATCATTGGACATAGAGGATACTATTTTGTTTTATTTACTATTGAGCATATTGTTATTATATTGCTTTGTAACTGATATTTGTTGTTATTTCTAATATCTAGTAATTCTCAAAAAAGCTGTACAAGTGTTCTCCTTACGTGAATTTTATGTTTTAGCAACATAGTAAAGGTTGCCCCTTCATTTATGACAAATACTTGATGGAAGAACATCTTGAAAAATTAAGACTTTTCTTTAGTTCTCCTTTTGCAGAGGCAATGAAATATTTTATGCGAATGGATATAATATCATTTGATAATAATGGATAATTACTTTCTTCTAAGTGTATAGATAAATTCAGAGGAAAGTTTTCCCATTCTAGTACAATGAATGACAATCGCATGACTTCACTTTACATTACAAATTACAGGAATATTACAGATAATTTTTAAAAATTTTAATGATAAAGCCATCTTTGAAGTGTTTAACTAAAATACAAAATGTTCAAATTGTTGATAAATTTTTATTACTTGTAAATTTACTTTTATTATCATACATTTTTTTAAAATTACTGAATAACTGTATACCTATAACAATAAAATCTAAGCTCACATCATTCCCAGTACTGCATTTTTTAAAAATTACTGACTAACTGAAATCTCACCTGGATAACATACAATTTAATTGCATAATATATGAAATTCATAGCATGAGGCTTGCTTATATAGGATCACTCTAATTTATATGTGGCAAACACTATGACTAGGAGCTCCAGTGTTCTCAAGAAAATTTTAATACTAGCGAAACCACAAAAAGTGGCATCAACCAGCACTGAAATAATTCAAAATTCTAAGCCATGCTGTACACTACTAAAGATATGCAAATAACTTTTAAACAGAATGTCACTATTTACTTAAATTTTAACTATACAGATTATATTAAATTATATGGTCAATATTATTATATATCTTAAACCTAACTTCCTTCACAGCCCACCCACCCACCCCAAAAAAACCTTAGCTGAGATTTATTATTTTCCTTTCTTTTTTTGGGGGGGGGGAAGAGGGGCTTATGTTTTTAAAAGTTCTTCAGACAAGACATCTGTTGTAAAATAAATAATGCCAGTGTTTGGAGCTCCCATAATAAAAAAACATAAAATACTTTTTTTCTGAGAATATATATACATCTGACTTTAAACTTCACTTTTGAAAGCAAATCTTTTATATTAAAAGAAAAATTAAGCTGCACAGAAGAAAATTAAAATATCATTTAATTTGTGGAACTTAAAATATTTTATTAAAATGCACTATCAAAAATTAAAAAAACAATAAAATTATTCAATTACATAAAATAGCTTCAAATAACATAAAATTTACAAAAGAAATATTTAACAGACATCAAAAAGTGAAATAGTAAAATCACAACAAGATTTTTAAATAACATGCCTGGTTTAAATATTTCTTTTTCACATAATTCATCAATGAAATGTTTTCTACATATTTTTTTTTAATTACATGCTGTCATCTGGTGGCAAATGAACTTCTGGATATGGCTCTCTAGGAGAAGGATGAGGAGGCAGAATTATATGCTCATCATATTCAACATCAACACCAGCACCATCTACAGAAGCACTTGCTGGAGCAGATGCTTCAATTCCATCTGCAGCTAGATTTGTGATTGATTTACTTCTAACACATTGAAAATCAACATGACGACTTTTTGCTTCCTCCTTCTCCCATGACATTCGAATGAATGGCCGTTGAACATAGTTATATATAACTTCAGCTCTGCCACCTGGTCGACATTTTACTTTTTCTTTATATGTTGGATAACCTTCAATACCTAATCTAATTTTTTTCAGACCCCTCTCCTTTAAAACCTTCTTTGCAACATCGCGATTTTCAATATATTTGAAAAATCTATACATTTCAGTACTGTATATGATCTGAGAATGCTCTTCTCCAGTTTGCGGTGGATAATCTTCATCCCAGTCAACAACATCATCATCTAATAAAACTACAATCTGACACTCACGGTCCCCTCTTTTAGCTGATGTGACCATCATTGGTAAAATAAGTTCCTCTAGGAAATTCTCAAACTGACGTCTAGCACCTTCGTTGGAAAGTTCATGAAGAAAACCTCGCAAATTGTGACATTTAATAGTTGTAGCATCAAATGGAATAAGAAGATAATCACAGGCATCTCTTAATTCAGGAACTGATACAGTAGGTGGACAGCGAATGACACCTGTTTTATAATATTCTAGTATTGCGCGGAATACAGTAGCAGACATACCTTCGGCAACTTCAAATTCTCCTCTTTCATTCGGCCGAGTAAAATTATTTTCTAATGAAGATCCAAACATTCTGCCCAACATTGTGTTTGGATATGCTGCAAATAAGGTAGGATCCACAACTATACGAGTATTTTCCACAACTAAAGTTATTCTGTCTTCAACAGCAGCTGTCACCAAGCCTTGTCCCTGATTTGCAGGTACTAAACTTCCTGAAGACATTTTATTAGTACTGGATTATGAATGATGTTCTGAGCAGTAATAGAAGCAGTTTTATGAGCAAGGTAAAATTATGGCTTGATACTAGAAGAAAAAAATATAATTTAGAACATGCATTAATAATGACAGAAAAATTACAAAATTTTCAGAAATTCATATTTAAATACAATAAAAAATAAAATAAACACAAAAATTAAAACACTTTACAGCATCCATCTATGTAGGACAAATCCTAATCAGCTTAGTTTATGATTTAATACAATCAAAAGTACCTAGAATGTACCTTAAAATACAGAGATTTCTTTCTCTCAAAATCTTATTTCTAAAATCAGTCTCAATCTACATATGAATAAATCTAATTTTAAAGTAGGTACACTTCTCTTACAACTACTGTATTCTTCATAAATACAGAACCAAAATGGAACATCCTCTCAAAAGCAAATTTCTTAACACTATGCATTTTATACATTTTTGAGTGTATAAGAATTATGAAAGATAGAGAAAAGCTAATATTAAGCTTTTATTTATACATACATAAGTAATTTGTTTTTCTGTTTTCCTACGTACAACTTTATTATGAAGTAGACAGTTGATTTAAGTGAAGTTCAAAATATTTTTGTGATTCTCAATAACTGTGCCACACATTTTCAGTGCACTCAAATAAAGAGTAGCAAGCACTCAAGTAGAAAGAAATCAAATAATAAAAATAAGAACAAAAGCTACCAATGTTTGAAAAAAAATCATGAATGTAAAATTAGAAAGAGGAAGAAACATTTAACCGATAATTTCAAGATGACATAGAAGCTAGATTTTTATCACTTTATCAAGGAGTTAAGATGCTGTTCGAAGTAAAGAAACATGTAACCATTAATTTCAAGATAATGCAGAAACTAGATTCAATCACTTCTCAAACAGTTACAGATGTTTTAACTGCAAGATACAGATATGTTACAGATACTTAAAGCAAATCTAACCTGACAACTTTAATAAAACCAGAGCAATCAGTTTATGTAACATTCTTTAATACAGTTTCTGAAAATAATGCAGAATATTTCAACAGTCATCAAATGTTTTCATTTTGTCATAAAGTATTGATTAAATATTGTAACTTATTCATATTGCTTAGAAATTCTGCGAACATTTATTAAATGAATGAATTCTTAACATGAATTTTCAAATATTCAAAATCTTAAAAGAAATCAACAAAATACTGTGAAATTCTCTCAAGTGACCACCTCTGATAAGGACAAGAATTTTAGAATAAATAATTCATAATTTTGATCTTTCTTAAAACATTTTAAATTTATTGCACAAGAAATGCTAACAAATTACGGAACAAACCAAATATTTTAATTCAAGATTTTATGTATATGAAAATCAGAGATTTTAGCATTAAGTACATAAAAAAAGATATTCATAGTTTTTTAAAAAACCCTGCATTCGCTTGAGTACAAGCATCCTCAAACAAATGACCTCGCAGATTTTAGCGTTTAACAGGGAAATAAAAGCTTGCATTTTAGACTACCTTTACATATACTAGCTTGATATATATTCATGGTGTTCTATAACAAATATTATATTACATTTGTAACTGTCAAAGTCTAAAATGCAAGTGATTTAGTAAAACTAATAACTGTGAAGCTAGATAAAATTTAGGGAAAGCAAGACAAAATTTAGTCTTTGGTCTCCAATCTCATGATACAACAGTGTATAAGTGAACACTAGCTAAACTTTATGAAAATTGACGTGAATTTGAAAGTGTTCAGGTATTGCAAACACAATGTGAAATTTTAAATTAACAGAATTTTTGAAAAAATTTGGAGGAATGGTAATAAATGAAGATCCTACTAGAAGTTTTTCATTGTGATGATAATGCCCCAACCATCAATCAAAAAGGCAGATGGCAAAATCTGTAGCATGGTTGGAAATTCAAAAAATATCGCTATTAATAATGAAGGAAGTGATAAAAAGGTTGTTTAGAATAGTAAAATTTTTATTGAAAATTTGGTGGAAATCTGAATACAGCAGTTACAAGACTTGAACAACAAACTTTGTAACTTATCGAGAAATTATGACTATTTACAGAATTAAAGCTATACAAAAACCGAAACAAACTAAACAATTTACGCTGAAAGAAATGTTTGATACAGCAAACAAATAAATATTTAGCTTATTTTTATTGTAAATTTTGATTCCCTTAACTCTTTTGCATCGAAGTCGCCCCAAATGCCAAAGCATTGAGACATCGGCTGGATGCCCGAAACGCCTGAATAATTTCCTACCTAGTGCTTTCCTCCATCACGTTACTGCATTATTCATTGCTTTCAGGTGTCGTTAAATAGCGTGTCAATCATTCTTTTGAAGCTATTAAAAGTAGTTCTATTATTTTAATGCACCTTCTCTTTCTTTTGTTTACTGTCAGTGTTTAGCTTTTGATGCCTGAAGTTGCAATCCCGTCCCAAGGGGGAACGTTACACAGGGTGAAAGAGTCCAAGAAAAAAAGTTCTCGCTTTACTTAAGTAGATTATTGTTAGCAATGTAGTATTCAATTTGTCATGGGGGAAGGAAAAGCATTCCAGGAGAAATTCTTAGACACGGGCATTTTCGATGTTTGGGGAAAAGAGATTTTGCCCTCTCTCGATGCGAAACAGTTAAAGTCATAAATGCTTCATTATTTCTTAAAGCGTTATTTCATATTTTTAATTTCATAATTTCTATTAGACTTAAACTGACGATCCAATATCTGGAAAAATCCCAAATCTGGAATCGGTAACATCCCGATGACTCTAGATCTCAGACTTTGTATGGCATAAAGAAATGTCTAAAAATAACGCATGAGTTTTCTGAAGTTAAAAGAAGCCATAAAATGCAGCACATCGTTAAGAAGACTTTATTTTTTATGTTACAACCCATATATTTTCTTAGTTAATTTCAAAGTTGCATGGCGAGCATTTTTATTCTGAAATTTGTTAACTGAAAATGTAGATGCCTATTTTATTATTTAATAATTTTTCTCCATTTAGTGCATTAGTCAGCACATCAGTTTTTAATAAAAAGTTTACTGTATAAGTCACTGTAATTTCTTAGTCTAAAGGGCGTTAGCCCAGAAGGGCTATTAATTTCATTTTGGCATTTTGTGTCGATTCACTTTTCAAACTGTTGGCCTACACTATTGCAGCCCTGTATTATATTTAAAAAAAAATTAAATAATGAAGAATCTACATAAGTGTATGTATGTTTCTCATACTGTGATAAAACAACGGTACCTAGAGTCAACAAATTTTGAATAATGTAATCCTCAAGCGAATATGGGCATCTGGAACCTCTAATTTGGAATTTGTTTTATATATATATATATATAAAAAAATAAAAATAAAAATAAAAAAAAAAAAACTAAACTCAGTGACACAGCAGCTCTAGTATTTTATATTTTAAAATTATTTATATTTTTAAAATTAATAACATAACATTCTGATATACTTTGTTTGTTTAAATGAAGATACCGGTAAAAATTATTGAAACATTAAATAAAAGAAAATCTAACTCAAATGGAAAAAAATACTTTAATAATAAAGGATACTTTTTTTTCTGTTTCACTGGCGCAAATCTTGCCAAGCAGACTTTATTGGCGACAAGACATAGCATACACATATGAAATGTTAACAAATGTTGGTTCTAAGAATTTTTTGTTTTGAGGGTATAAGCATTTTAATATCGTTTAAATTTTATAAAAAGCCAATAAATAAAAACAATAAATTTGTAAAAAGTCATAATTTAAGAATTTACTATGCTTTCATGGTACAACATCCTGATTCATGTGACCCCTAGTGACCTCTTCTCATGTAAACTATGCTACAAAATATAATTCTCTCAGTAATTACCTATATTAATTTCAAGTTAAATCTTAATTTGGAATACAAGTTTAAATGCAAGAATTATTTCAATTCATATGAATAGCTTACTCAGAAATTATGTAAAACCGCAGTGCTTTACATTGCTAGTGTATTCTCATTAGATTTGATGAATTTAACCCTTGACTTTGCCTTTTCTATATTTTTGCCTTTGAGTGAGCGGTATTATTGCATCCTAATCGACTTAATTACCGTGAACAGTCTTAGGGCATAAAACTGAACTATCTGGTAAAAATTCTATGTAATTGTATGCCAGTATTAAAAGAAACAATCAATCTGATAAGAAATGACTGCGATTTGTTTTGAAAATGAGGCATAAAAAGGTTACCAGCGAGGATATTCCGTTTGGCGTCAGATGTACGATTGTTAGCGACTTATCGCCTGCGATGGCAAAACGGAAAAGTACCAAAAAAAGATTTCATTATAATGCAGTGTCAATGACAAACATTGTGTGTATAAAATCTGAAGTTGACAGCTTATGAGGAAGTAGGTTAAAAATAAATTACAATATTCTATTCACAGTGAAGCACCATGAACTAAATAAGGAAGTTTGGAAAAACACAAGAAAGAGGAATAACCTACATTATAATTCATAGAAAAATACTATTAACACTTTACCTATATTTTAAGCAGTTTAATTTGGTGAACAAGATCAATTGATTACGTAAATTAAATCTGCATTCAATACACGTAAACAATGTTTTAAAACAGAAAGAACAATGTTTTTGCTTATATCATTCCCTGTGTTTTGGAATAAGAATGAATGGGAATGGATGTACATTTAATTTATTTTTATGAATTCATAAAGGTTTTTAATGGATGATTTATCAATATTTACTTTTTCAGATCACCTATTATTGTGGATAAAAACAATTCATAAATACTGCAATATCATCTGCATTTTCACTTGTTTGTATCACCTATAGAAATACTGTTTCATTCTGTTTGTTTATTATTGTAATTCTTTCATCAGAAACATAACTAAGTACTCTTTTGTTGTCAGGAGCAGGATAAATATATATTTACGGGTACCCTTTGGTGATTTTTGGCAGTACATGGATAACCAGTTTGTGAAATTCTTCGATTTGTTACTTTGGCTTGTATAGCGATGATTTTTGCACCAAAAAATTGCCGCTACACAAAGCCAAAATAACAAAATGAAGAATTGCACAAACTCGGTATCCATGTACACATCTCTCTAGTTTCACTTAAAAAAACATCAGAGCATTGCACAAACTTGGCATTACACACCCCCTTGACTTTTGCCATGTACACATTGACCTATTTTCACTTGAAAAAAATCAGAGAATTGCAAAAACTAGGCATTGTGTCCATGTATGTATCGAACTATATCCACTTAAAAAAGTCAAAAGAGCAGCCAACAACAACAACAACAAAACAAAAACAAAAACAAAAAACTCAATAAACTACATTTAAAACAAAAAAAAAAAATAACATAAAAAAAGAAAATTCATCTTTGCACTACACAAAGGAAACATACACTTACTTTATTTACGAATTGACATGTTTTTAGTTGAACAAAATTCCTTAACAGAATCCAAAAACTTCCTAAAATTATCTGAACTAGAATCTGTATACTGGCTTCACCACATAAATTCTCAAAAATATCCTCCATATGGCTGATATCGTTCGACCACATGCGTTTCCTTCCTACAAACAGAACACTTAATAATGACTACAGTCAAAAGTCGTTAATTCGGACACCCATAATCCGGAATGATCTATAATCCAGAACTTAAAGCTACAAACTTTCTGCGCATGCGTCAATGATGCATACACAGAAAGTTTGAAAACATTTTACATACGCATGCACAGATGCATTTTACATGACGCATGCGCAGAAACATAGACATTTACGCGTGCGCTTAAGACCTTTACAGCTGCGAATATGCGTGTGTGCATAATAAGTTTACAGATGGGCGTTTAATGTTTAACGGACGGTATAAGCTAAGCTAAAATTATCTAATTCAGTTAATGTTGCAGATTGCGTTGTTCCTTGATCTTCGAATTGGATCCGGCTTATTATTTTTTGCAGACTGTTAGAGCAATTTTATAAAAGTAAAAGCTTGAACTTTCGATTATGTCAAATAGAATTTCCGATATATATTTACTAATATGTAAAGGATCTACAAAGCGAAAGTATATTTCAAAGTCCATTAAACAAAAAGTGAAATTGCTGCAAAAAATGGATAAAGGCATATCCTTCGTTTCTGTAACCATTCCGAAATCTGTTTATCAATTTCAAGCTTGTGGCTCGCAGTGAAATGGAAGTTGATCTGTCAGCACTATCGTTATCTTCAGGGCAGATGTTTTTATTTTATTTGGCTTATAATTCCCTAGTAAATGTAGTATTTCATCTCAATGTACTCCATCTTTGATATGATTTAAATCAAGTTCCTCGTCATTATAATTCGCTTCTGATAGTAAAGAAAGTGACACAGTGATTATTGAAAACGAAAAAATTTCGTTTGACAAATTAGTCGATATTCTCGACACTGCAATTATAGGCCTTGAACAGCGGAACTTTGTAACTAAACAAGAAATTATGTCCGTTTAATAGAATTAAAGAGAAAGTGTTATCACATGAAACGAAGCAACTTAAACAACTTACATTGAAAGAAATGTTTAATAAAGTAAACGAATAAATATTAAGCTTTTTCTTTTTGTACATTTTGATACCCTTTAGATCATAATTGTTCTTTATTTCATAAATTACGGTTTCATATTTTTAATTTTGTAATTTTTGCATGCCATTTTACCAGATTTAAACTGATGATCTATAATCCGGAATCGCCTAAGTCCCGACGAGTCTGGATTAACGACTTCTGACTGTACTAAGTAAACCTTCATTTACACACCAGTCAAGCAATGCTCTATTACCCTTTTTTTTTCAAATCTTACAGTTCAAATTAATCTTACCACATTCAGCCATTTTACCATCTAAATCACAAAACAAGCCCTAATGAATTTACCACAATCATGCAACCGATTATGTCATAATAGGGTTTCCATAACATTATTATGAGGTATTAAACTACCATACGAGGCTACCATAAATGAAACAACTTTGCGATAATACAAGGGGTACCCTTCTCTCTACTCTAACCCAGGACTGGATTCAGAAATGTATGTACATATGCATGTATATATGGATGGACGTGTTTATAAATGCATGTATATATTTACGTACATATGCTTCTGTATATACATACACATATACAGTACAAAGTCTTTAATCTGGACCTCAAAGCTACAAACTTTCTGTGCATGCATAGAGTTTACTCATGCACGTTTAATGTACAACCGACGGTATAAGCTAGGCTAAAATGATCTAATTATCTATTTCAGTTAATGTTGCAGATTGCATTGTTCCTTAATCTTCTAATTGGATCCGGCTTATTATTTTTTGCAGACTGTTAGAGCAATTTTATAAAAAGTAAGCTTGAACTTTCGATTATGTCAAAAAGAATTTTCGATTCTGGAGCTGCCAAAGGATCTACAAAGCGAAAGCATGTTTTGATATCCATCAAACAAAAAGTGGAATTGCTGCAAAAAATGGATAAAGGTATGAATAAAGTGACAGAGAGGTTAGTGAAAACGAAAAAACTTCGATTGACAAGTTAGTCGGTATTCTCGGCACAGCTATTACAGGACTTGAACAACGGAACTTTGTAACTGAACAAGAAATTATGTCTGTATATAGAATTAAAGAGAAAGCATTAGCACATAAAACAAGGCAACTTAAACAACTGAAAGTTTTTTAAAGAAATGTTTAATAAAGTAAACAAATAAATATTAAGCTTTTTTTTTTTTTTTTTTGTAAATTTTGATACCCTTTAGATCTTAACTGCTCTTTATTTCATAAATTACGGTTTCATATGTTTAATTTTATAATTTCTGCATGGCAGCTTACCAGATTTAAATTGATGATCTATAATCCCTAAAAACCCCTAATCCGGAATCGCCAAAGTCCCGACGAGCCCGGATTAAAGACTTTGTACCGTATATACATACACAATGTACATACATACATTTCTGAATCTGGTACTGACAACAGAAAAGTACCCTTAACATTTTTTAAGCAAGGCTCAGCTAATCAGAAGTACACTTTTATCAGAAGTACTTTTCATATCAAAGAATCAGAAGTACTTTTCTAGGCTAAGAGTCTCAATACGCTTGCGGTGCCAAACTCATACTCCTCACACCCAAGTACAGCAGAAAATTGCAAAATTCTATCATTTAGATATATTTGTGCACATATAAAACTGCAGTCCCATGAATTTTAACTTTGCATAACAAAAAATACTGAAAAAGTCCAATTATATATTTGCATAACTGAAATTCTCATTATACAAAGAAAAATTAAAAAATTTGTAGTTAAATGCTATGTCACTACATTTTTTAAAGGTCAAACAGCAAATTTAAGATAAGACACATATACTTTTGAAGAGGCATTCAAAGGAAAAGGACCAAGCCAAAAATGGACTACTATGACAATTATCTATTTCTTTTTTATATTATTGCTTCATATTAAAAGACTACAAAACAAGAAAATTAACAGTAATACCAACAGAAAAGTTTTACTAAATAAAAAGGAACTACTTTATTACACTGAATACAAATCAATTCCACTTTTTTTTTTTTTTTTTTCTTTTTAATAATAATAAAATTCTGAATACTTACTCTGGGAGAGAAAAACACCATAGTAAAATCTAAAACTAGGTAAAAAAAAAAGCAACCTTAGCATGGCACAAATTCTGCAATCAAAGTTGCTGTCTTGCCTAATTTTAAATTTCAAAAGCTATACGGGTGAAAAATATTTTCTGATGAAATATGTTGCCATATGAATTTTAAACAGAAGGAAGATTCCTTTGACAGTCTACTTGATGTGACCATGCAATAACTATAACTGCTTTCAATTTGTAAGGTAAAGGAGTCACTGAATTTTTAATGGAGCTTCACAAATCTCAGGATAAAGCTCAGAGCAACACATCTTTCGCAATAAATGCGCAAATTTGAAGCTCTTCGTAAAATTTACACATATTTATTTTATATAGACTATAAAAATACAGTACTTTTAATTTATACCCAAATACAAATGGGAAATGGCATATGGTTTTAAACACACAATAAAAACTTGTTTTATGCAAAGATTAGATGGCGATTTTATTGATTTTTGATCCCTTTCATTGGCCCTCCATAAATTCAAAATGCAAAGTTTAGAGAAGAATTATAAGGCAGCTCTTTGAATTTAAAGAAAATATATAAATCATGTAATTATTTGGCCATGGAATAAAAGCAAGGAAAGAAAATTTACCTGGAACATCTTTCAAACCCTTAATCAACATATGACAAACGGCCCAAACTGTTTTGAATTCATTGTTGTTGCCATTTACGAAGTTAAATAATAATATGTCAGCTTTTATGGACGACGACGACAACGAAGTTCGTATTTTATTCTCGAGTGTCAAGATATAGAAACATCTTCTTACTCGGCTACTGATGAAGGCTTTTTTTATAGACAACTTATAAATCATACGAAAAGTACATTATAATTTTAAAGTTATACTTAAACATAATTTCTTCAACAAAATATGAACCATGAAACGAATAATACAGCCCGATTACTAATAACAAAAATTAATTCTTTTAATGGTACAGGAATAGGATTTCAGATAGCCATTAATTGCAAGATTTTTTCGTATGATAGCTGCGGTATTTCATAAAATGCTAAAATTCATTATTTTCACGAATTAATTTATATCATGCATATGATTTTTAAATATTCACTGCATTTATTTCGCTTGCATGCTTAATTATGAAGTCTGTAAAGTGTATTCATTGAAGGCAAAGGGTTTGATTCAGCCATAAACATAATAGTCTAGATTAAAACTATATTTATAGATTCAGCCACGGCCAACATTCATTTTGCTGACATTTTTTTTTATCGTTTTGAAGTAACCGTACTATTATTTCTTCAAAGTAAAATGGCAATATAGTGTTTGGAGTTTGTTTTGATTTACAAACGGCAGCGAGTGATTATGCAATGACCAGTGTAATCCGTCGTATAATGTTGGATTAAGGGCGCGTATGAAACACATGTTAAATGTTTCTATTAAGCTTAAATTTCTTATTCCAAAATTCAAATTTACCTTGAAGTTTAGATTAGGTAATATGGCTACATTTGAGACTCTAAAGTTTGATAATATTGCAATAAGAAGACTGCCTGTTGATCCAGAAGGAAGAAATTATGTCAGAACAGTGCATGCTGCATGTTTCTCACGTGTGAAACCAACCCCTGTTCATAATCCGCAAGTTGTAGCATATTCATCAGATGCTATGTCTCTTTTAGATTTACCGAAAAGTGAGTTGGAAAAAGAGGATTTTGCCGAGTACTTTTCTGGAAATAAATTATTGCCTGGATCTGAGCCTGCTGCACATTGCTATTGTGGTCATCAGTTCGGCTACTTTTCCGGACAACTTGGAGATGGTGCTGCTATGTGAGTATATCAGAAATTTTCATGAAAACGGTAAATTAATAAAAAATGCGTCAATAATATGATAAATTTGAAATTAATTTAATGTCAATTTTCAAGTGTAATTTAAAAATAACCTTTTTAATGTAAGCTCTCATTTAATCTGAAAGGTGTATTAATTCCAAAATAGAAAAATGGGGAAAGTGTCAAACTTTATATATATTTAATAAAAGACGAAGTCTATTTTTCTAATTCTAGTTGTGTTGCAACATTTGCATAATGTGTGAAATCAGAATTTCAGGGTGCCACCCAATCTGTATAGTGGTTATCGACTCTGACTGCTGAAACGATGGGCCCGAGCTCGAATCCTGGGAAAGGATTTGTCTCTTTATAGGAGACAACAGTGGCCACTTGTTATGTATTTCCTTAATGAAATGGCCACCACTTCAGCCCTAGTAGTGGTGTAAAGCTAATGGCTATTTATTAAAGTGGCCAGCCATTAAAAAAAAATCATAGTTTTTTAGATTTATATAATGCTCGAAAATCATATGTTCAATCAGTTTAAAATGAAACTTGTCAACTAAACATAAGTACAGATATCAGCCATGTGCACTTTATAAGAATGACTAGAGTAATCCTTTTCAGTCAGACTCTTATTGTTTTTAATTCATAAACATGGAATAAAATGTGTTAAATTGAGGAATACAGTGTTAAATTCAGTAATTTTATAATAGTCTGTCAGAATACTCTCAACTTCTTGTACTAAAGCTGATCTAAGACCATATTTTAGATCCTTGGAAGTTGAATTATGATTCATTTTCAAATAAGAAACTTTTTTATGTCGATAACTATATACAGGGTGATTATAATTAAAGTTTAAGTTTCAAAACGCTATAAAAAAAGAACAACTGATGAAAATGATGTGAAATTTGAAAGGAATGTTATTGAAGAAGGCGGAAAGCGTATGGCAGAAGAAAAAAGTTAGTTTCAAAAGTTAGCAACAGATGGCGCTGTAAGCGACAGAATCACGACGAGAAATGATTCGTAAAACAACGGCTAAGGTGGAAGTTACACATTAAAACGCATTGATAAATTAGAATTGTTGAATAATTTTATTTGCATGACTGTACATATCACATCGAAAGGGACAAATCGGTTTCAAGAGTTTTGTGGCGACATACCGCATAAGAACCATTCATCAAAGAAGTTCGGAACTGTCGCGAGACTGGCGCAAAACATGTTCAATATGGTGTCCACCGTTGTGTGCAACAAGTTGAAAGCGACAAACAGCATGTTCCATAACAGATCGCAGTGTCTCCGGGGTGATGTTCAGAATGTGTTGCGGAATGCGTGCCTTTAATTCTGCTAAATTTGCAATTGGAGCACAGAACACAACATCCTTCAGATATCCCCACAGCCAGAAATCACACGGAGTAAGATCAGGCGATCGGGACGGCCAGGCTGTAGGGAAATGACGGCTGATAATTCGAGCATTTCCGAAATGGCGCCTCAGCAGCTGCTTCACGAGATGTGCAATGTGTGGAGGAGCGCCATCTTGCATAAAAATGATTTCATCCACACATCCACGCTGTTGCAGAGCTGGAATCACGTGGTTGTGCAAAAGAGACGCATACCTCTGACCAGTGACGGTTTCGGTAACAGGACCGGAAGCACCCGTCTGCTCGAAAAAATATGGTTGTAGGATGAATGATGCCGTAAAGCCACACCATACCGTGAAGTGGTACGGGGTGCGTTGCCAGTGGATTTTCTGTTGCCCATATTCGACAATTCTAGGTATTCACGTATCCTGTCAGATGGAAATGGGCTTCATCTGTCCACAAAATTTTCCACGGCCATTAATTATCCACTTCCATGCGAGCCAGGAATTCTAACGTAAACGTCTCCCTAGCTGTCAGGTCAGACGGAAGCAACTCCTGCACATGGCCAATTTTGTACGGATAGCATTGCAGGATGTTTCGTACAATTTTCAGCACCGTGCTCGTAGGCCTGTCAAATGTTCGAGCAATTCCTCGTGCACTGCACGGTTGCACACCACCGGCCGACCCCTCCTGTAATGCTGTGGCCACTTCTTCAACTACCGTCGAATGCACTCGTTTTCTCCCTCTACCAGATTGCACATCAAACGAACCTGTCGTTTCGAATTTTTGCATCATTTTCTTTAGACCTACGACAATCATTGGACCAACGCCTTCTTTTATACCCTTCAGTGTCCTGAAATTTTGCAGAGCTACTCTTGCACAATCATCATTCTTGTAATACAGCTTTACCAGCAGAGCGCGGTCCTGCAGTGAAACACCCATGGCGAACATCTGAGACGCGAATTGAGGAACAGCCTGGTACCTGGCGGCTTTATAACACTGAAATTTAACTAGCATTTTAATT
Organism: Stegodyphus dumicola; assembly: GCF_044657685.1. NCBI lineage: Eukaryota > Metazoa > Arthropoda > Arachnida > Araneae > Eresidae > Stegodyphus > Stegodyphus dumicola. The sequence continues at coordinate 75,972,766 of NC_140772.1, read as the reverse complement.
TACGTCTTCTTCTGCTTGCAGCGCCATCTGTTGCTAACTTTTGAAACTAAATTTTTTCTTCTGCCATACGATTTCCGCTTTCTTCAATAACATTCCTTTCAATTTTGACGTCATTTTCATGAGTGGTTCTTTTTTTATAGTGTTTTGAAACTTAAACTTTAATTATAATCACCCTGTATATTTTCAAGGTTCAACTAAAATTATTAAGGATATTACATAAGATTGTTTATTATGGCTGAAGAGCAAAAAGGAGGGAGGTACTTAGTAGAGGAAAGGGAATTTTTTTAAGGCTTAACAGAGATCCTTGGTTGATCTTTACATTATGGTAACTTGGCGATTTTTTGGCGAAAATTTGGCAACCAACTCTCCTACAGCAACCCTCTATTTTTTTCCCCGCCATGTTTCTTTTCTTTTTATCTACTGAACACTTCTTCCAACACTCTACTAGCCGAATTACACTTATGCTAGAAATTTTATCAAACAAAACTGCTTAATCATGACAAATATTCACTGCAAAATTGGGAAAAAGTGCACAATACCATACTTCTTACGCGTTTTTCAAAATAACACATACACATAAACCATGTACACACCGACTTATTTTTACTTAAAAAAAATATCCCAGAATTACACAAAAATGGCATTGCGCACACTCTTCACTATATCCATGTACACTGCTTTTTTCTTATAAATTAGAAAAATTTCACGAAAATACATGACAATTTTCTCAATCTTTAAACCCGGTAAAAAGAACATATATGAAATTACATGATCGCGAAAAAGTATTTACCCTTTACAAATATCAACATTTCCACATATAAAATAAATAGAATATCCAAAAACTTTTACCTCTAAATCATCTATTACATTATACATGTCACCAACGAATTCATACCTCAAGCATTACAAATACTTAATATCAAATATTTAAATTATTTCCATACACGTTTATTTCAACTTAAACGTATACCAAATTCCTACAAACATAAAATTCACAAAATAACAATCATTTCATTAAAATATAATTAAATTCAAAAACACTACTTAAAATATAAATGAGCACATACATTAAATTAATAAAAATTACCTTACAATCCTAATTACTTTAAACTAAATCATTGCTAATAACAATTTTCCCAATAATACCAAATTCCTTTCCACCTTACATTTACAACAATGCATAAAAATAAAATCCTCAAATAATTAAAAATACTAACTTACCTAATCTTCTTCAGAATCTTGATTACGTGGCGGATACACTTTTCTTACTTCTGTTTCAGAATCTTTAAAATCATACTTATCTTTCAAAGCAAGATACCAGGTAAAATAAATAACATAATAAAACATCTTTATTTCTCTCTCGCACAACCTTAAAAAACATTTATTACTATCCTTTTCAATACCACTAAATACCCATTTCGAATTCACTTTAGTTACGGCCATGGGATCCAAAAATTCACAAACACTATTTCACACAACACAGAATAAAGCCAAATACAAAATTGCCAGATTTTTTCCCGATTAAAGAACAATAATTCGTCCATTAATATCACATAACATATCCCATGATCTCTCATTTCCCTCACACAAAATAATGCGTAATCAGAACTGAATACTACTCACATTCTTAACAAAGTCTAACTAACCTAATCTTCTTCCAAATCTTCCTTACATGGTGGATACACTTTTATTATGGATTCAATAAAATTACTGAACGATTTTTTTTTTCGAATTTGATAGAATTTGATAAAAAAAATTCTCTTTATCACATCTACAATTCACTTTAGACAGCGCCACACAATCCCAAAATTATTCAACCCTACTTCACACAACACACAATGAAGCTTAATACAAAATAATATACATCCACAGATACTTGTCCAAATTCCCCCCTTTTCCGATTAAAGAACCGTAATTCATCCATTAATATCACATGACATATCCCATGATCTCTCATTTCCCCCACACAAAATAATGCGTAATCGGAAGTGAGTACTGTTCACATTATTACCAAAGTCCCAGGTAGTAACCTTTATCACCTCCAAAATGTCGCCAAACTACCAGTTACCATATTGTAAAGATCAACCAGATCCTTTTGTAAAAGATGTTCTAAGAGAAGCTAATTTCGGTTAACAGTGCATGCGTAAAAAATTCCACAAAGTTAGTATGTTATATCTGCAGGAGCTGAACCTAGGAGAGACTGTTAGAATTCAGTGGTCATATCCATTATAAAATTATGGCTTTTCTTGAGAGATGTTGAGGAATAGCTAATGCATATTTCCATTCCCGAAAACCATAAACCATGCAGTTGCAGAAAAAATAAATGCAGAGAGCAATGTAGAAAAAAAACCTCTTTTCCATATAAAATGCTCAAATTTTTCATTATTTTTAGTTGCAAACAGCAACATTTGAGAGGAAATTGCACCGATTTCTGAAAATATTACTGTAAATTTTCATTTTGTTGACAAGTATTTACTGCAGGTAGTCTTATGAGACATCTGAGGCCATATGATTAGAATCGAGCATTTGTATGTTTTCAGGCAGGGCACAATGTCACTAAAAATGATATATTGGTATATCAATTGGTATTTTGAGAGGTGTATTGGTATCTCTTGGTTTATGAAGAGAGCCTGAGGTGGAAGTGCTATGCAAAAGCATACCAGAAGCCAAAGGATGACCACTACCTCAAGAGGATATACAGTGCATCCATAAAGTCATGGTGAACTTTTGATCAATCCATCATAGTAAGGCAACAAAACAAGTTAGAAATGTAAAATCTTCACCAAACAAAAGGAAAACTCTCCAAGTTTCCATAGTATGATGTGCAAGCGTGTGCGCACGCAGATGATGATGCAACACCGCGAACTGCGAAGCAGCAGATCAGCCCATCCACACCCACGCCAGCCAAGATGTGGACCATACAGACGAAAGTTCAGGGTGTTCTGTTGCTTGCCAAATTCGAATCGGTAGCCAAAGTGCAACGTGAATATCGTCGCATGTACAACGAACCCACCACATAGGAATAACATTAATCGGTGGGATTGGCAGTTTGTTGGACAAACCCTGTTTTGGCAGGCCATTGGTCAGTGATGAGTCTGTAGAGGCTGTGCCTTAGAAACTGCAGCTGTTGCACGCTATCAGACCAACAGATAGACCCAAACGATTCTTGTTTGCTACAGATATGCTTCATGAGATTGGCAGTGATAACCGATTTCTGCAAAAGATTGTGTTTAGCGATGAGGCTACGTTCCATGTTACTGGACATGTTTATCGCCATAACATTCTAACTTTTTATTTGATGTCAAATTATTAGAAGAATATGACATTTTGATCAATGACGTTATAATAATGCTCTCAAGCACTGTTACATATTAGAATTTTGCAACATAAAATGAGTTAATTAATTGTTTAAGTAGTATTTGTTTGAAAACAAAGCTTTTGGATAAAATTAAAAACTATCTTTTTTATTTCTTTATACGAAGAAAAGAAAGTATTGTAATCAAAAAAACTTTGGTTATCATATTTCAATGGAAGTATCCATTTTGACTGTTCTCGAATCCAACTGGGGCCCACCAGCAGCCGAGCAGTAAAGTCGCTGAATACTGGTAGTTCTGTCCGAAGTTCGAATTTTCCGAACGGCCTGGCTGCATGGGCCTTCGTAGTTTTTCCCATGTGTAACGTGTTTACGAGTCAGTTTCTCTTAGAAAGACCTCCACAAAGCCATCCTTTCCCTCAGGAAGATAGACCTAAAGACTTTGCTGTAATCTCATAAACCAAACCGAATACATTTGGTTATTTTTTTGGCGTGACATCTGTACGTACAGATAGAATAAAAGACTCTTTTTTTCCTAAAAAGATTCAAAAGGGATTTTTTCCTGGACATTTGTATGTTTGCATGTACATACGTATGTATGCAAAAACCGATTAGCTGTAGAGCATTGAAATTTTGCACATGGGGCTGCTATAATATCCATTTTATGAACTTCTCTTTTTTATTGCAATTGCCAGTGTACATTTACATTATATTCGCCCCCTTACCCGGCCTTTGTTTTGGAAATCGTTGGTTGTAGTCATATCTTCCCATTACAGAAGTTTTTTAAGTGACGAAAAATGTTTTGGCTATGTCAAATTTAAAAAAACATAATTCTCAACAAATAACGAAATTTAATGTCCCGGTTCCTATACTTGGGAAAGTTTTGTACTCATTATTAAAAAATAATTAAAAGAAGTTTGACTTCCGTATGACCGCGATATTTAATTTAAAATTTTCAATTTTTGATGACATTTTCAGCTTGCATTGAGGGATTGGATAATTAAGTTAAAATTATTTGAGGAAATAACTTTAAAGGAAATGCAGCAAAAAATGTGTATAATTTAATAGGCAATATGAGGAAGTCATGTGTCCATATCAGATTTTTTACTGTTAATCCTGATCTGATAAAAATCATTACCAAAATGTTGGCTTATGGAAACCTCGAATTTTTTTTTTTTTTTTTTTTTTTTAGTACTGTAAATTTATTGGGGAGTGCAAGAATTGTTTTATGCATAGGGGCCCTAGAGTTCTAGTTACTCCACTAGTTGGGAGGTAGCATATGCAGTGACAGAACTCAGGAAACTGATCGCTACTGCCAAGGAGTAATTGTGGGGCAGGTATTATGTGCAGTGACAGAACTCTTCATTACATCTTTGACATCACGATGGTCTTACATCAAAATACTCTTGAGACATGTTCTCTTTTTCCATAGTGAAGTTAATCCAGCCTTCCTGTTCATGAATGATATTGCCTGCCTGTATAGAAAAGCTAAAGTGTCCCAATAGACTAGCAGGGAAGCTATTAAGCAGGTGATATAGCCTGCATATTCCCTGGACCTAAATTCCATAGGGCACACCAGGAATGCACAGGGCAAACATATTATCAGAGACAGAATCCTCCTTAAACCAGACAGGAACTCAAAATCTCACTGAGACGTAAATGATGCAGAATTCCCTGATCTGGCATATGTATTATATTGTGTTGCATGATTATTGCAATTTGTTTTATATATTATTATGTATTAAGTAGTATACTGTATATCGAATGCTATGTTTACTCTGTTTTGTAATATAATATCTATAATAATTCAATTAATTCATAACTGTTTAGTAATAGTCTAACTTGTTACTTTTTTTTTTCCTTTTGCTTATCTTAATTAGGGAAAATGTTTTTCACCAACATTTGTCAAACAGACAGACAAAGTAGACAGATGTCTTGTTTTGCACCCGCTAAGTCTTTCTGCACCGATGGGCGAAAAATCATAGGTGCGAAGGAAAGGTATATAGAAAGGGGGCAATTTCGAGGTTTAGAGGATAGTAAAAAGGAACTTCGTATTGTTTGATACGAGTTCAAAAGGCCCGAAAGAAAAGTTGGGACAAAATAAATTAAAAAATAAATGGCCCATAGCGATATCGAGAAGAAAGAAATATATATATATATAAAAAAAAGCCTCTAGAGGAAAAGGAAGTGAAGAAAAACCTAATTAGCTAATGCGTACATGAGTATGATGATGGTGGAACTATGTGATGAGTGGAGGTAAAAATTTAGATAAATAATATGATTTTAAGAAACAATGTAGATCATTCAAAATATACATTTCGGTTATAGTCAACTACACATTTTAATAACAGTCTTTATTTGATTTAAACAAAACCTTTATTTTATGTAATAATATTATATTTAAAATCCTTGAAGATGTCCTTACAGAATATTTTCAATAAAATTAAAGGTTTAGCTACAAAGCTTGGTTAAATGCATTTAAACAAGATTAAACCAACTATAACATTCCAAAACGGGCTCTTAAAATTTCTTTTCAAAAGTATTGTTTTAGGTTAAGGATAGAAAATGATTTAAAAACCATTTAGTTTATTCCCAGATGTTTTCAAGCATTTTGTCCATAAAAGCATTTTTTTTTTATTAATAAAAATTATTATGACTGTTTTAGGAGGTTGAAATCTTTGCTGTGTAGGTACTTTATAAAAAGTAGATTTAATATTTGCTGAATCCTCCTCAGACACATGCCAAGATCATAAAATTTTGCTTCTTATGCGTCTTTAAAATTACCATGTAAAGTAATAAAGCTTGCTACTATTTTTTTATAACATTATGTTAATAAAAATATGAATGCTGTTAAATTTCATAACTTAAATTTTTTACTGTGTTTATATCTTTTATGAATATTTTTAGTTTGTTAATTCAAGTTCAAATTTAATTAGTTCAGATATTGTGAGAATTTACACTTTTAAATGTTAACATTCTGAACTTGTCTGTTGATAGTTATTAATCTATGTATTACAGATATTTAGGAGAAGTAGTTAATAAGAAGAATGAACGTTGGGAAATTCAATTGAAAGGTGCTGGTTTGACTCCATATTCAAGAACAGCTGATGGTAGAAAAGTGTTGAGATCGAGTGTTAGAGAATTTTTATGCAGTGAGGTAATTATGTCTAAATTTATGGAAAAATTATTTAAATAGGAAATTAGGTAGAAATTAGATTAGGAAAAATTTATTTCCCATGTTTTTCCCTTGAAATAACGTCTGTGTTGAATGCAATTTCCAGCTTAAATAGTAACTTATTTTTCATCTTAATATTGTATATATATGTAAGATAAAAATATATGAATCAAAATTATAGATTAAACTATAAACATTAATTCTTCCTCTCTATTATAAAATCGTAATAACTTCTTTGCATTGCATCATTTCTAGATCAAACTATAAACATTAATTCTTCCTCTCTATTATAAAATGGTAATAACTTCTTTGCATTGCGTCATTTCTAGATCACTCTATGATCGGCGCAGCTCTGATGACGTAATCATTGGGAACTGAAACTGTCCTTGTAAACCAAAACTTTTTTCTTCGCGTGCTTCCATCTTTCATAACTATGCACTTCACCTCTTGCTCTCTACTGTGCTAAGATGTAATTTCGCTGGCTTGCTTTCTATCCCAACAACATCAAAAATGTAAATCTTCTGTGGAAAGGCACGACTAGAGTGCCAAGTGATTGTGGCCACAAATATCAATTGGGAATAAAAATGGAAGTAAAACTGCTTCGACTGCCAAGTTCTTTAAATACTACGCAATCAAAATGCTTCTTCAATATGGATCTAAGCACAGATCGACAGTGTTCCGTCTTTTCCTTTGTGCTTTAATATTACATATATATATATATATACTACCAGTTCATAAAGATCTTAATAATTACACCAGATGACCAAGAAGAATTTGACTGAAGGTGAAAAACAGAAATAAGTGAAATTCATAAACTTCAGAGAAATATCATAGGTGATCAATATCACCCATAGAGCAAAGTCTGATGCAATAATTACTGAGCACCAGCTTAACCCCTTAACTGCAGTGCCCCTTAACTGTCAATATACGCCTTGCTCAGCCGATGCATTAACTGCCCCGGGTGTATATATATGTATGCCCTTCCAAACTACTATCATTTGCTTTGTGCTGCTACCCGTAAAATTTTTCGCAAAGCTTTAGAATGCAACACCACAATGACCTTGACAAAGTATGCAAAGGAGGATACTATTTCAGAGAAGTTTGGGGAGAAATTGGAGAGAGGGATTTGTCTAAAGCGGTGAACGTAATGACTGCGCGGTATTGGCTGGTGTTGTTTGAGTAAAATTTTTTTTTATTATTCTGTGACCTCCGTTTTCGTTTATTTTTTGTAGTAGGTTCCAGGAATAAAGAAAGATATAATGGATGTATGTTTCAAACCCATTTATCTTTTTTGAATTATTTTTTGATGAACTGCTCATGTTTCATATTGTTACTGGAACTAACCGTTTTGTAGACGAGTATATGAACTTACACCTTGCAAACAAAAAATCAAGAACAAAATTGTGGCATTCAACTAGTTCAAAAGAGATACATGTTTTTTTTTAGGCATACTGATTTCACAAGGTATAACACTGAAACCTGATATTATACTTTACTGGTCTAAAAATGAATTGATCGAAACTCCATTTTAGGGACCTTTTTTATTATAAAAACATCATTTTTATTATACTTAATCTTTTTATTATACTTTTACTCATAACATTAAATTTTTGTGCATTGTGGCCACAAATATCAATTGGAAATAAAAATGGAAGTAAAACTGCTTCGACTGCCAAGTTCTTTAAATACTACGCAATCAAAATGCTTCTTCAATATGGATCTAAGCACAGATCGACAGTGTTCCGTCTTTTCCTTTGTGCTTTAATATTACATATATATATATATACTACCAGTTCATAAAGATCTTAATAATTACACCAGATGACCAAGAAGAATTCACTCTATGATCGGCGCAGCTCTGATGACGTAATCATTGGGAACTGAAACTGTCCTTGTAAACCAAAACTTTTTTCTTCGCGTGCTTCCATCTTTCATAACTACGCACTTCAGCTTTTGCTCTCTACTGTGCTAAGATGTAATTTCGCTGGCTTGGTTTCTATCCCAACAACATCAAAAATGTAAATCTTCTGTGGAAAGGCACGACTAGAGTGCCAAGTGATTGTGGCCACAAATGTCAATTGGAAATAAAAAAGGAATTAAAATCGCTTCTACTGCCAAGTTTTATTTACGAAGTCAACACATTAGCTTACGACGCAATCAGATTACTTCCTCTTCAATATAGGATAACTAAGCATCGACACTGCTCCGGCTTTTCCTTTCCTTTGCTTTCATTATTAGAATTAAGCCGGTAAGGATAGTTTCCTGCAGCCTGAAACCTCAATGGAAAATTTAATTCAGCTCTTCAAATCATCGTTTTGTGATAAATCCAAGATAATGTGAAAGAAGTGAATCATCAAATTTGTTTTTTCAGTGTTTAAAAAATAACAGATCATTTTTCTGCTGTGGTGTTTTGCAAGTGCTTCAAAAAAATAATCACGCGTAGTGTTTACACATTGAAAGTAATCTCTCGATAAATTGAGAAGTTCGAATGCCTAGTAAAAAGGAAATCATCAGTGAATTACCGTTTAGGAATTAAGCATTACAGCAGGTTCAAGGTCGATCCGAGTTAGTGTTTGCAAGTATGTGCGACAGAAAATTATTTGTACTTCCGCTTTTTCAACAGCTCAAAAATAATTACATTCGTGTGAATCTAGCTCAGGAACTGAATTATTTAATGTGCTGCGGATTCTACAGTTTTCATTTCAACTTTGGTTAAAATTTCTGCAATTTGTTTTGAGAAAATCTGAAATTCTTGTTCATTAATTTTTCTAATTTTTCATAATTATGTGTGAGCAAATTAAGTAATTAATTTTAAGCTATTTAAATTATTCATAGGGAAGGATATTAAGATAAGTTTTCATGTTTTTGAAATTTTGTTGAGAATTTTGAATACTAATTTTATAAATTTTGTTGAGAATTTTGAATACTAATTTTATAATTATTCTAAAAATGAATTAGGTGTAAAAAATAAGTGAAATTAGTACAGATACGTAATATGAAATTATGGTAAATGCATGTTAAAATTTATGGGTTTTTGTGTGTTAAGTATAGTATGATGAGGGTGTACTGGTTCCTTCAACAGAGGCCTGTAATTACCTCTGTACAGTTGTTCCTTTTACCCTCTTCATGCAAGATAATGTTGGAGGCTCTCATTTTATGAATGCATGTAAATTTTTTATATTATTATTATTATATTTTTTTATTATGGAATGTATTAGTGCAGTTCTCAAAGGTTAGTTACCTTAATGCAAGGAACGGAGGTCTTTTCAAGTAACTGTCTAGGCACCCTGGGCCACTAGTGCAGAGAACACACTGGTTAGCTCAAGAGGACAGCCCTATTGATGGATATGTTTGTTTAGAAGTATTGCGAGGCTTCCAGTTTGGTAAAATCAGGAATTGTAAATGAAAGATGATAACGGTGAAACCATAAATTCCGAAAATCTTAATCCTATTATTTATGATGTTAAATTATAATTTATCAGTATGGAAATAGGTATCATAAATATTTATGTGCATTACATTTAATTATAAGTAATGATTATGTAAAAGTTTTTGTGATATTCTGTAATAATAAGAACCTTCCCTGAATATTTATGATTATGTGAACTCTCAAACAAAAAGACTTTTGGACTGAAAAGCTGAAAAATTCAATAGGATTCTAAAAATTAAAAATTTAATTAAAAAAAATGATATTTATAAATTATACTTTTATAGAATCAAAATTTTATGATTTATGTTTTTCTTTTTTATTTGCTAGTGCTTTAACTCTTTTTCTTTAAAAAGGCTTCTCTGTCGCTACGCCTTTTTCTTTTTGAAGGGGGGAATATGTAAGATAAAAATATATGAATCAAAATTATAGATTAAACTATAAACATTAATTCTTCCTCCCTATTATAAAATCGTAATAACTTCTTTGCATTGTGTCATTTCTAGATCAAACTATAAACATTAATTCTTCCTCTCTATTATAAAATGGTAATAACTTCTTTGCATTGCGTCATTTCTAGATCACTCTATGATCGGCGCAGCTCTGATGACGTAATCATTGGGAACTGAAACTGTCCTTGTAAACCAAAACTTTTTTCTTCGCGTGCTTCCATCTTTCATAACTACACACTTCACCTCTTGCTCTCTACTGTGCTAAGATGTAATTTCGCTGGCTTGCTTTCTATCCCAACAACATCAAAAATGTAAATCTTCTGTGGAAAGGCACGACTAGAGTGCCAAGTGATTGTGGCCACAAATATCAATTGGAAATAAAAATGGAAGTAAAACTGCTTCGACTGCCAAGTTCTTTAAACACTATGCAATCAAAATGCTTCTTCAGTATGGATCTAAGCACAGATCGACAGTGTTCCGTCTTTTCCTTTGTGCTTTAATATTACATATATATATATATACTACCAGTTCATAAAGATCTTAATAATTACACCAGATGACCAAGAAGAATTTGACTGAAGGTGAAAAACAGAAATAAGTGAAATTCATAAACTTCAGAGAAATATCATAGGTGATCAATATCACTCATAGAGCAAAGTCTGATGCAATAATTACTGAGCACCAGCTTAACCCCTTAAGTGCAGTGCCCCTTAACTGTCAATATACGCCTTGCTCAGCCGATGCATTAACTGCCCCGGGTGTATATATATGTATGCCCTTCCAAACTACTATCATTTGCTTTGTGCTGCTACCCGTAAAATTTTTCGCAAAGCTTTAGAATGCAACACCACAATGACCTTGACAAAGTATGCAAAGGAGGATACTATTTCAGAGAAGTTTGGGGAGAAATTGGAGAGAGGGATTTGTCTAAAGCGGTGAACGTAATGACTGCGCGGTATTGGCTGGTGTTGTTTGAGTAAAATTTTTTTTTATTATTCTGTGACCTCCGTTATCGTTTATTTTTTGTAGTAGGTTCCAGGAATAAAGAAAGATATAATGGATGTATGTTTCAAACCCATTTATCTTTTTTGAATTATTTTTTGATGAACTGCTCATGTTTCATATTGTTACTGGAACTAACCGTTTTGTAGACGAGTATATGAACTTACACCTTGCAAACAAAAAATCAAGAACAAAATTGTGGCATTCAACTAGTTCAAAAGAGATACATGTTTTTTTTTAGGCATACTGATTTCACAAGGTATAACACTGAAACCTGATATTATACTTTACTGGTCTAAAAATGAATTGATCGAAACTCCATTTTAGGGACCTTTTTTATTATAAAAACATCATTTTTATTATACTTAATCTTTTTATTATACTTTTACTCATAACATTAAATTTTTGTGCATTAATTTTTTTCTTCTTTATTTTGTGAAAGTAAACAGTTTTTAGAAAGCAAAACTTGCACTTAATTTCCCCCTAATACATCACATAACTATGCGCGCCTGTATGAAAAACCGTGGCACTGGGAAATGAATCTTGTATGCTTTCCACTGTAGTTAAGGGATTAATACATTAATAGTCTGACCTAAACTGTTCAACTAACTGACTACTCCAATGCAGCCATTATTTATGAGGTTACCCGGGCACTTCTAAAAACTTCTTCAAAAATTGCTGTTATAACTCTGTAACTGTTATTTCTGGAAGCTATCAAAGTATTGCCAAACTGACAAAAAATTGCCAGGTGTCACCAGCTAGACTTAGAAGGAGGGTTTCTTTGCAAATCTCTATTTCTAATCTTTACGCTTCAAATATCACACCCAATTCAGAATTAAAACGTCTGTATTTTAATCAATGAAACAAACATTTGCAATAAGTGGTTACAAATTAAATTTAAAAATGCACTGTAAAATTATCATACCGGGCACACCTAAAATTGCACTGACCAGAATAAAATTGAATTGCCCTAATTGAAGAGAATAAAATTAATTGAAGAATAATAAAATTTCTAATAAAATTGAAGAGAATAAAATTGCACTGCCCAGAATAGGCACACCTAAAATTTTACTGTTATTCTTTTTTATTTTTATTGGTCTGGGCACATCTAAAAATTGACTTTTATTCTTTAAATTTTCTGTGCGTAAATCTTTACGCACAGATATTGAATGAAAAATGATTTATAGGTTATTCTGAACCTTCTTTATTTATAGTATATGACAGCCCAACACAAACCAGCCCGTATATTTTAGCCATGTTTAGTTTTTAAAGACCCTCATTTTTCAAAGAAATCTTCCAGATTTTTTTAGGATATAAAAGGAACTGTTTGAAAAGAAATTTCTGTTATTTTCTAAGCTGTATGCTAATCTCCTTATTCTATACAGTACAAAGTCCAAAATCCAGACTCATTGGGACTTCGCCGATACCAGATTTGGGGTTTTTCCGTGTATTAGATCATCAGTTTCAATCTAGTAAGATGGCATGTAGAAATTACAAAATTAAAAATATGAAATCATTATTTATGAAATAATGAAGTATTTATGTTGTAAAGAGTATCAAAATTTACAAAAAAAAAAGCTTAATATTTATTTGTTTACCTTATTAAACATTTCTTTCAATGTAAGTTGTGTAGTTGCTTCGTTTTTTTGTGCTAATACATTCTCTTTAATTCTGTAGACAGACATAATCTCCTGTTTAGTTACATTGTTGAAGTCCTGTAGCTGCTTGTTCAAAAATTCCAACTAACTTGTCAATCGAAATTTCTCGTTTTCAGTAACTTCTCTGTCACTTTCTTCACTTCCAGTAGTGGTATTTTCTAGATCTAGAACCATACTACAGATTTCGCCATTCATTAATTGATTGATGATTGAGAAGCATTGTCATCACAATGAAAAACTTCTTTTATATCATCTTCATTTATAAACCGTTTCTCCACATTTCTTTACAAAATCTGTTAACTGAAAAATTTCACCTTTGTTTGCGATATTCGAAAACCTTTAAAATTAGCGGCTATCATCATCAAATTTAGTTATCCTTCATTATACATATTTGTCTATGCATCATGAGCTTGGTGACTAACGACAAGTTGTTCGGTTAAATTTTATCTTCCTTCTATTGCACTCTGAGACAATTAAGCCTGAATTGTATGAGTTTAGTTATTTATTATATTTATGTCTAATTCTTGCACATGCTTAAGGCTTATCAGAGTTCTGAATTAATAAATTCCCACCATATACTTAAGCCTTATTGAGGGCCGGAGCTAGATACCTTACCGCCTGATGCAGTCTCTGTGGGTCCTAAATTCTGTGACTCGATGCGGCCATACGAGCCCTTGCGTTGGGTTTATGTGAATAACAAATCAGTTATTCTTAATTTAAATAGTCCTAAATGTAATCTTTGAGTCTATGAGTATCATCAACAAAATATATTTTTAGCATATGGAAAGAAATTTTTGGTAAATTTTTCCCTGTTAGCATTTTTTAGTGCGTTTAACTTAAATAAGGCATGGCTACATGAGCCATTACTCAAGTTGTCATGTTTTGATAAACTTGCAGTGATGAAAGGAAAGTATAACAAATCATGATTTGCCAAGTTGGCATCAGATCAACGATGTATCTATGTGGAATGTTTCGGTTTGCGATGTATGCCAAGCAGATACGCAGTAACGGAGCAAAATTACTAATCATACAAATTTTTGCTAAAATGATTGCTTCTTCATTAACAAGGTATTTTATTTAGTGTCAAAGTGAAAATAAGAATCGGGCTTCTCCAGATGTTTTATTATGCGCGGAGGGGGGAATTAAATGTGCATTCGTAAAGCCTACGAAAAAACATTGGTGATGGTTTTGAGGCCCGGATTTTAGATCATTCCGGATAATGGACACGGATGTGTGTATAAAATCAAATTTCAATTTATAGCAGTCTCTTTAGTCTCATTTTAAATTTTTTCCCCCTCCTAACTCAATACAGCCTCCTAATACTCCTAATACAATAATAATTTTTTTTTTCCCTCCTAATACAAGTGCAGAATACGTTTGTTAAAGCACGTACCTAAAAATAGGTACATGCTTTAACAAATTTTGTTTCTTTCCATATTATCCTCTTCCTTCCCAAAATTTTTCACAAGGCAATGCATATTGTCATCAAGATAATTATGTGGCAACCAATAACATTGACAAAATGTATTTATGTAGAAATCCAGGTAGTGTGTGTGCATGCTTGTCATTAAACATGAATTTCCACCTTTCAAGTTTGATGATTATTTCTCTGATTATTATATATTTTTTCACTAAGTATTATTTTTGTACCAAATCAGAATGGGACTGGGAAGTTTGCTAAGTGTAGAAAAGAAAGGTCTTGCATTTTTTTTTCAGATATATGATATTTTGCTCAGCAATAGAGAATGCAGGAATTTGCATTCCATTAAGTTGTACTTCTTAAACTCTTAAATTTCGTGAAAATGCAGTATAAGAAATTGCAAGCAAAATGTTAGAATGTGAATGCCAAATGTGTGCCATTCTCTGATGTTTTTAAGTGAAAATAGATTATTGTGTATACATGGGGAAAACAGTTCCTCGCCCCTCCAAAAAAATTACATAAATATTTCTTGAAAAAGGTACATGTTTTATTATAGTTGTTTCTTTGTTATTTTAATTTTATTTATTAATTGCTCTTTTATGGAACTCTTAGTATGTTGCCATTTTGAAGATGACTGTTGCCTTTCCCATATTAGCATGGTGAAAAATTATTTGATGACAAGTTAGCAACTTTTGGGACAGGTGTGTAGATGATTAGAAAGTACCCAAATTTCTCAGAAATGCATTATTTCAAAAAACATTTTTTTGACCATCTACAAACCAAAATCTTAACCAGTCGAAATAAAAAGAAATTAGAAAGTGCTTCTTTGTTGCAATGCAGTATTCACATTAATGTTCAAAATTGTGACTACCAGCAGTAATACAGTCAAAAGTTGCTAATTCGGACACCCATAATCTGGAATGATCTATAATCCGGACCTCAAAGCTAAAAACTTTCTGCGCATGCGCCACGTCAGCACATGTGCACAGACGTTTTACGCGTGCGCGTAAGACCTTGACTACTGCGCATATGCGTGTGCAGAATGCGTTTTCGCCTGCGCGTTTAATGTATAACGGACGGTGTAAGCTAAAATTATCTAATTATCTATTTCAGTTAATGTTAATGATTGCGTTGTTCCTTAATCTTCGAATTGGATCCTGCTTATTATTTTTTGCAGACTGTAAGAGCAATTTTATAAAAGTAAACTTGAACTTTCGATTATGTCAAATAGAATTTCCAATGCTGGAACTTCCAAAGGATCTACAAAACGAAAGTATGTTTCGATGTCCAACAAACAAAAAGTGGAATTGCTGCAAAAAATGGATAAAGGCATGAAGAATGTGACAGAGAGGTTAGTGAAAACGAAAAAATTTCGTTTGACAAGTTAACCGGTATTCTCGGCACAGCAATTAACAGGACTTGAACAGCGGAACTTTGTAACTGAACAAGAAATTATGTCTTTTTATAGAATTAAAGAGAAAGTATTATCACATAAAATGAAGCAACTTAAAACAACTTACATTGAGAGAAATGTTTAATAAAGTAAACAAATAAATATTAAGCTTTTTTTTTTTTTTTTGTAAATTTTGATACTCTTTAGATCATAATTGTTCTTTATTTCATAAATTACGGTTTCATATTTTTAATTTTAGAATTTCTGCATGCCACATTACGAGATTTAAACTGATGATCTATAATCCGGAAAAATCGATAATCCGGAATCGCCGAAGTCCCGACGAGTCCGGATTAACGACTTTTGACTATATACTTGGTAACATCACAGAAGGGATTAGCGAACATTTTGAAAAACGACAGGCATTTCACACACGCTTGCAGCCGCAGTGGATAGTCTTGCAACGAGGTCCTCCAGTGAGTCAACGGGAGTCTTGTAAATGATGCTCTTCAGATGGCCCCATAAAAAAAATCCAAGCTGGATAAATCTGACAAACGGGCTGGCCATTGAACAGGTCCACCACGGCCAATCCATCAGTCCGTAAATGTTTCATCCAAGTAATTGCGGACCCGCACGGGTTATGGGCTGGTGCACTATCATGCTGGAACCACATGTGTTCGCGAACGACAGCCGGAACATCCTGCAGCAATTACAGTAACACTTCTTGCAGAAAAATATAACATGAGCCATTTGTATGTGCAGGTAAGAGGTATGGTCCTATGAGGTAGTCGTTAACAATACCCGGCCACATATTCATGGAGAAGCTGGTTAGGTATGCATGCGAACGTGTGCCGTGTGGATTATGAGTTGCCCACACGTGCATATTGTGGCTATTGAACATGCCGTCCTGTGAGAAAGTTGCCTTGTCCGTGAATAGCACATCCAATGGGAAATCCGCCTGCGCTGCACACTGCTGCAAGAACCAATGACAGAAATGAACTCGAAGAGGGTAATCTATCTGTTGCAAGGCTTGGACTCTCTGCAAATGGTATGGGTTCAAACCATTTTCATGCAATACTCTCCAAACGGTGGAATGACTCAGCTGCAGACGACATGCATTAGCTCTTGTACTTGTCTGAGGTGATTCATGCACAATGTTCAAGATGGATTCTTCAATGCGAGGTTGTCGTGCACTTCTTCTTACACTCTTAGTGTCAGAGGTGGCTTCAAACGACCCGTTTTCACACAAAGACTGATGCAACCTCTTGGACATTGCGTGCTTTGGCTTGCACTTGTTTGGAAACTGTTCCTGGTACAACCGTAGTGCTCCTCTGCCATTCCCATTAGCAGCACCATACATGAGATGCATGTCAGTTTTTTCCCTGTGCGTAAACTCACCCATTACGCTTGACATCAGAGTCGCGATTGATCCTGAGGTGCATCGGATCGTGGTTTGTTCAGCTCACTACCGCTCTATACCACTACAGCTCTGAGTGGCAATGCCAGCCACTCAGAGCTGTAGTTCTTATTACTGTTAGTGTTCCCTTTTTTGAACATTTATTGTGAATACTGTATTGCTGCAAAGAAGCACTTTGCGTTGATTATATACATAAACACATTTTCTTCTCGTGTTGTTTTTTTGCTTTCCTGCTTTAACCCGTCACTTTAGACCCTACAGTTCTATACAAAAAATGCATGTTTTAGTACCCTCCACCACCCCTCCAAGTTTGTTCCAAGATCTATGAAACACCCTGTATATATATATATACATATATATATATACAGGGGTTGGACAAAAATATGGAAACACCTTTAAAAAAACATGTTTCTTTGCTTAATATGGTGTAGGAAACCCGTTGGCATCCAAAACAGCTTGCAGTCTTCTCGGAATTAATAAATACAGTTCTTGTATGTTTGCCAAGGGAATATTATACCATTCTTCCTGCAAAACGGTGGCAAGTTCAGGTAACGATGTTGGTGGTGGATAACGAGAACACACTTTCCGTTCCAATGTAGACCACAAAGGTTCGATAATATTCGGGTCTGGTGACTGTGAGGCCAGGGGAGATGGGACAACTCATCCTCGTGCTCAGAAAACCAGTCCTGGACAATGTGAGCTGTGTGAACAGGGGTTTTGTCATCTTGGAAGACACCATCACCATCGGGGAACAAAGTTTGTACCATGGGATGAACTTGATCGGCCAAAATGTTCACAAGTCTTGGCAGTCATGTACCCTGACACAGTTATCATGGGTTTAGCAGAGAACCACGATATGGCTGCCCAAACCATAACAGAACCCCCACCATGTTTCACTCTTGGCAACAAGCAGTCTGTATTATAGGCTTGAGATGGTATTCTGCAGACGTAAACTCGGCCAGAAGGGGGAAACAATGTGAAAGAACCATATTACTCGTCAGACCATATTACTCGCTTCCACTGCTGTATAGTCCAGGCTTTATGACTTCAACACCACCTTTTCCTGTTACGGGCATTAGCATCACTGATGAGTGGCTTCTCAATTGCAGCACGGCCAGCAATTCCCTGTTTATGAAGCTCCCTTCTAATTGTTTTGGCACTCACAGGGTTCGGTAACACAACATTCATTTCAGCAGTATCTGTGGTCTTCTTATTTTTCGTCACAATTGCCCTTAATGATCATCTGTCATGATCACTCAGGACACGCTTTCGTCCGCGCTGTGATTTAGCAGATGATGTTTTTCCGCTTTTCAAATATGCGGAATAAATCTTCGATACAGTACCTCTTGAAACACTAAACACCTCGGCTACCTTGCTTACGGAAGCACCTACCATACGTGCTCCAACAATTTGCCCACGTTCGAAGTCTGTTAACTCTGACATAATGCAATGACAACCTCACATAACAGTACTCCGACAACAACTGAAGTGTTTAGCACATTTACGAAGTTGTATAGGTGGCGTCAGTAGTCAAAAATGCCTGCGCCACCTACATATTTCATTAAAATCAATCTTTCTTTTCAAACATGCATTTCACAAGGTGTTTCCATATTTTTGTCCATCCACTGTATAATCTAAATTCAAAACCCTCACCTCCATCTTGTGCATTATAACTTTTAAAGTTTTGTGCCATGAAACTAACAACAACCAGCCAAGATAGTTGTATACTAAAAATTTCACAAAAGTGTGATCCTCAATAAAAAAGTCTACGAAATATTTGTTATAAAAAACATACCTTTTTTGAGAAATTCCTCTATAATTTTTTGTGCAGTTGTTCTTTCCACGTACATAGTGATATGTTTTCCCAAAAAGAATATTGGAGAATTACACAACTCGACACTGCTCACCAGCCAAAGTAGACATGTGCTATGGCTATACCTGTGTTACCACATAACTATTTTTGCGTCATGAATACTTTGTAATAAGTTTTCAATGGGAAGTGCAGATAATCAGAAAGTATTTTAATTTCTTTTTTGCTTCTTTCCATGAGTTAGTGAATTTGATTTACAACATTCTCTCACATTAATGTCCTTTTTTTTATATAGAGAAAGGAAGAGCTCAGTGATTTGATGTTTTCTTTTAGGAACTGACTATAATTATATGGATTACAGTAAATTTTTAAGTATTTATTTATTAAAAATATTGCATTAGCAAAAAATTAAAAACCTGAGAATTCCATTTTCATTTGGCACTTTATTTAATTTTTGGTTAATGTATCAGTTATGCTCAATGCATTAAAGAGAAACTATTGTTATTTTTTTTTTATTCAAGTAGATTGTTTAAAAATAAGTGTATGAATATTATATGTATTCATTTTAAATTTCTGGAATTGTTTTTAGCTTGAAATCAAGGATATTGTCATCTGGTGTGTAAAATAAAAACTTTTTTGGGTATAAGAAATGGATTATTATTATTATTTTCACATATAATTTATTTTTGTTATGATAGTTAAGCACTGCTGGTCTACTGTATATATAGCATTTCCAGTATTTTGTTAATGTGTTGTGCAGTAAAATACATATGATATTAATTACTAACATTGCATTTTATTATGATCTAAAGGATATCAAAATTTACAAAAAAAAAAAAAAAAAAAAGCTTAATATTTATTTGTTTACTTTATTACACATTTCTTTCAATGTGAGTTGCTTCATTTTTTATGTGATAATACATTCTCTTTAATTCTATAAACAGACATAATTTCTTGTTCAGTTAAAAGTTCCGCTGTTCAAGTGCTATAATTACTGTGTCGAGAATACCGACTAATTTGTCAATCGAAATTTTTTCGTTTTCAATAACCTCTGTTACTTTCTTCGCTATTGGAAGTGAATTATAATGACGGGGAATTTGATTTAAATCATATCAAAGACGGAGTACATCGAGATGAAATACTACATTTAGTAAGGAATTATAAGCCAAATAAAATAAAAACATCTGCCCTGAAGATAAGGATAGTGCTGACAGATCAACTTCCAATTCATTGCGTGCCGCGGTGTTAAAGATAAAGAAAGTTTAGATAAACAAACGTTAAGGTTTAGATAAACAAAGGATATACCTTTATCCATTTTTTGCAGCAATTCCACTTTTTGTTTAATGGACTTCGAAACATACTTTTGCTTTGTAGATCCTTTACATATTAGTAAATATATATCAGAAATTCTATTTGACATAATCGAAAGTTCAAGCTTACTTTTACAAAATTGCTCTAACAGTCTGCAAAAAATAATAAGCCGAATCCAATTCGAAGATTAAGGAATAACGCAATCTGCAACATTAACTGAATTAGATAATTTTAGCTTAGCTTATACCGTCCGTTATACATTAAACGCGCATTTGTAAACGTATTTTGTGCACAAGCATATTCGCAGCCGTAAAGGTCTTACGCGCATGCATCAACACAACGCAAAGTTTGTAGCTTTGAGGTCCGGATTATAGATCATTCCAGATTATGGGTGTCTGAATTAACAACTTTTGACTGTATTAATATCATCTTGATTATAAAAAGTGGGAGTAATAATACTGTAGCAGAATAAATATTCTGATTCCAATTTATTTAAGTGACAGGCAAAAATTACTCATGCAGCATATGTTAGGAAATAAGTTCTTTCTTTTCTTTCTTTAAGGTTTTATTTATATTATATTTTAAACTGAAAATGATATTAAAGTTAATATGATAATGCATTAATTTTTTTAGGCAATGCATTTCTTAGGTATTCCAACTACAAGAGCTGGTGCATGCATTACTTCTGACTCTGAAGTTGTAAGAGATATTTTTTATGATGGAAATCCAAAGTCTGAGAAATGTACTATTGTATTAAGGATTGCTCCATCATTCATTAGGTATTCATTTAATTTTAAGATTTAAAATAAATTTACTAAGTTGATTTTAGAAATTAAGTGTTCTCTTTGTTTTAACCGTTTGAGTGGCTAGGATTTTGGCATCTGTTATGAAGACCTGTATTTGAAGAGCGTTTATTAGCTAAATATCTATATTTACCTATTTTAGTCTCTATTTTCATAAACTTACATTCATCAAGACGGCATTTATATTATTAATGAAAGTAAAAACGCAAAATATCTTAAATTATAAGCTAATATATTACAACTGACAACAAAATGTCATGACCGGATTAAGTCGGTCATGGTGTTCAGAGGGTTAAAGTATGCTCTTCATTTTTTTTTTCTTTTTTTTTGGGGGGGGGAGAAGGCCCACCAGCGGCCAAGCGGTAAAGTCGCTGAACACTGGTAGTTCGGTCCGAGGTTCGAATCCCGCGAACGGGCTGCCTGCATGGGCGTTTTCGTGGTTTTCCCCATGTGTAACGTGTATACGAGCCAGTTTCCCTTAAAGTCCTCCACGAAGGCATATCTTCCCTTAGGCAGATAGCCCTCAAGGCTTTTCCATAATCACACACACATACGTTCTGCTTGATGAAGTTGTATCAAATGCTACATGAAATATTCTAATCCTCTGAATCTTGAAAAAGATTTGAGATTTAACTACTCAAATCTTTACACTTTTTATATCAATTAAACTTTTGGGATCCTAAGTAAACAAACTATGAGGTATTTTAAATCAAAATTTTAGAAAGATATCCAGAGTCAAATGAAAAGGGGGGACTGCAAAATATTCAATTCCTCGTCACTTAAAAAAGTCGTTTACCTTACATTACATCTGAATATGTCATTAGAATTATTAGCCATTAAAAATCATTTTTCCCAGTTTTTGATTATAAGTATATAGAAGAAATCTGGAATGATTTTATACTGAAGTGTGTGTGTATATACTATATACCCAAAAGTTAAGCATGCTAAGCAAATAATGAATTTTCAAAAGATTACTTTAATTTGAGGGTCTAAATATCACTTTGGATGCAGATGGCAGTATGTAATTAGGGTATGTTACAGCCAATCGTAAGAGACTGTCTGAACATGTGCTAATTAGTCATTGAAGAAGCCAGCATTCTGAAGGTTATGAAGAATTTTATTTGAATGCTGTAACAAAGTATTTAATCCTTTCGTAGGATAATTTTTTTTTTATGATATTCACATTTCTGAGGTTGAAAGAAGAGTAATGACATATAGTGAGAGCTGACATGGTGTTGGACTCATTGAAGCAAGGTAATCAGTTAAAGATGTAACTCTTTTCTTTGCATTGATTGTTTCATAATTTCTCAAATGTGGAAATAATTCCAAACAAATCAAAAAGTTGTCTGGAGACCCATACCCCATCGATCAAGGTTTATTGCCACTTCTGATGTTCGATGTCTTTGCCCTAGTAGCCTAGCCGAATAACAACTTCTTCATAACTGATTATCCTTGGTTGCAGTGTTGCTTAGTAAGATAATATGTACCAGTACTATATAACAAAGGTTTCAAATGAAAGTAATAGTATATGCCCGAATATCAAGTATTTGTGTTCCTCTAGCCACTCATTTCAGAGAAACAAGATTAAATTAGTGTTGTCAGCATCTTAATTCAATTGTCATAAATAAGTGCAGTGTTCTCTTCATGAAAGAGTCCTTATAGGTCTTAAAACCAGATTGTAAATGTGTAAGCATCTAGAGAGAGCAAGAATCATGATATCAAGCCCAGAGCATAGTCTGGCATCATTTATTCAGAAGTGGCAGCATCATGGTGTAGGCTGGAGATGATGCAGTCAGCTGCACTTCTTTAAAGATGGTTCTGTATTGACTTTGCAGTATCTGGATTAAGTTCTACACTTCATAGTCAGATTCTATGCTGCCGTAGTTGATCCTGACTGCTTCCTAATGGAAGATAATTTCTGTCTCCTTTAAGCCAACATTGTTAACCAATACCTAGAGAGTGAGGGTGTTTTTTATACATTGTGTCTACTGTTTCCCAAGATCGTAATTCTATTGTAAATCTTCGGGATTACCTCACTTCTGCTGTATGTGCATGTTTACCTCTTCCAGTAATCTCAGAGAGTTATAAACTCTCCCACTGGAGGAATGGCCACTGCATGGTTTATCATCTCATTCAGAACATTGACAGTCACTATAACAATAGTGGAAAGCTCTGGGATGGTCACATAGCTTATTAATATAATCTGGTTAGATTGTTTTTAACTTTAAATATTAGTTTGAATGACTCAAATGTGACATCTTTTTTTTAATATGTGCTGTTGTTCAACATTTTTAAAACCTGCTTGTTTAAGAAAAAGTTAGTCAAAGCATTTTTAATAAAAAAAAGTTTATCTCAGAAAGTTCTGAGAAAGAGCTCATATAAGTATTTGGACACTTTGAACAAACAGTGTATATTTAATAAAAGCACAAAAAATGATGACATTCAATATTTTGTTAGGATTGCCTTTAACAAAAATTACGCATGGGCATAGATGCAGTGAATTTTTTTATATAAGACTGTTCTATTTTGTACTCTTCCTGTGTAAGAATTGCTTTTCATAGAGCTTTTGAAGAAATACCATGTTTCTCTATTCTTTCACCAACTCACTCCATACATATTCAATAGAATTTAAATCTTTAGAACATGGAGAAGTTTTGATAACTTGAAGACAGTTGTGTAATAACCTCAAGCTAGCATTTAGGACTGTATGTTTAGGATCTTTATCCTGATTGAACTGGAAAATATTATGCATTCCAAGTTTTCTTGAACATCCTGTCTGGTTTTCATTTAATATTTGTATATTTAAATTCATCCATATATTTTCTTTAAAAAGGACGTTTCTCATCTCAGAAGCAGCAAAACATCCCCAAACCATTATACTTCCACCCTCATGCTTAATAGTAGACATTTTTGAATTCAAGTCTTTGGTTGACTTTTGCCATATTGCAATTCATCTATTACAGCGGTCTCCAAAGTGGATATGGGAAGTGATACTTGCAGTACACCAAAGAAGTAGGCTTATAAAGTTAATGTTAATTAACCAGTTATTATGATTTGAACTTTTACTATAACTTCTTCTATCCCTAGTTCTCACCAGAGTGCAAATTAGATATGTGTATTTGAGCTAAGGGTTTGAATGTTTTAGCATTAGAGCTTTGACAGCCTTCCCTGCAGTTTACATCCTGTCATCAGCTCTGTGCATGCTTATTTCAACTTTAACCATTTTCCTAGATGGCGTTAAAAGTCTGTCATTAAATATTTTAGGTAGCTTAAGCAAATCACTTTATTTATTGAATTTAAACCTATGTTATTTTATGTACGAAAAGTGGCAGAATTTTGTTTTGCAAGCACAAGTGGTATCTTCTGTGAAGTCAAAGAGTTAATAAAAGCATTATTTTAATCTTCATAGGACTTTGTCTTATTTATTCAGACTGGAGTGAAAACTTGCTTGCCAGCCTAGTAAGGTCTGAAGAACACTGATTTAAGCTTCTACTGACTAACAATCTTAGCAGCTCACAATAACTTGCAAGGATATGATCATGTATCACCTGAGTGTGAGGTTCTGTCATTGGTAACTTGTCTGGTTTTACTAGCATCTAGTGAGCTGAACATCAGTAACATTCTATATATCTGTATGATGTAGCATTTCCAACAATTAAAACTAAATGCAGAAATTAGAGTAGTAACTAGATCTCTGAATTACATTAACAGAAAGCATTAAAATAGTTTTTTTTTTTTTTTTTTTTTTTGTGTGATTACTACACAGATATAATCACATTGCTCATATTATATTTTAATTGAAAATGTATATTTCTAATTTAAATTAATATATGTATGTTGTTTAAAATAAATAAATAAATAATTTGATTTTTGACTACACATGCCACACGTATATGTATTATATTATATTCAGAGATAATTACTTTGGCCTTAGGGATTCACAATCAAAAAAGTTTAGTTAATATAACAGTGTTGATTACATAACATTATTACTTTACTAATTCATTCTCTGATAACAGAAATGTGAGATTAGACATTGTCATGCAGAAAAGGGACAGGTTTGTTCAGAAACTGCATTCTCCACAGAGTGAAGATATTTTAGAAATTGATAGTTTTTTGCATGAATTTATCAATTTTACTTTGAAAATCAATGTATTTATGTAGTTTTATCTAAATGTATCATTTAATTACACTGTTGGCCATTAAAATTGCAACACCAGGAAGAAATGATCTGATGAACGTCAAAATCACATGAAAGGAAGAAAAATTTGGGATAAGAAATTGTTTAGTATTTCAATTCATTTAAATGATGCAGGAGAGAGAAATGGCATCTGAAGCACTGCATAAAAGAAAAGTTGTTTAGTGGATTTCTTATTCGGAAAGTGCTTTGCAAGGTTGAAGTTTGCTCAGAATATCATGTTATACCTCGAATAAGGAGAGGACATGCTCATCAGCAAGTTTCAAAATTTGATAGAGACAGGGTCATTGCCTATCAGAAGTCTAGATTATCGTTCCCTGATATCTCTGGTCGCACTGGTTGACACCCAACCACTGTAATATGAACATGGAATCAATGGATTGCTGAGGGTCATACTGAACGGCATGCAGGATCTCAGTGCCCTTCCGTGACTAATGCAATAGAGGACAGATATATTGTGGGGTCAGCCCTGCAAAACTGTACAACCACATCATGGACCATTAGTCAGGAAATGGGCATGTTTGCAGCATGCCCAGTATCAGCTCGTAAGGTACGTTGACATTTGCAGCAGCATGGACTATCAGCAGAGTGACCATTACTTCGGCTTCTGTTGACAATGCAGCACAGCTGTATATGTGTCTGGAGTGTCCAAGGAGATTGTAAGTCGCCTGCCTGTGTTTGATAGGGCCCTTGCACCTGGTGTGATAATTTGGGCTGCCATTGGGTACATGATATACACATCTCTTGCTTGGATTGACATAATTTGAATGCAGATTGGCATATTTCTGACATCTTACGTCCAGTGGTTGTGCCCTATATTCGAGGCCCCTAAACGTCATGTTCTAACATGATAATACAAGACCACATGTTGCACGTCCTATTCTGACCTTCTGCAATACAATGGGTATTTGATTGCTGCCCTGGCCTGCATGGTCTCTAGATCTGTCACCCATTGCAGATATCTGGTCATGGTTTGCTGAGAGAATGGCCCTCCATCCCTCTCCAGCTAGTACAGTTGTTGAAGTGTGGCATAGATTTGGAGCAGCATGAAATGAGTTGCCCATTTCTGTCATCCAAGCCCAGTCTGACTCCATGCCTAAAAAGGTAAGCGCCGTTATAGCTGCCGGGTATGGCAGCTGTTTCTACTAATTTCGCACCCCTCTAAACCTCCAAAATGCTTACAAATTTAAACATTTTGTCTTCATGCCATACTGTTTACATGCAATAAATATCTTTTTTGTATTTGCTTTCCTTCATGGTGTTGCAATTTTAATGACCAGCAGTATAATTTATTTTTTTATATAACACACACTCAAATTACCAAGCTTATATCAGTGATGTAGTGCATTTTTTTTTCTTCTATCTGTTTAGCTTAGTTTAAATATTCATCAATACAGTCAATGCACGTTATAGTGACCCCTCACATTTTAAAGAAAAAATTATTTATAGTGAGTGATTGCTATAATGAAAGTGGATGTAATGGACTCTAATCAGTTGGGGGCATTTTGCGCCAGTTGTAATAGACCAATCACTGTAATTAATGCCCTTGTAACAAGTGTCAGCTGTAATTATCGTAACTATATTCTAATAGCATATATATATTAATTTTAGCAAAATTGTATGAGGTTTTAAAATTTCAAACTGATTTATAAAATCTTTTTTACCATTGTGTATAATTTTCCTTTCTACTTTTGTAACTGTATTTGAAGAAACCATTTTTGCACTTCATTGCTGTTCAATTAAAAAAAAATACCTGCAATTTCTGGACAAGTTACACAGTTGTCTCTTTTTTAACATGTTTTAATTTTATCAACAGTGCAAAGTCATGCTTCTGTCTGCCAATTCTGTTGCTTGTTTCCAATATAGTCAGTCTACCAGAAAGTTTATTCCGTTTTTGGTATAAAACAAAATAAATATTCTTCATACCATCAATAAAACTGTATTAAATAATAGAATTGCTGTTATTATTAATGACTTCTTGCAAGTGTAAGCGCAATTTGTATATCCAATTTTTGAAAAGTGTTGTAAATTTTGATGTAAAAAATTGAGCCAGTGCTTGTTGAGATCTTCATTATTTAATTCTTTGCCCTTCAAAAAATTTTGTAAGATCAAAAACAAGGGATAGTCGAAGGGTGCTAAGTCCAGGGAATATGGTGGATGTGACGATGTGACAGAATTTGCCAGCCTAGTGCTGCAATTTTTCTGACAAGCCCGCAAAGCAGCATGTAGCCTGGCATTATCACGATGCAGTATGATGTCCTTTCTATTGAACATCTTTGGCGTCTTTTCTTGGACTGCTTTCTTTAAATGTCCAGTTGCTGACAATACTTCTATGAATTGAGCTTTTTGTTTGGTTTTAGAAGCTCATAATATATTGGTCCTCGAATGTCCCACCATATTCACAACATTCTCTTATTCAGAGTCAAATTTGGTTTAGAGGTGGAAGGGCTAGGTTTACTGGGTTCGCCCTTTTCCTTACAATGCTTCCATAGGTAATCCACTTTTCATCCAGTTCAAGGGCTTGATTTTGTTCCAAGCAAACAGAGATGTGCATGTGACGACTCGATCATCCAAATTCTTCTGACTTAATTCATGTGGCACCCATCTTGAATATTTCCACACCAATCCTATCTTCCGAATATGGTCCAAAATGGTTTGCTGAGCTGAATTAAGTCTTTATGTGATCTCTGATGTTGTCGGAAAAGGATCTTGCTCTCCTGTAAACCTCCAAAACTGTAACAACATCAATGTCATAACAACATTGTCGATCAAAGATGGTCGCCCAGAACGTGGCTTATATCAGAAAGGTCGAAATCACTTGTTTCAACTTTTTCGAACCATCTACTGCATGTCCCATCAGAAACTGTTTCTTTGTCAAACAGTTTCAACAAATTTCTACAAGCTGTTTTAGCATTTCTTACTTGTTGAAATTCGTATAAAATACAGTGGCATAAATGAAGTTTATCAGTAGCCATGGATACACTATCACTTCACACTTAAGACTGAATGTGAATAAACTTTGTTTTAGTTAATTTGCTGCGTTAGTATGTATATATTTAGCTATAAAAAAAAGAGCCAAACCTGAGCCAAATAAATATGTGCTTACTTGTCGAAAATTGTTGTCATAAAACGAAGAGAACTTTCTGGTAGACCTAATATAACTTGTACAAAGTGTTAATTTTTCACAGAATCTTAAATCTTGCAAGAAGTACCTAAAATATTATGAATCATGTTTGAAAGTATGAGAATTTTTATTGAAATGATTTGATAGAAAAGCTTATTTGTAATTTTTATTTATTTAGTCAATTTGTTAATTCAGTCTTTATCTTGTGTTAATTCTCGATAAATTTGTTTGTTTTGTATTTCAGTCTAACAATTTTAATTGGATTTTTAATTTAATGTGTATTTCATAATTAATTACATATATACTATTTTTAGTCCCGGAATTCTTAAGATATATCATAGGCTAAGTAATTAGTCTAAAAGACAGTCACATACAAAGTAAGCCAGATGTGTTTGTCTTGGTATATTTCATCATTATAAATAATAACAAAAATCTCATTTGTGCATATTTTATGATGATTTGCATAATAAAATTTTAATTTATTACCAGTACATGTTATCAGGATTCTAACATAAATCTTGGTAAAACATTAATTTATCATGTAACTGTTCACATTATTGTGTGCTCATAAATGTGGCTGAAAGATTTTAAGAATTTTTAGTTTAATGAGTTTTAAAGAGTCCATGTCTTAAATATATGTTTTTGTGCATTTTATAGTAATATTTTATTTTATGTAAACATGGATTAATTTAAAATACACTTTTATTTGCTTTCAGATTTGGTTCCTTTGAGATCTTTAAAACACTAGATAAGTTTACTGGAAGAGTTGGCCCAAGTGTGGGAAGAACTGAAATCATGCATCAGTTACTTGATTATGTTATTGAAACCTTTTACCCTGAGGTAAGATTCTGCAATTTTTATATGCAGTTTTGCTTTTGTATACTGTAATTTAGACAATACTAAGCATTTTAAAAAGTGTCTGTTCATAACAAGCATATTTAGTTAGTAGTTGGACTCAAAATTTTTATGTGAATCAAAATAACCTTTTCTGAAAGCTACGAGGGTTGTAACTTTAATAGTGGCAACACAGCTGAAATAACGCTACGCAACAAAACCAAAGAATATCGCGTATACCACACATAAACTACATACCTACCTTACCTCTCAGCAAAAAGACTCGTCCTACCTACGTCACGCGCATGCAGAGTGACGCGAAGAACGGATCCATGTATTAGCTTCCAGTCTAAAGTAAGTGTTGTCAGGATGTTTTCAAAACAAGAACAACGATTTTGGATAAAAATTGAATGTTCCAGAGGTCGTACAGCACGACAGTGTCATCAAGGGCTTCAAGAGGCTTGCAGGGAATCTGCATTGCCTTGCAGAACCATAGCAAGATGGGTGAAAACATTCAATGAAGGACGCCAAAGCGTGGCAGACATGCTGCGGCCAGGTCATCCGAGTGTCAGCGATGCAGACGTGCAAGCTTTTGCCGCACTAATGGACAGTGATCGCCGCCAAACGATTCATCAGCTGGCCGGACAAACAGGATTAGCACATACGACTGTGCTGCACATTCTGAAGGAACGCCTGTCCATGAGAAAAATTGTTTCATGATGGGTTCCACATCAATTGACGGAAATGCAGAAATGGCTACGATACGATGCTGCCCGAGCCCACCTGGAGCACTATGAGCGTGAAGGAGATGCTTTTTTACTCCGTATCATTACACTGGATGAGACTTGGGCCGGATCGTACCAGCCAGAACTGAAACACCAATCAAATGAATGGTGTCATCACGGGTCACTACGACATTCGAAATTTCATCAGAACTCCAGCAATGTGAAAGTTATGGTGATTCTCGTGTACGACTGTGATAGTGTCATCCTAACGCATACCGTTCCCCCACAGCAGACCGTTACTGCACAGTATTACTGCTCATTTTTGGAGCACGATCTCCGACCAACTTTGAGAAAAACACAGCGACACTTTCTGCAGAATGCTCCTCTCATTTTGCATGACAATGCTCGGCCCCATGCAGCGCAAGCTGTGACTGATTTGTTCAAGCGATGGGGCTGGGAAGTGCTTTACCATCCACCATACTTCCCAGATCTAAGCCCTTGTGACTTAATTCCTAAGATGAAGGAACCACTTCGTGGCACTCGCTTCCAAACTGTTCCTGAGATTCTTGCAGCAGTAGACCGGTCCATTCAAACTATTAACAAAACAGACGCTGCTACAAGTATGCTGCGACTTCCACATCGTTGGAAACGGGTTGTGCACAATGCTGGCGACTATATTGAAGGACTGTAATACATGGTGACATGAATCAATTTTGTATTCCTTGTAAATAAATAGTTGCCACTATTTATTTACAAGGAATATTTATTTACAAGTTCCAACCCTCGTATAAGGTATTAGTCCCGTCTTCTTAGCGAGCCTTCGTGGTGTAGTGGTATGCACGCTCAGCGCGTAATTGAGAGGTCCGCGGTTTGATTCCCGGCGAAGGTATTGCTAATTTTTCATCTTGCCTGCTTCCAAAAATATGCAATGTCTCTACAAAGATTCAAATTGAATCATCAATGATAGCATTAATTATAATTTATTGTGTTTCTGCATAGTTTAAGAAGTAATTTTCTTAAAAGGTTTGATGAAATTTGTTTAAAATTCTATAAAATCTTTATCAAATTCACTTTATATTATTGTACTATTTATTATTGCTGTATTATTATTGTTTATTGTTCATGTATGTGACTTAGTTAGACAAAGATATGAAGTTGAACTTAAAAGATGCTGTAATAAAACATGGCAAATTGATAATCTTATGATTCAGTATACCTTTTTTTTTTTTTTTTCTTTCTTGAAAATCTAATAATTTAGTCATTCAGATTTGTGAGATGCAGATTATCTCTTAAGAGAGAATTAGGCAACAAATATAATATGTTAGCACCCCTCTTCTTTCTTTTTTTTTCCCCTTCCCCTCCTTTAAGCTTTTTTGAAATACAAAAAAATTGTCTACAGTTCCCATCATAGGCCACCCCTTTTTTGCAATATTAGAAAATAACTTTTAAGTAAGTGATAGTAATACTGCACATTTTAGAACTGAGTAAATAAAACATTTTAGGCCCATTCAATTTATCAAATCAAAATTCATCTGTATTTGTTTGCAGTTGTATATAATTTGTTGTAATTCTGACACTTAGCATTATTTTAGATTTATAAAAGTTCTGGAGATAAAGTGGAGAAGTATGCAGCCTTTTTTAAAGAAGTAGTTCTTCGAACTGCTAGATTAGTAGCTGGATGGCAGTGTGTTGGATTTTGCCATGGGTAATATAAAATTTTATATTAGCATTATAAAGATGTAGATAATACAGAATTTCAAAATACTTGACTAAATTTTATAAGCTATGAATTTCAGCATTATTATAAGCAATTTTTGGGCTCTAAAATACAAACTTTTAAAATAAAAAGCTGCTGTTAAAATATAATATGTCAGCACCCCTCTTCTTTAAATAAATAAACTTTTGTATTATTATAGATGATGGAAATATGCTGTTCAGCATATTTCCATCATCTATAATAAGTTTATTTATTTATTTATTTATTCATTTCTAATGGCAGATTACAAACACTGTACACAGAACAAGCAAAAATGAAAGAGAACTGCAAAATAAAAAAATTAATTTAAAAAAAAAAAAAAAAAAATCTGAAATGTTTCAGATTTTAAATTACGTCCAAAGGGGCGTTTTTTAACATTTTGTGTGTTACCTTTCTTTATTAAATATCATGTTCCTCGCACTTAAACCATAAGATCCAGTGCAACAGTAATATCGCAAAATAGTTTTAAAACGAGCATATCTTTAGAATTTCCAATACAGAGACTCACGCGCTGGAGATAAAAATGTTTTTTCTGCACAACGTTGCCATTGCTCGCTTTGAAATCCTTGAGTTTGTTAATCAAAAATTCGTCAAAGTTTTAAAAAATAGGAAATCGATCCTAAAACAAATTTCAAATTTCAAATTTGGTCTTCCACATGCTCATATTCGTTGGAGGATTACGTTATTCAAAATTCGATGACTCTATGTAGCGTTGTTTTATCACAATACGAGAAATATACATACATTTATGCAGATTTTTCATTATTTATCATTATTTAATTTCTTCAAATATAATGCAGGACTCTAACATTTTGTGGCAACAGTTTGAAAAGTGCACCAACATTTATGAGTCCGACGCAAAATGCCAAAACCAAACTAATAGTCCTTCGGGATTCAAATCCCTTTGGACTAAAAAAAAAAAAAAAAAACAATATGATCTATAAATCTTTTTTTTTTTTTTTTTTTTTTTTTTTTTTGTGTCTCACTCCTCTCTCCAATATCTATCCCAGAGTGATCCAGCATTAAGTGCAAGGCAATGATTCATATGTGAGGCTCTATTTCCTCATGAAGTTTGCCCAAATTGAGTTTGGGATAATGTTCATTCAATGCACATGTTTTAAAAGGCAACCATGACAAGTAAGATGATGAAAGATAGCAACATATTCCTTTCTGGGCCATAAGGGAGTGTTAAAAATTCTGTTAATGTGTGACTGTTCCTTTCAGTAATGTGTTTCCACAAATCTTCTCTGTAGTAATTTTTGATTACTCTCTTTGCAATATAAAAAGGGATGTGGTTGTCAGTTATCTGGAGAATATTATCCCCTTTCTTTTGTAACAAATCTTCATTATTATTTCCATGAAGGTCAGAATATGATAGTATCCATTGCATGGCAACTTCTTTGTCCTCCTGAGCTGAGTTGTTCAGGAACTGCTGACATTTTAAAACATCAGTAGACATTGGTGATTCAAAAGAAGATATGGCTAGAAGAGCAGCTTTAGAATCAGAGAGTATGACAAACCTTTGAAGAATGTTCAAGTTGACATTGGAGTTGGGATAAGGCTATGCATATGTTGTTATCTCAACATCAAAAGCAGTCCTGTCTTCCAACATGATTATAAAATGAAAAAAGCGTGCAAAAGATGCCAGTGCCTGCATTAACCCCTTAACTGCCGCGGGCGTATATATACGCCTTGCTCAGTCGATGCGTTAACTGCCCCGGATGCGCAGCCGATGCGTTAACTTTGCGAATAATTTTAGGTGTAGCAGCGCAAAGCAAATGATAGCAGTTTGGAAGGACGTATATATACGCCTGGGGCAGTTAACGCATCGGCTGAGCAAGGCGTATATATATGCCCGCGGCAGTTAAGAGGTTAATATTGTCAGCTAACGCAGAGACATATGTAAATACATGTAGCCATTCACTCTCAAAATATAAAGCATTAACAGATTCCAAAGACAGAGATTTTAAAGTTTGGTCATTTGTTTCTTGAGGATTTTGTGTAACAAATTAATTCTGACTACATATTTTCTTATATCAGTGACATCGGGGTTTTACAAAATGTTCAGCTCCCATCTAAGACCTAGGTGATCTCTGATGGAAAAGACTGCCTGAAGAAAACCGTTCTGAGTTTTAAGTTTTCTCTCTGTCTAAAAGGCAAATAGTTTCACAGAGAAAAGCAGTTTGGTTCCCTTAATTTTTTTTTTCCATAGGATTAGTGCCCTCTGTTTCACAGTGGATTTAATGCACATATAGTATGTATTTAGTAAAAGTGCATCAACTGGAGTGATTTTAATTGCATCAGTGATAAGTTAGAGAACTGGATGTGAAATCTTTTGAGTGAATGAATGAATTACTTGATTAGATACTGCCATGAGGGGCTTGTAACAGGTAAGTAATAAGAAGTAGAACAGTAGCTGTGTAGTCAGTAGTAGCTGTGTGTCAAATCAAGAGTTGTTCTAGAACAACCCCAATTAGATCCAACAACTCTCTTGATCAAGGTTAGCCTCTTAGTAGCACACTCTGAAATCATTTCGACATGCTCTTTCCAAGTCAGTTTTTGGTTGAAAACAATACCCAAATATTGTAAGCTTTTGGTTCCCTGTACTGGTTAACCCTTGATATAAAAGGTCTAATTTTAAAGGCTGGTGAGTAAATGAAAAAGTTTGATACACTGTATTCTCTAAATTAACTTCCATGTTATGTATAGCACCAGTCTGATTGTTTCTTTGCATGACATTTGGGAGTTTCAGTTCAGAAGACCAAACCGTCAGCATACAGGAAATTTTTAACATCACTTTTTTTTCCAGTTATGAGTAATAGCTGCCTGTGGGAGGCCAGTCCTTGAAACTTTATATCATGAAAAACAATCTTCATAATGATTTGCACTGGCTAAGAAAACTCTTGAACCAATGAAACATGTTTGAGTGAAATCCAATGTTGGAAAGCTTTAAGAGTAAAGTAGCCTATAAACTAAGTCTTAAGCAGATTTCAATGAAAACTCCAGAAAGGATTTATTTTCTGTCTGGTGCATCCTTTGATGTTTGGCTAAGTTGTGTAGTGTGCTGGCTGTTGACCTGTATTGTCTGAAACCAACCTTTTCATTGGCTATAAATTGAAAATTCTCAACATACCTTTTTACCAATACCAATTTAGCCTTTATTGAATTACCTTCTCTCTAGTTTTAAATCAAATACTTGAGAGTGAAATTGGTCATATGTCGCTGTGCTCCTTTCCTTTTTGGGAGATCGGGATTGTTATCAATTTACACCATGCTGAGTAGACACAGACAGCATCCCACATAGTATTGAAAAACTTTGTATAGTATGAGTTGCTTTAATGCTAAATTCAAAAGAAATTCAGCATGAATTGCATCTTCACCTGGAGATTTATTCAATTTTAAATAATTTAATGCCACAGAGTTCATCATCGTATTAGAGTGCTAAGTAAGGGAAGGGAATTTTTCGATTGTGAAGAGCAATTATGAAAGGATTTAATAATTGTATTAACTAATTTTGTCTGCTTTCTACAGAAATTGGATTTGTCACAAATGCATTCACTATTGTTTTACTTGAAGTAACAGACATTCCATTCATAAGGAAGGTGTTTTTTTAAATGGTCTAGAGTTTTCATTTTCAAATTTTGCAAGAAAATTATATGGTCTTTTCCCATATGAACGTTCCGTTTTTTCTACTTGGCTTATTTCATCTATTTTTCATCATTTTAAGTTTTATCAGACCAGAAGAACCTGTAGGCTTTAATCTTCCCTCTTCGAATACATTTCTTAGCACAAAAAATTATCCTGCTTGTAATAGATTTGGAAAAGGCTTCAACTTTTGCACCAAAATTAATTTTGTTGGGATCAAACACGACATCCGTTAGTTTCTCAAAATTCCTTCAGTCAACTTTTTTTTAATTCTAAGATGTTTTTGAAACATACATGCTTTTACTTATGGGAATGTAATAGCAGCAAATACTTGTCAATGTCCTGAACCAGGTTCATCCAATACTTTTCTTCTGGTATAATGGGAGAGGTTTGATGTAGCAAGCGTAAATCTGGATTAAATTTCTTTCCATTAGAATGTACAAAAGTATGCAGATCACAAGAATTATAAATTAATTCAAATGTAAAGGAGTCTAAAAAGTCCTCAACTTCTTTCCCAGGATCATTAGTGTCTGGGTGTCCCCATGCAAGTGCATCGGCATTGAAGTTCCCAATAAAAATAGTTTTCATTGAAGCATTGTGATAGAAGAAATTGGGTTTGTTATTAGGAGGATTATATACAGTCAAAAGTCGTTAATCCGGACTTGTCGGGACTTCGGCGATTCCGGATTATCGATTTTTCCGGATTATAGATCATCAGTTTAAATCTCGTAAGATGGCATGCACAAATTCTAAAATTAAAAATATGAAACCATATTTTAGGAAATAAAGAACAATTATGATCTAAAGGGTATCAAAATTTACAAAAAAAAGAAGCTTAATATTTATTTGTTTACTTTATTAAACATTTCTTTCAATGTAAGTTGTTTCGTTTTATGTGATAATACTTTCTCTTTAATTCTATAAACAGACATAACTTCTTGTTCAGTTAAAAAGCTCCGCTGTTCAAGTCCCATAATTGCTGTGCCGAGAATACCGACTAACTTGTCAATCGAAATTTTTTCGTTTTCACTAACCTCTCTGTCACCTTCTTCATGTCTTTATCCATTTTTTGCAGCAATTCCACTTTTTGTTTGACGGACATCGAGACATACTTTCGTTTTGTAGATCCTTTGGGAGCTCCAGAATCGGAAATTGACATAATCGAAAGTTCAAGTTTACTTTTATAAAATTGCTCTTACAGTCTGCAAAAAATAATAAGCTACATCCAGTTCGAAGATTAAGGAATAATGCAAGCATCAACATTAACTGAAATAGATAATTGTATAATTTTAGTTTATACCGTCCGTTGTACGTTAAACGCGCACGCAAAAACGTATTCTGCACTTGCGCACACGCATATGCGCGCGCGCATAAAGGTCTTACGCGCACGCATAAACGCCTATGCGCATGTGTCAACACGGCGCATGCGCAGAAAGTTTTTAGCTTTGAGGTCCGGATTATAGATCATTCCGGATTATGGGTGTCCGAATTAACGACTTTTGACTGTACAGCAAAAATTTTAAAGTGGATGTTGTGTTTCGATATATCCAAATTTATAACTTCGTTTTTATCTCTTGCAGGGTTCATGTTCTATATAAGTCAGAAATTGCATTTTCTTTGACTCTTGTAAGAATCTCACTCACAACTAACCTAGGTTTTGATAAAATGTATAAAGAATAACCTTTGAAGGAGAAATATTTAATTTTCCCAATTGATAAATTTGTTCCATAATTATAAAAATATAAATATCATAGCAATTCAAATACTGCATAAGCTCGGTCCTCTTGGCCTGAGAAAAACCACCTAGATTCCTGTAGATAGAACGGAGTACCATATGGAGAACCTATAGAGAAGAACTCTGTAGGCAGAAAATGCCAAGTTTGTAGATCACTTACTAGTCGTATTTCTACATTACCAGGGTGCACCATTAATAGGTAGATCTACATTGCAGCCCATAATACAAAAGTTTGCAATAAAATCTACTGTATTCAGATTTTTTTTTTTTTTTGTAACAATCTAATATGCATGATTAAATTTAAG
This sequence comes from Stegodyphus dumicola, assembly GCF_044657685.1. Classification (NCBI taxonomy): domain Eukaryota; kingdom Metazoa; phylum Arthropoda; class Arachnida; order Araneae; family Eresidae; genus Stegodyphus; species Stegodyphus dumicola. The sequence continues at coordinate 75,935,263 of NC_140772.1, read as the reverse complement.
TACTTTCTTTTGAATCTCCTTTTCTAGAACATTTTATACTGTTCAACTTATTTAACTATACTGTTATTTAATTATGTTATTATATAACAAACACATTGTGAATTCTTATACATTCAATCTGTTGTAAAATTGTTGTGCATTTAATTTCAACATTTTAAATGAATCGAGGCTTAGTTTAAGTAGTAATTCTGGGTAGACTGTCATCTGGTAGTTTAACTCATAAATTTCCATCATATATCTATGAAACACTTTCTGTTGAGGCAGTTTACTTATTTTAGGGGTGAATCAGAATAAATGAATGCACTGAGCTTTGTATCTGTCACAGAAATTGCATAGCTTTATAAAAATATCTAAGATGCATTTCTTTATCCCCAAGTAAGGCTTTTTATAAAAGTGCTGTAGACCCAGACTTTTATACATGGATAACAAAAATTAACCTCATCGAGCTGTGCTGCTGTGGTGTCTGAATGACTTTAAATGGAAATGATTGGCCATCATATTTACTTAATCTCATAATCTCAGTCTCATTGAACATTTTTGAGAGATTTGATTCACTGTCTTAAATGAAGCTTAATTTATTAATGTGGAAAGAGAATATGAAATGTGTATTTCAGCTAGGGGAGATCATATATTGTGTTAAATAATTAAAGCTGTGAAAATTTAGGTGATGCAATTCCTTTAATTTTTACTTTGCACATAATTTGGTACTATCTGCAATATTTTTTATCATTCCTTTTAAAAGCAAAGTAATGTGCCTTCATAAATATTTATGCACAATTCCTACATGTTCTTATCATCTGTAACAAAAGTTTAATTTAATTTTAATACTTATTATTTAAACCCTACTATATGTTCACCTGTTTTCTTCCTTAATGTTAATTGCTGTTCCTAGATATTAATGTTTTAAAACTATTAAATAGATGTTACATTTTAAAATGTAATTTAACTCCACCTTATGCAATTTATGTTTGTAGCTGATATGTGAGTTTGAATATAATATTTTTATTACTTATTAGTGTACTTATTTTACATAATATTTATAGAGTTTTGAATACTGACAACATGAGCATTCTTGGTTTGACTCTAGATTATGGACCTTTTGGATTTCTAGATATGTATAATCCTAATCACATCTGCAATGCTTCAGGTATGTAAAAAAAAAAAAAAAAAAAAAAAAAAAAAAAAGATTGTTTCAGTGTATAAATCGATTAGTATCATAGATATTTGTTACTAAACATAAGTTTTGGATCATTTATATTGTATTGTTTAGAAAAGCTGTTTAAAAATTTTGCTGAAAAATATTTATGCTTCAGTAAGGTACAGTTAAGACATGTATGTAAAAAAAGTAAAAAGGTATGTAAAACAACATTTGTTTTAGTGTATGAATCATAGATACTAAACATAAATTTTGGATCATTTATATTGTGTTGTTTAGAAAAGCTGTTTAATAATTTTGCTGAAAAGCATTTATGCTTTAGTAAGGTACAGTTACACACATCGGTTACGTATATAAGTGGCTGTAGACAGCATTTCTGCCCACAATCCTTGAGGTAATTTTGATTCGAACAGCAGACATGTGGCCATTTCAACTAGGGTGCAATTGGCGCGTTCTGCAACTCCGTTCTGTTGTGGACTCAACTGAAAACTGTAGTTTAATGCCCTCCTGTTGTAAGAATTGATTAAATTCTTGACTTTTAAATTCTTTTGCATTATCCCTGTGAAGTATTTACAGTTGCTTCCCCATTTGTTTCTCAGGCTGAAATTTGTACTTTTTGAATGCTTCAAGGGCTTCAGACCTTTTCCCTAAGGTGTACACAGTAATTTTCCGCGATTTGTCATCGATGAATGTTATGAAGTATTTTGCACCGCCTAAAGATGCAACATTCATAGGACCACAAATATTGGTTCGTACAAGTTCAAGTATGTCACGGTTTACTGCACGCATTTTATTTGGCAATGGTAACTTTGTTTGTTTGCATTTGTTACAAGTTTCACAAAATAAGAGTTTGATTATTATATTTTGGAAATTTTAGACCATGTACTAACTTTTTGAACTGCATTATTTTTAATTTGGCTAGATTTATATGACCACACCTGTCATGCCATAGTTTCAGTTTACTGTTTGAATTATTTATATTACCCTTTGCCACATTTGAAACCTCGATTACATCCTGTTGATTTACAACATATAAACCATTTTGCTTCATTGCATATAAAACTATGCATTTATTTTTGTATTTATTTTTGTATTTGTATTTATTTTGTATTTACACTTTAAAGTTTTCGCCTTTTTAGACTTTTCGTGTTGCCAGGATATTGAGTTACTAACACATCCTGTAATAGGCTGTTTTCTTGTGCTTTAAATTGGAAACTTTTAGCATGTTTAAGTCTGGCAGTTTATCACGAGATTCTATCACGATTCTAAAACTTTCACATTCTTCAGTTAGGCTACATAATAGAAAATTGTTAGGAATTCTTTGAGAATATCAGAACCTACCAATTTTGAAGAAGTTAAATTATCCTTCATTTTTTTTCATTCGTGTTCATCTTTTTTGAGATGAGTTGCTTCCTGAAACTAACTTTAGTAACAGGGTCTTTAGAATTTCGTGTAATTTCTCCATGCATCATACAAAGTTTGACATTTTTTGATATGTACTATCTCAGATGCTTTCACACTCAGAGAAATAATTGCTAAAACTTTTTGATCTTTTGAAACCCGCTTGTTAATTTTGACTTGGGCACTTATGGCTGTTTCAGATGCTTCTGGCTTGACACTGCCCACTCGTGACATCCCTAAGTTCTGACTGCATTAAAGCCATTTTCACTTGAAAATGCCATATTTCAAAATTAATGTTATGCAGTTTTTTAATTTGAATATTCGGGTTCTTCATTTTTGTCAGATATATATAGTTTCAGAGAAACCAAGGAAAAAGAAAGAGTAATTTTTGCTTACCTTGTTTTCCACCAAAAAACACTAAAGTTCAACTTACTGCTTATACTTGTTTCTCCATTGGACTTCTTGCAAATCTTGGTTGACTTGGTAAAGAGAGACCTGGACATTTGGGACCATAACCTGTTGTTTTTATTTTTATTTATTTATTTATTTATTTATTTATTGTTTTTTCTTCCGAGTTCAATGTGTTCATTTTCTCCCTTTTATGCAGTAGTATGTGCAAAACCGTGGTTACCTGTCAAAGGAGTACAATTACACTAAGTTGAAAACATAAGATTTAATGGGTGCTTGCATGATTCCTTGTGCTTAATAGATGAACATGTTATGTCAGACTATGACACGTTAGTATAACCATATGATGAATAACAGATGAATGTACATGACTGGTGCAACATCAGTTGAGTCTGCTTAACAGTTCATTTAGTCCATTTACTTAGTAGGGTAGTAAATTATCTGGAATACTGTACTAAATTCCTATTTACAGTCTAGTCTTCCATAACAATATTCCACTACAGGTTCCATGCCTTAAAATCGCCACACCATCCTGGAATGATTCACAGCTCTTGGTACGTTGATAAGGACACACATTCTTCACCACCATCAGGACATGCAGTCTTCAACAGAACAATGGAGGACACACAGTCAACACCATATACACACACACACACACACACTCTGTTGGGAGGATTCTGCTGCTGAATTATGTAGTCAATCTTTTCTACTCAGCGCAGCTGTAAAGGGAGGAATGTAGATATGCAAAATTTCCCAATACATATTAACTGGCACCCAATGATAAATCGCTGATACCGTTAAAGACTACTTTCCTATGAGTGCTGGAGCAACAGTAGAGGTTCTAGAAATATTAATTTTTTTCTTTCCTTTTTCTTTAGGGATGTGGTTAAGGGATGGTAGAGATGGTGGTTTCTTATTGTAGTGCCAATTTCAGACTAAATAGGAAGTGTGTATCTGCATTGCTCTTTTTTTTTTTTCTTTCTTTTAAGGTAATCCATTTCCACAGAAAGTTCTGAGAAATATATTTGTTCATCTCATGTTAATTTTTCCTGCTGTTTGCATCATAAAATGATAAATGAAGCAGAAAGCAATCGTTATTTTCAGGCATATTTTACCAACAAAAATTTGAGTGTTTGTATTCTTATGCATTGAAATTGTAAATGTAGTAAAGTGTTAGAATGAAAAACTAGTATAGTTATAATAAGTAACTAGTGTAGTTATAGTAAATAAATAAGTTTTAGGATAAAAAATAGGAACTGATTTAAGTTACTTGCCTTTTGTAGTTGAATATATGTGGAGGCTGAGATATTTTCAAAGAATAATGATCTGTGTGATGCTGTTTTGCAGTTTAAATTTGATTGTTAAACTATACTGGCTGAAAACTTAAAAAATAAATAAAACTGTTCAATCAGTCTGTTGTTGTCAAAAATATGTGTCATTATTGTTAATGGTTTGTTGGGCAGTATCAGTTAAACCTAAGTATTAATGAGATCATGGTGCAGCGATGATATTCAAAGGAACCTAATAAAGTTTTCTTGCTTTTTTATCAGTTCTGAGAGTGAAAGGTTGTCCAGAATACAGCAGTTTTTCTGCTATAGTGTTTGCGACACCTGTTTGAATTGTTTAGCTAGTTATAAACTTTATTTTCTGTAAGAAAAGTTTTGAATATGTTAAAATGCTTATAGGAGCTTTACAGTTTTCTGTTCCCAAATAGTAGAATTTCATTTTTATTTGTTCTTACTTGATATCTGTTTAGTATGACTGCTATGAAAAAATATTGCTAAAATGTTCTTTCTTTAGTCGTTAGAAAAAAGCTTTTTTTCTGATTTTTAGGTATCATTGTATAATGTAGACAAGAAGAAACTAGAAGAGAAATTCTTATGTCCTAATTATCTGTATGATCATGTAAATAATTTAGAACTTAATATTTATTTAAAAATGCCTCTTTTTTTTTTTTTTTTTTTTTTTTTTTTTTTGGTAATCCAAAAAAATTATATGTTTCAATGTGTTGTCATTTTCTCCCTTTTTTCTTTTATGAACAAATGTACTTTAAATGTATCTTGTTCTAGATACAAATGGGCGTTATTCTTTCATAAAACAGCCTGGAATATGTTTATGGAACCTCCAGAAATTTGCTGAAGCTATACAACAAGCTTTGCCACTATCTGTTTCCTTACCCTTACTTGAATTATATGAAGAAGAATTTCACTATTCTTACTTACAGAAGATGAGAGCAAAGGTATAAATTGCTATTCGGTAAAGTTGACAATACTTAACAGTTCTGTACACTATTTACTTGGAATGATACAGTTTGTGTTTACTATTGGTTTTGTTAATTCTGATCTTATAAATTAATCTCAAGCATATAATTTTTTCATTTCTTCATTTTTATGTAAGTTATTTAAATTACTTAATTAGTAATCTGTACTATAGTGTCTGTCAGTTGTTCAAATTTTTAAATGCATTGGAATGATTTTTTTATACATTTTACTAATTTCTGAGCTTACAGATTTCATTCAAGCTTTGTGTAATTGTAAAGGATTTAAAATTGAATATTTATGAATGTTTAGCATATGCAGCTTTCATAAAAAAGGGGAAGAATGGAAGAGATATTAAAAGTCTAAGTTACATCCATATAATTTAAGCTTCCTTTTTTCTTTAATCTTTAGTAACATAGTTATTAAAATACAGTGCTGTAAAGAAGAAGTCTTCGTTTTAAATACGACTGCTAGGAGTAGTCATTTAATCAATATTATTGATTTTTTTTTTGTAATTATTTTATTTTGAAAGAAAATGTGTTCATGAAAAATAATTTTAAGAAAATAATGCAAGCAATGATGCAGAAACTTCATGGGGGGGAAATGCAGCTCTTTGTTATTTATCATTTATGTTTTTATAACTTTTCATAAATTTACTTATAATTGGTATTTGTCATGAAAACATTCAGTACATAAAATATCAACATCAGAAGCATTAAATAAATAATTTTTCAAAATTTAAATTGCTTTAAAAGTTCTTTAAGTTTTAAGAGCACATATTACTAGGATTTAACATCTTTCTAGGTTTCTATATTTTGCCAGCTGTGGTAAGACTGCCATTTTTTGGCTTTAGGCTCCCAACATTTAACTGTTACGCCAGTGAGAAGTTCTGAACCAACTTAGAATTTGAGATTAATTATCTATTCTTTAACTGCTAGGCTTAGTTGAACTCTTGAGCTTGACTGTTACTTTAATTTACATTGCTACAAGTGGTACATGCATTTTATGTTCAAGTTCTGATTTAATAAAAAGTTATTTTAACCTTTTTATTAAATCAGTCTCTGTTGTTAACTGCAAACATGGCAATAATTCACTCTAAGTCTGTTAGGACTTTGATGTTAGTTTATGCTGCCAAAGCAATTCAAACTGTGTAACATATTTGTATACAGTTCTTGGAAATTTTAGTTAATGTTATCTCCAGAAAATTTTATCATATAAAAATGAATATTAATTTAACTATATTTAATATTTTGTTTAAAGGTGTTGTATCATAAATGCCATGATCTTAAAGTGTATCTTATTTGATTCATTTCATAACTGGAATTATTAGTCTAGGACCGTTCATTAAGCAAATTTGGTCAATGATGCACAGGTGATTGAGGCAGGATCAGTGCATGTTATCTATCATGCATGGCCTAATTGTAGCTTGCAAACCACATGCAGTTCTTTGACTAATTAAATGTAGTTTGTTTTGTGATAAGCAATTGTTTTTGAAATATTGTCATTTGAAATACCACACTACCACATGCATTTTAAAAAAACACAAACACGAAGAGAAATGATGTAACACCAGGGTCCTGGGTTAACGAGAATCCTACCCCTTGTGGAATGGCTAAGTTGTTATGAATCATGTCCAAAAAAATAACTGGAGCATAAAGTTGAACAGGTGAAAAACTCAAATTACACAAATTTCACATCCATTTGAACCAGTGATAAAAGTTGCAATAATGGATAGTCATGTTCATGATCGTAATAATGGAATAGGCGTACTAAGATGCACTGAATTAATCCTTAATTTTCATCATTCGCAAACCTCACAAGCATCATCGCTGCTCTAAATCCCTCAGTAAGTTTTTCAGCAGTAGACTTTGCAGCATGTATTTTCGCTATGTGATCAATCATGCTTCGCGGGAAGCTGCTGACTTTTCTATCTCTCAGCCAACTGACTGCTTCTCCAAGATCATCTGGGGGTGGTTGAATAAATTCCCTAGCGTTCTCACTGCGAGGAAGTGCTATTTTTCTTCTTGGTGCTACTGATACTTTACTTGGGAGTATGGGAAAGTCATCGTCAATCTTTACAAACTCTTTAGGTTTAGCGGTGGGCCTTTTTCTCAGATCTCTTCTCAAATTTCCTTCTATAATATCTATTTAAGAAAAACAATCATTTGTCTATAACAATTTCAAGTGCCCTCCAGTGGACAAGAGGTAAAGTCTCTGAACAGTGGTAGTTCGGTCCGAAGTTCAAATCCGGCAAACGGGCTGGCTGCATGAGTGTTTTAATGGTTTTCGCTATGTGTTAATATGAGCCAGTTTACCTCAGAAAGTCCTCCACGAAGGCATCACTCCCTTTAAAATATATGCCATGCTTTGATCATTGGAATAATAAGTAGGAAAAAATAATCATTTTTCAATAAATTACTAACTATTTTGTTTGTACATTTGAATATTGGTTGTCAGGACAACAGAAAAGATGTATATACTAGCAATGAATTACATTAATGATGTATGCAAAATCCAACTAAAAGACAGTGTAAATGTGCACACTTGTATTTTTTTGGTTCTGTTTTTCAGTATGCTGCCATATTATTCTCTTGATTGGAATGTGTTCCACTATTGTACAGACCATTGTTCTTTTCTCGGTATAACTGTATATTTAAATTAGTTGATAACTGTGATCAAAAGAAAATATGTATTTGATATATTATTTCTTAATATATTGTAATGAAATTTATTTGCATGTTTACTTGTGTGGGGCCTTTTCCCTAAATACAGAGCAAATGTGATAAGAAATATGTATTTACCCTTAAAAATTACTACACAAATTTAAAAGTGAAAATTTTTTTCATTTATTGGAACATTTATTTTTCTGTTTAAAAGTTGTTCTGCTATTAAAAAGATATAAATAATTGTGGCTCCTAAAATATCTAAATTCTAACACGAGACTCTGACTAACCTTAAGTTATTTCATCCCTGGTTTATACTATATTATACTGATCTTTCTGCATATTTAATTGAATGTATAATTTTTTTTGGTATATTGTTATCATACATTTTCTGGCTATGCTTAAATGCATTTTATTATATTTTTTCAGTTGGGATTATGTAAATTGGAACTTGCAGAAGATAAGTATGTGTTATTCAACTTTAAAAAAAAAAAATTATATATTACAAATTTTGTATATAGATAGATGATTTTAATGCATTTATATGTGAAATTGCTGTATTTTCCTTTATAATGTAACATAAAAATCTAGTGAAACGAAACTTGCTTGAAAAGTAAGAATACAGATGCAAGTCTATTTAACATTCAATAAATAGCTATCATGGTAACTTGGCGAGATATCTCCAATCTGGCACCGGTTTTCGCAACTAATTTTTGTCGCCAGTCCACCCCCTCTATCACCATATATGTATTGTAATTGAATAACTGTAAGTAATTTTATATGCAACTGTAACTGGCCTCGTATGTTTTCCAGTAATTTCAAAAGCTAGACATTTCTCAGCACCAGTTGAAACTGCATAAGGCCAGCAAGAGCATCTGCTTTCATTAGTGAGCTGTTCTTAGTTGTTTAGTTCAGAGTACTGAGGTATCTCTGAGTTAGCTTTCCTCCTAAGATGTGCTTTACATTGTGTTGTGTTTAACATTCCTAATAGTTTAAAGTACTATTGATTGTACTATAGTTAGTTGATTGTATTCTGTGATAATGTGAAGGGTTTTATGTCTAATCTTATAAAGAGTTACAATACTCTGAAATGTTTCTTTTGAAATAAATTTTATCAACCTATCATCGGATCTGTGTGCATTCAATCTATTACAAACCTGCATGCATGCAACATTATATATATTTATGAATAATGATGATGGAAACTGAATGAATTTAAAGAAAAGATAAATGCCATCATAATTTCTAATGAGATCTTTTGAATTTGGCAAGAGAATGTTAAGAATGGTTCATTTAAGTTGCTGTTGAAAATTGGAAAATGTAAATATTAATGAAATTTAGTAATTTTTAGATATTTAAGCATTAGTAGTTTTTATAATGTTGTATGTAAAAAATTGATAATTTATTATTTTTATTATTTAATCTATAATTTGCCTAGTATTCTGGATTTAAATATCCATGCATGTTAGCATTATCTATTAGATAAAACAGATTTTAGGTTACATTTGGATAATGACTTTTTTTATTCTTTTATATTGAACAAAATGAAACTGCTTTGTTTTAAGTGATAAATAATTATTATGGTGGCTTTGGATGAGTAGAGAATTTATATGCTTGAATGCTGCTTCTTTCACATCATTGTGTAATGGCATTCAGCTATCAAACCAAATTTTTATCATTTAAAGAACCATTACCTATAAGACCATCACCTTTAGTGACATTTTGTAGAATTTTAATGGTTCAATCCATCGATGCCATCCTGTGACTTGTTGTATTGATAATACTGTCACATCCATTTGGGGCTATTTTTCAGCAAAATTTGCTTATTCACATGTAGTAAATCTTCCTGAAGGATGTTTAGGTGGTATCAAAATCCTTTTTTGGCTAGGCAGATCTTTAGACCTCCTTTAGTTGAACATATTTTGGAGATTTAAAAAGATATTAGAAGTTTCACAATATGCATGAACTTAGTGAGCTGTTACAGGCTAACCTGCAAATTTTGCAATAAGCATTTAGTATTTGCATACATGTATATATTTATTTTTTTTTTTCCCAAGACACAGTGTATTTTGGTTGCATCATGACCTATAAATAGAATAGTTACTTTTAAAATGCTTTTGTTAATATTCTTGTTCATTTAGAAGCACAGTGAGAATCTGAGTAAAATAATTAAATTTCATTTGATTCTAGTATTTTTTACTTTACTATTTTTAACAGATGTATTTAAAAACTGTCTGCACATTAAATTGTAGCTGAACAGTTTATTTCTGAATTCTAAAGACAGTAACAACTTTTATATAACAGAATTAGTCAATTTAACATGTTTTATATAATTTATTATTGATTAGTTCTGTTTCTGCTTTCATGAAAATTTTAAAAATTTATATGTATGAAATTTCTGTACTTCAATGACTTAGTTACAAGTTAATTATATTACAGTAATTTTACTTTTGTCAATTTCATAATCATGCATAGAATATTATTGTGATGTGTTGATACATGTTTGTTAAGTTCTGTAAATGCATTTTTTAATAAAACTAAATATTGGAAATATAATAATGATCTTTTTATGGAAAACTTAATGTATATTTTATTGTTAAATACATATATTGTAATAATTTTATGCTTTTATGATTTTTTTTTTCCTTATAGAGATTTAATCCAAGAACTGTTAAGTACCATGGAGAAGACAGGTGCTGATTATACAAATACTTTCTGTTGTTTTTCACATATTGATATTACAAATTCTATGAAAATAGATGAAACTATAGATTTAACTAAGGAAAAAATTCTCAAACAGTGTTATCCTTTAGAAGTATTAAAGCACAGCTTTAAAAATACTACAAATTCATTGTAAGTATGCTTGGTGTTGAAGTTATTTATTGTTGAATTTATATGGCTATTGAAATATTTGGTTTTAGAAATAGCATAATTAATCTTTAATCATTTTTATTCCTTGACATAATTACAGGAAATCACAAATATTTAGTGTAAATTTAGTAAAGTTAATTTAGACTTTAGTGTAACTGTTTTCCCATGTTTCTTAGATTATCTTGCATTCTTCCTTAATATATAGATTAACATTATCCACTTCCCTCAAAATCTCTTTTAAGAGACTTTTATTTGTTTTAAATTTCATATCACTGTATACATGTCATAATTGTGTATTTAATTCCTTGAATGCTGATGTAAATACTTAAGCAATTTTCTTTTGTGAGAGTGAATTATTTTATATGGTAATAAAGTGCTATTGATAATAAGAAAAGTAATGGTAACAATCTATCAATAAGATTTCATGCAAAGAAATTTGTCATATTTTATACGTTATATTTTAAGTTTGAATTCTATCGTTAAGAAGATTGAGATAATTTTTTAGATGAGTTTCTTATATTGCAACAAATAAATTTCCATATTTAGATGCTGATAGTAGTTTCTTTTCTTTTAACTTATATTAAGCAATAATAGCAAGTTTTAGAAATGTGTAACCTGTGTGATAAATTACAATAATAAGCAATGGACTGGTTACATGTTCTTATAGTAGCATTCGGTATTTAGTATATTGTCACAATATTTAATATTTCTTAAAAGCATTTTTATGATGGTTATATAGATTATTAGTCTACAACAAAACATGTGCTAATGATTTGTTCATCTACAAAAGATTATTGATCTGTGAGCTGTCTATAAAAAGTATGCTATCTGTTTATCCTCAAGCTTGTTGATACTGGGAATTTTTTCCAATCTCGAGCTTGCCATATTATATTTCCCAATTCGACGAAGAAAACTCTTTTCTCAAAATAATCTTCCATGTATACTTTAGTATCAAGTTATCTAGCATATTTTATGGTCTCATTGGTTTTGTGTGTTAAAACATAGTCTTAAGTATTTTCTTCAAGATTTTAGCTTCTGTGTAGTTTATCATGATCATCATCTGTTCAAGAGATGGACAACTTCATTACTGCTTTAACCTTTCTCATAAAATTTAGTTATAAACTACCTGCCAAATTAGAAAGCTTCCTTGAATTAATTATAATGGGAGTAGAAATTAAGTTTAAAACAGCATTCAACTATATTGATATTGTAATTTTCTTTATGATACTGTTGTGTGTTATCATCATAAATAGAAAAGTTTTAAGGTAATACGCCTATTGTAACCGTAAAGAAATGTTTAAACTAAATATATATAATCAATCTGGGACCATGATACAGTTAACCAACTATATAACCTTGCATCAGGGTTGGCTGTCCAAGACAATGGGAGAAACAGGGGGGAGGATGAAATTAACAATAATGCACCTATCAGGCAGTTAAAGGAGATAAATTTAATTATAGTTGTTTAAATTATTTAAAAATAGAAGTTTTATAGTTTCTGCAATAAAATGCAAAGCAATTTAATAGTATTGCCCCAAAAAATCTAATGAAAACTGTGTTAATATTCTTATTTATTTAGTGATGTGATATTCATTGAATTATTTTTCTGTCAAATTTGTTGTTTTACTATGAAAAGGATCACTATAGTTAAGATTCAGTAAATGAATTAAAATAAAATAATTGTGTATAGTTTTCAGCCTTGTATAGCTGTGTTAAATAGTTTTCAAATTTCTGAAACAGATTATTGCTTATACCTGCAAAAACGTTTTGTTTTGTTGCAGTAGTGTTGATGATGATGTAGATTCAATTTCATGATAATTAATTCAATTTTGATTTTTTCATGCCTTCTGAATAAATATTATAATTTTATACTTTTTGAACTAAAATTCATCCAAACTCATAGATGTGAAAGCTGACCTCACAGCAGTTATAAAAAAAGTGTGTACATATACTATACCCATATATGTTACCGAAATTATTGCTGGCATATATTGGGTTGGCAAAAAAGTAATTTCGGTTTGCACAAGTAGATAGCTTTATGTTCATTTTGCTATTCATCTGTCAGTCTTATTTTTTTTTCTTTTGAGATTTGGCAGCTGACAGTTTTAGGTTGCTATAGAAACAAAGTATGTGTATTTTTATATATAACTTAGTAAGTTTGTGGTCAACTTTAACATGTGGTGCAAAAATAAACATTTTCGACATATTTTACATTTTTGTAAAGGCTAGAAAATTGGTGAGGCTCACAAAGAGATATGTGAAGCTTATAATGTTGATTGTGTACCTGAATGCATGTGTCTGAATAAGTTTAAAAAATTTCATTCTGGAAATTTTTCACTTGGAGGCCACATCATCACTTGAAGGTTGGCCACATTCTGGTCGACCTTCTGAAGTTGATGATTGTAAAATTTAGCCATAATTAAATTGAAATGTTGTATAGCTGTGCTGAAGATTTCAAAAAAGTTAATTATATCACAAGCAACAATTGAAAATCGCATGAGATGTTTTGGACTCATTAAGAAGCTTGATATTGGGGTTCTGAAGGAATTAAAAGAAATTACACAATGAATCAATATCTTTGATACACATTTCAAATGTAATGCAGTCACTCTTTTTTTAAAATGAATCATCATTGAGGATGAAAAATGGATCATCTATAATACTATAAATTGAAAAAGATCATGGTCCAAGCAGGAACAAAGTAAATTCTAATTAGAATTTTGTACCTTGTAATTAGAATTTATAACCAAAACTACCATAAACAAAAGACTCACTTTGCCTTTTTAAATAGTTTTAATTAACAAAACACAATTAAGATAAAACATTACAATTAAGGGCATTATAATTACACATTTAAGTTACAAAGTAAGTCTTGGGGGAACACCATGCTTAGTGTCTTGAGTCCAGTGCATTGACTGACGGCTATAGTCTTTGTTGACCGGTGTTTTCCCTGGCAGCCACTAGGTGGCGCTCATTTAGCCGTGGGGTTACAGACTCTCCACTCTGGCTCATACATTGTCTCGACAAAGAGCCAGAAATGTGTTTCTTTGGTCTACCTCATCTCCAAAGAGGTCAGTCCCACTATCTCTTGAAACAGGTAGTTCATAAGTGCATAAGGCTGAGCTGTGATAAGTCCCAAGGACTTCATCTGGCTTAGCTGGATCAGCAATATCATATTAATGAATTTTTGACTACTATTAATGAATTTTTGACACTTTCTATTCTGTGATCTGCAAATAGGATGTAACATCACCCATACTTTATCACCCCTAGTTCATAAAAAACCATTTGACGTTGACGACCATAATATATTTTTTTCTTGTCTTGCGTCTGTTCGATGTGGTCTTTAATCTCTGCAGTTAAATGGACCATCTGGTATTTATACCACATGGTCAGGTGGTACAAGGAAGTGTACCAAGGAATTCTAGTGCATTTGAGGGACAATGTGCCAGCTCATGTGTCAGTCTTTGTCTGAAACTATCTAGCAAAATATCACACTCCAGTTGTGTCCCGTGCACCATATTTTCTGTATCTAGCCCCTGCAGACCTTTCCCTGTTCCCAAATTGAAAACTTCATTGAAAGGATGTTGTTTCCAAACCATAGAGGAGATTTAGGACAATGAGACAAGAGACCTGTGCACCATGTATTCTAGGAGGCTTTCCAAAAATGGAAGGAATGATGTAAAGGGTGTATTGCCAATAGAGGGGACTACTTTGAGAGTGATAGTGCTTAAAATGTCTTACAATAAGCAATAAAGATATTAAAGTTCAGTTTCTTTTTGAACCCACCTCATAGATAACAATTGCATCTAGCTTTTGTACCCTGAAATATCAATTCAAATTATGTCTTGGGGCCATAGACTGCTGAAGATGTTATATATAGCAAATATTTAGGGATGCATCCTTAATATATCTTAAATATTTACTATACATAACATCTTGGGGAGCATAAATAATTGTTAATTATTTCTATTATTTGTGTTATAGTTATTAATATTCACATTATTAGTTACTCCTCTAGTAAATATTTCAAATTTCATATGCTAGTAATTTCAAATGATTTTTATAAGCAGTTTTGCTGGTAATGCACTAATTATATTAATTCAACTTTAATAGGTTAAATTACACAAATAATTTCAAAATGCTATTAGAATATTCAGGGAAAAAGATCATACCTAGTGTAAAACCTGTAGTTCCTTAAATTTTAACCCTGCCATTTCGTGTTTGAATGTGTCATACAAGTTGAATGAAAATAAGGGCACTCATGAAAAGAAAAGTCTATCAGAGACAGTGTCAATGATATTGCTGTTACTTAAGTTCTAAGGACAGATTTAAGATGGTTAAAATTGTAATGCATTTAGAGAAACCTGTTCTCAGCATTTGTAAATTTTGTAAGCCCAACTGCAGGCTTCAGAAAAGTAAACATGTGCACTGGGACCCCATTTAGGCATCTTTGATAATGAAGATATTTTTGAAATCTAGTAATAAGATATCTAGTAATGAAAATATTTTTTAAAATTTTGTAATTTTTAAAATTAACTTTAAAAGTGTATATC
Organism: Stegodyphus dumicola; assembly: GCF_044657685.1. Lineage (NCBI taxonomy): Eukaryota > Metazoa > Arthropoda > Arachnida > Araneae > Eresidae > Stegodyphus > Stegodyphus dumicola. Next base: position 75,919,950 of record NC_140772.1, on the reverse strand, counting down.
TTTTTCCAGAAATCTCTCAACTTTAATGAGATTGCAAAATTCTGATCCACAGATAATTGAACAGCTTGGTATATCAGGTGTATCTCTTGAAAGGCTTCTCTCTTTGGCCAACGCAAGCCCATTTGAGGTGAAACTTAAATTCAAAATTTTGTGTGCGGTTTTGTTGCTAAATTCAAAAATATGTATTTTTGTATTTCCACTAATTTAGAAAGCTTTTTAAGTCTCTTGAGCAATATTTGTGCTTGTTTATATAATAGGTTTATGCATTGTTTTTTATATGTCTGACATGTGCTCAATGATGATTACAAGATGTAAACAAACATAATTTATTCTACATTGCTAATCTACTACTATATTACAGTTATGATTAATGATAATAATAGATACAGTTAAATATTTAACATCTCCCTTTTTTATCAAAAATAATATTAGTAAAATTAAACATATTCTTTTAAATAATAAGGTTTCTTAACAGTCCTACCAGATCGAGTAACGTAGTTATGTTCATTTGAAAAATTTGATGATACTATACCTCTTTCATTATTTGGTAACACAACACTTCATTTAGGTTTTGAAGGACTTACAGGCACATCTAAATTTGAAGTGCTCCTGCTATTCTCTGGTATCTCTGGTTCAACTATAACTTCATTCTCATAGTTTGTTTTGTATTGCAAACTCTTTCTGATTAATTCCTTTAAGAAGGTCTCTTCTGTTCCTTTCTACAATTCTTCCATCTGTTCCTTATAATCCTGTATGAACCTGGTCTTTCTACTTCTTCTATAACTTTCCCTCTTTCATTTAGTTTTTCCCCTTTCTCTTTTATGTACATATGATCTCCTACCTTCAGTGGTTTTAATGGTCTTGCACTCCCATCATATTAACTTTTTTGTAAGGTTTTGTCTCTTTAGTGAATGTTATTTATGGTCTTCATATTGTTTAGCTTGAACGAAATTCTGTTTTATAGACATCAATCCATTTACTTCTCTATCAATTCTGAAGGTGACTTAATTTCATCTGAAATAGGAGAGTTATGATATTCCAGTAATACTAAATAATGATCCTTGTTGTCAACCACAGCTTTTTCTAACATTCACTTGACAGTTTGAATATGTCTTTCTGACTGTCAAGTTGATTGGTCCATTAGATTGTGAGTAATTTGGATTTGAAGTTCTGGTTTTAAAATTCCATCTTCTTGTAAATTCTTTAAATTTCCTGCTACTATATTGTGGACCATTATCCGAATATACTATTTTCAGAATACCATGCCTTGCAAAATGTGATTTCAATTGCTTTATCTCTGCTACACTTGACAAATCTTCCAAGTGTCCAATTTCAACATATTTGCTAAAATAATCTGTAACTATTAGATAATTCCTTCCTTGAAAGTAAAAGTGATCTGTTCCCAATACTTCCTATGGACCATTAGGTACTTCTTTAGATATCATTGTTTCTTTAGTATTAGCTTTTTGTAAATTTAAACATGTTTGACAATTCACTACCAAATCTTCAATTTCTTTTGACATTCCTGCCCAATATAATATTTCTCTTGCTTTGATCTTGCATTTTACTACTCCTAAATGACCACAACGAATTCTTCTTAACATATCTTTTTGTAAACTTCTTTGTACAACACATGAATTTTTAAATATTAATCCATTTGCTTCTAATAGTTTTTCTCTGAAGTTAAAATATGGTTTTGCCTGTTCTGGAACCATACATTTTTCATCCAGTTTTAATTAATTTTCTTAAAACTTGTAGTTCTTCATCTTTTTCTGTTTCCAGTTGAAAAACTTCCATTTTGCCTTTAGACATAGATTATAGACCCACGTTTCTAGAAAATTCCAGGAAAATGTAATAAAATGAAAAATGTCTCCATGGTACTAACACGTAAGGGATGTATTTTACAGAAAGTTTGCAATGAATTTCTTACTTTTTGGAGAACATCTGGAAGAACAATGAAAGCATAATATTTGAATATTTTACTTGAATATTTTACTAGAATCTTTTTCTTAACATGTTTATCTTCCCTTTATTTTCCCTACTTTTCACTAAACACAAGCATAGAAAATATCAAAAAGGCTTCTAATCTCATCACATGGACAGGCGTAATATAAAAGAATATTTTTATTAATAAAAAATTGAAAACTGTCAATTTAAAGAATTCATCTACTGTGTCTCTGTGCATCATACACAGGGTTGGTGCTAGGCATTTTCCCACCTGAGGAAGCAGTGAGGAACTGAGGAAAGCAGTTGCACTGAGGAAAGCAGTTGAAGAAAGAAATTGAATACATAAAGAGAAAGAAAATTATTCTTCAAAGATATGCACAGTTATTATTATATAAATTACCCAGTTGTTTATAATTTGAGCCTTAATCACTTAGACAGTTGTTAAACTGAATTTTTTGGAGCATATGACAGAGTGTGCTTTTGACCTCCACTGGCTCACTGCATTAGTTCCTGTCAGCTCTGATAATTTGTAATTATTCGTCTTTGCATTATCGCTGCCAACATTTGAATTTGCTATGATGATAGAGTTACTGAGTCAGCTTAAATTAAAATTAAATTGTACAGTGTTTGACCACCAGTCGACATTTTTAGTTTGCGTATGACTCTTCTTAATTACATCACCACGAGCTATAATTGACTTTATGCTCTAAGTTCTTTTTAAACAAAATGCTCATTTAGACCTTTTTCTGTCGTTGAGTTGCTTTCAGGCATAGGGATAATTTGTTTCACATCTGTTGGGGGGGACTATTTAATTTTCACCAGATCAAGTAAGCAATGACTTCATATAACAGGTAGACGTCTCATTCCGCTGGGAATTCGTCAGCTAGCGGGACCCTAACATACACCACGTGATTTATGGTCTTGGTGCTCTTGGGGAGTGATAGCTTAGGATGTTCATCGCTGGTTTGGCACGCTTTTGATATGGGAGTGTTTTTTATTTCCTTCAAATTGGATTATTTGCTTTTTTACAATTATTTTTAGATATAACTAAATGCTTTTTTTCCTGAATATTTTATCTATATTTTTAATAATTGCTTTAAAATTTTTGCACCGTTGTTTAAGATGTTTAGGTTAAATAATTTTAGGAAGAAAATCTAAACTAAAGAATAAAAAATTGAGATGGGAACTTTAATTTTTAATAACTTTTAAAAATGAATTGTAATACTGTATAATTTTAGGAAGAAAATCTAAAATAAATAATAAAAAATTGAGATGGAAACTTTATTTTTTATACTATAAATGAAAAAAAAAATCTTAATTCTACTAAAGTATTAAATTACACACATATATGTATGCCAAGTCATACAGGTATACTGCAGAAGAATGGTAATTTTTCAGAATCATTTAAGAATTCTTTAAGTACATGCTGAAAAATATCATGAAATTTTAAAAGTGTAGTGATTTTTCATTGGAAGGAAATGTAAATATACCTACAACTAGAGTCAAAACAATAATGTAATTGATTGTCTGTATATGGGAGCTGGCATCCCCCCCCCTTAACTTTTTATTACATGAGAATTCTTATTTGTAATTCTGTATTGGAATGGAAACCAAAAGGGTCCTTTTGAACCACCTTAAAGTTCTCTTGAAATTCTTTTACAATAGCACATACATTCAAAAACAGAATTTGTAATACATCAACTTACAGGCTAAAGGGGGCCTTCTGGAAAACAGAGGGTCAAGTGCGAATATAAAAGAAAATTTGATTCACTTTCAAATTAGATTGTTGATGATGGTAGATGGGGGAAAATTTCTGCTTAAGGCAATATTGATCAAAGTTACTTTGATTTTGCCATCAACAATTCTTTCTTCATAAAAATGTATTAAAAAAGTCAATTATATGTCACTGCATGTAGGTTAAACTTCTAAAATCTGCACCACCTCCTTTTTCTTGAGATTATATTACTGGAACAAAATAATGCAATCTTAATTACTGATTTCCATGCTCATAGGTATGTCATGGGGGTTTAATACATCTTATTAACTATAAGAAATATTTTATATTGAATATGTATCAAACAATAACAAACTTCAACTCAATATTTATCATTAGGATTAAACAAAACAAACTGATATTGTAGTTAAAAATTATCGCTTTTTTAAAAAATAATTACTATTTAAAATATTGTAAATTTCCACATCATATTTTTTCAGTGACGATAAATTTCCGACAGCATCGTAGATGAGACAGAATTATAGCCCAGATTATTTTTATTTTAAATTTATTTTATAGGAAATAATGATAAAGCAGTGAGCTTTATAAATGTAATCTAATTTTTAAAATTATGTTGTGTAAATGTTTATGTTCAATATTGCATGAATCGAGATTTTTAGCTTTTTTTATCAAAGGAAACATATTGTTCAATCTTATCTCAATAATTTAATAATAATAGCATTTTTCTTTTTTTATCGCAGGCAGTACTTGTTTACGAAATCCAAACACGTACGGCTTGGTGAAAAAAGGTTAGCGCCAATTGGCGCAACTTTCTATTTCAATGGAGTACGCGGAAAAAGAACATAAAATTCAATTATTTGTAAAAGGTGATTCCAGTAAATAGTGTCACAGTATTTAATACATTTTGATTCTATTAATACATGCTGAAAATGTCATATACAGCGGCAATTTTTTTATACAGTATGGCTAAAACTTTCCAACCAATTCAACAGAAATAGTAAAATGACAAAAATACTGGAAATAAAATAATAAATCATGCAGTTTTAACTTAGCTATGAAAGGTTACAGGTCCTCCTTTTACAAAACTTTCTTTTCATCCATAGGCACTGCAGCAGATAACCATTTTTTCTTAAATTTTATGTGACCAAGCAGAGTAGGTGTCTTTCGTCCCATAGAAATAAATGTAAAGTATTTCCGGACTTTCGGAATTCGACCAGCAGTCACATGACCCTAATGTTGGAACCGGTTGGAGGTTGCAGATATGCTCTCTACCAGTATATATCTTGTTGCAAGTAAACCCTCATTAGTGGATTGTGGAGAAGTTGGCAAGTTAATAGATATGCACACAGAAACTAGTGAGAACACTGGTTTGCATATTGAGACAAATTTCTGATTGTTAGAAAAGATGCTTAAAGAGAAGGAAGTTGAAATAAATTAGCCAAAATATCTGGGAAGGCTTCAACTTAAAAACATGTCTAAATATTTTGTTGAGTGTTGTTACTACAAAGCATAAAAGTTTTGTAGCTTTTAACGTGTAATTATCCTAATATTGTTTAAGAATCAATGTCATAAATGACGTGTATTTTAAACTGCGAAATTTTATTAGATTGCGATTTTTAAAGCGCTTTTTTAACAAATATTATTAAAAAATAAAATTTAATAGTGTTCATGTAAATCCATAATGACTAAGATTATATAACTACCTAATTTAAGTATTTATAACTAACTGCTTACATTTAAAAATTGCCTCTGTCTACATGTCTACATCTCTGTCAATCATATCTACTTGGATACAGGGGGCAGTATATCCGTCAGCAGCTAATTGATTATGAGTTGATGCATTGGTAAGTGGTGGCTAATGGCTGAGACTGTCATCTCACGCTCTAGTGGGCTCATATTGCCATTTATATTTTTGACAACTACATCCATGTCAGTATTCCCTGCCTTAAAAAACACGACTTCATGACCACAAGTACCTCAGTTATTAGGAATTAAATACAGATGCTTCATTTTCTTTTCAGCAGTGCACAGATGCAAAGGAAGAATTCAAATTTACGATCAGAAGCAAACTTTTGATTATGTTTTAGAAACATATGCTTTTGGGAATATAATAAGAAATGAAATGAAATAAAATAAAGAGGTTGTATGTTGAAAATCAGAAAATAAAAAAAAAAAAAAATATATATAAAGTGCAGTGGATGAGGAATGCTCTTATTGGTACATAAACACATTCTACATGGAAAAATACATATGCAGCACAGCACCCAATCTTCTGATGCATGACTTCTTTCTTCTGCTGTGAAGACAACACACAATCTCACCTGTCTGGAGCACATATTTGTGCCTTTCGGTGGCAACACCGTCATACACAACACATATCTGCAGCATACATATGCGATTATCCATACATAAATTAACATTTCAGGATTTATAAAAGTGTTAGTATGTTAAAAAGCTTCCTAGTTTGCTACTTGAAAAAGGTTGAATCCTAGTCTCAGTGTATGTTTTAAACTGTTTATTTTATCGAAATTTTCCCATTTTTTTAGCTTTTAAAATGCTGCTATATTTCTGATTGTAAAACTGGTTTGATCTCTAATATAGCTTGTGACTGTAGTTTAATGTACTTGCTGTATGTGAGTTCATTGTATATTTGCATTATATATTGTAGTTAATATTTGTTAGTTAAGAAATTATTTGTTTAGTTAGGAATTTATTTAATTAGGAAATGACCCAAGAAAGTAAGAATGAACGTGATAGAGATTTGTGGTCTGCTTGGTTGGAAAAGTATAAGACAAGACTAATCAAAGAAGTAGAAGCTTGTGATACTGATTTTTCTGTTTTCAATTATGAGAGACTAGATGTTATGAAAAACAATAATCCAAGGTAATATTATCATTCTCTTTTAATTCACCTTTCTTTAAATGATATTTATTTTTATGCTGTATGTTGAAGTAAGATCTGCTTTTCATAATAGTAAATTTTGCATAATAATAATTTCAAAATAAAAATACCAACAAACAATAATTTCTTTGAAGAATGTTGTATTTACCAAATCACAGGAAATACCTATGTTAGCTATATAGGCCAAACAAAAATCTCCCTCATTATTAGAATTAATAATCACAGATCTCATGTTAAAAAATTTCAACAACATTTTCATAAAATGAAGAATTTTGTACAAATTATAGCATAACAAGAACATTTTCAAATTCATGATTTTTAATGATATTAAAATCTCAGTATTAGATATTGTTTCTAACCCTAAAGAAAGACTTTTTTTAAGACTTGCTTTATATTTTGCAATTTAAAAACCTTTACCCATATTGGTTCAACACCAAAGTTCAAAGTTATACAGATACAAATAAATCTGTCATTTACAGCCCATTTGAACAAACTGCAAGAGGTAAAAGAGGAGGCAATAAGAACGCTAAATTCATTGTGACTATTAATACAGTGTAACTGAAACATAATATTGAAAAATTGTTTAATATAATGAAGTTTACCAAAAATATTTTTAAATTACTCCAAACTCTTAGTAATAAATTATTGATTCAAGCTCACAAATTCTTCATTAATAATTATAAAAGATTTCAAATTGTTTAAGGCTTGATTATAGATTTTTATAATCATAAATTTGAAAAGAGTAAAATTATGTCTAATAAATTCTACTGCAAAATTAATTATCTCCATTCAGTTTATAATAGAATCAGTTTCAGCAATATCTTCAGAGAAAATCAACATTTTTTTTTCTCTGCCTTCAATTAATTACAGTGCAGTTTTCTGCTTCCAGTACAAAAAAAAAAAAAAAAAACTTTAATCAAAATGCTTATCAGCCACTTCAGTTTGTATCCTAAAGCCAACTGTTTCTGTGAACAACTAAAATATGTTGCTTTTATAAATTAAAACTATGGACATATTATTACAGGAGATTTGAATATTACTTAAAGACCTTAATTTAAAGAAACTTAAGAATTTTGGTGATAAATTTAAGCCAGTCTATAAAGTTAATGTAAATAAATGCCTGTATACCACTGAGAATAATTTTTATGAATTTATTGTTTCTATTAGCTCTAAAATCAATCTACATACTACCAGTGTTTTAGAATGGAAAATTTCTTTACCATCACTAAAGCAGATAAAGCGACTAAGAATTTTAGCATTATTTAAAATAAATTTTATAGTTCTCTTATTGAAACTGAACTTCAACAGACAATTACTTTTAATAGTTACATACAATATAAGGACTGTTATAACTTCCAAAAAATCTATTAAGCAAGGTGATAAAATTTTCTTCTCTAATATATTTAGATATATTGATGATATCATTGCAATTAATAACTTCTGGAAAATAAAAGAACATGATATTTACCCAAATTGTTAATCCTTAAAAAAAACTAATACTATTCAAAAAGAAATTCGCTGTTTAGATTTACATATTTTTGATTTAAAAAATATTAAACTTTATGATAAAAGAAGAGGCTACAATTTTAAAACTCTTTAATTAATTCACTAGGAATCTAATGTTTTGGAAAAAGTTATTTATAACACTATTATAAATCAAACTAGTAGAATTTTAAAAAATATTAAAGTTGATCTTCAATAAGAGATCAACCTTTTAATGAATTCTTTATTAGATAATAAAGTTCCAAGACATTACATTAACCTCTCTTTTAAAAAAGCAGGCATTAGCTACAAAATTTAAACTTTTATTTTATGTTACAAAATAAGTGGATTATTTTAAACCATGAGGAAACTAATTGAGGATGGTAATTCAGGATGAAATTGGAGTTATGCTAATTTTTAAATAATTTTGTTTACATAACTTCTGTAATTTAATTCTGGCTTTTTCCTGTTAATAATATATGGCCATTATTTTCTGAGAAGTCCTAACAAGGGCCATGTTCGTGCAAAGACTTTCAGCTTTAAACTTGCTATCTTCTTCCTCCGTAACTTTGCCAAAATTTAGTTCTTAAATTTAGTTTTATCACTTATTTAATTGTGGATCAGTGGCCAGAAGGTAAATTCACTAAACACTGGTAGTTCTTTCCAGGGTTTGAATCCTGGCAAATGGCTGGCTGCATGGGCAGTTTCATTGTTTTCTCCATGCGTAATATATACAAGAGCCAATTTCCCTTAGATATATAATAATATTTCACAAAGTCATCTCTCTCCTTAGGCAGGTAGCCTTCAAGCGCTTAATTAAATATACCATTATTTAATTTGCACTTCGACTGTTGTTTCTGATCTACGGCCATTAAATTCTTTCTCCCCATTGTTTCTTTGCTCCCGTTTTAGTAACTTGAAATTCACTTTTAGCTGCATAAAATGAATTCTTTCTCTTTCTAAAATCTTCTCTAGTCATGCCAGTTTTGACTTTCCAAATTCCAAATTTTTAAGCTATGCCCTTTGAGAGCACTTTGGTGGGTTTTTTAATGCAAAATGCATTGTGGTGTTGGACTATTACTATGTTTGAATGAAATTAATAGGAAATGGCAAACTTGTTACGTAGATTCCACATGTTCTTAGGAAGAAACGAGAAAAGCACAATTTTAATTTTTACAGTTTGTTTGAATGTTGGCGGCAAAATTTTTTACACGTTCATTATGCCCAATATTTTGCCCACAGCTGAAAACACAGAAGTAGTTCTGACATTCTTGACAAGGAATATTAGTCAAGAGAACTGACATATTTTCTTGCACTTCGTCACTGAAATGCCTTTATTTTTTCTTAAATATATATATATATATATATATTTTGTTTTGTTTATTTAATTTCCTCGAATTGCCGTTTGAGTACTCAAATATAAAAAATGTCCTGCTGAGCAAGGAAATTTGATGTGAATAAGATATGCCACTGTATTGTTCTTTCTGAAGAATTGTTGAGTGGATATTATTTATTCAGAATATAGTGAATGGTCTTTCAATGATCTTCTTCTTTAGAAACTTTCATTAGTATTTCAGTAGTACATTCTTAATGTTTTCCTCATTTTTGCTCATCAATGAATGTCAAAATCATAGCAGTTTCAATTTCACAAGTTACTATTTTTAATCTGGAAAATCATTTGTACACTTGTGACTTACTCAAAACATGATTTTTAAAAGTTTCCTAAAGCAAAACAACTGTCTCAGATTCAATTTCCTCAGTTAAAATAAAATTCCATATACATTCTTTACATTTTGTAGTCACCCATCTAAAAAATGGTGAGACACTGCAAACTGGATTACACATAGATTGGCACCAATTATGAGTGCTTTTACTTCAAGGTTAGTGGCACAATGCATAATAAGAACTGTTCACTTATGGTGTTGTCGATCCTATTCTTTGTAGGTACTCTTAGATAGTGAATCTCATAATTCTAAAAACACCATTGAATTTAATATACTTCCATGTTTCTCTTCTTAGTTTTATGAGCAACAAATACTTAAGAAGGCTACATGTTCTTCACTATTCATGTCTTTTGTTTAGACATATGTGTGCTTTTTCACCTGAGGTAAATTTTTTTTCATCTTGATACTGATTCAGAAAAGCTGGAACTAAAAGTTGAATATGTAAAATTTATGTATAAGTATTGCATTAATGTTGTATTTGTAAAAACTTCCCCAAATACTGGGAATGCTAGAAAATTCTAATGGATGCAGCACCTTTTTAACTTGAATGAGTTATGATTTGATAAGGGTTTTATATGATTATATATGATTGATTTTTAGTCTTTTGGTATATTAAATGTGTTAATGTTTTAAAAGCCTTTACTGTCACTTCAGGTTCATTCTACGCAACTATATTGCTCAAAATGCTATTGAAAAAGCAGAGTCTGGTGATTATAGTGAAGTTAGGAAACTCTGTGAAATATTGAAGAAACCTTATGATCAATCATATTCTGCTATGATAAATTGTTCATCAAAGTCTGTTAATATACAAAATGAAGGTATGTTACTGAAAATTACTTTTTATGTCAAATTATAAATATTGCTACAATCTTTGATTGATCATCTTAGTGTTTGATTATTTCAATTATATGAATTATTCTGTTTTGTTTAGATATAGTATTTCTAAATCAGTCACCCATTGATCATGTGTGATAATTTACTTAAAAAGTTAATATTAATCCATACAATTATGTATATACTATGCATATTTTATACACATGTACATTTCTATCTGGGTGTCTTGTATAAATAGCTCCAGTACTTGCAAAAAATATATTGAATAGCTGAAGTCAATGTCCAGTCTTAATTATAGCTAAACAGTCACCAAAGGTATCATCACAAAGTGCTGAACAATGAACAGAATTTAGATTTTTTATCCAAATTTTCATAACTTTAACATACTGTCATAACTTTAACATACTGAAACTGGTGGGATAAAAGCACTGTCAAGCAGTTTTAACTAATTCTCAATGAAAGCACTAATGCTACAGTGCCAGCTGCTGGCAGAGTTTTTTTTTTTTTTTTTTAATTCCCACACAAGGGTAGAGGAAAACAATTTCTATAAGTCTGAAATCTTACTCATTCTTGAAATTATTAGCTGGATCTTGAAGCAACACTTTATTCTTCAAAAATTGCCAGATTGGCATTATATTTTTTAGTATCAGTGCAGAATACAAAAATTAATATCTTTAGAAACTAATTGAATAAATGCGCACATTAAACACTGATCTGCTGCACGATGTCTTTTGCAATATTGAAGAATAATCAGTGCAGTTTAATGATTGCCTGAAAAGTCATTAGGCAGGGGAAGCAAACTTTGACGCTGTTTGATGAAGTGATTCTAATTTATACAGTCACCAAAACATAAACTTTTCAAGACTGAAGCAATAGTTTACAAAAATATGTAGTTTGTAATTTAGAGTTTCCAAAAGAAGCAAGTACACTATGCATCAAATTTTGAGGGAAAATTTCACAAGAAAATTTAGTAAAATTAATCTCTTCAATCTATTGAATTGGGGTACAGTATTCAAATATGACCGAACACAGAAGAATTATCCACTGAAGCTCATGAAAAGCATCCCTAAAGACAAAATCTGAGAATCTCCTACTACCCTACCACAACCTCTCCAAATGGCATGAGAGGATTAAAATTTAGGTAATGTCATTCCACAAAGACTACTCATTTTTTTTTAAGTCAACAGAAGTCTTCTCATATCAGCACGGTGAGAAGGATTAATTGTACTTGATGCCTTCATGCAGTGAAAGGTGAAGAAACGTTGTAAAGAAAATTTTGTGCATTGTGAGATGAAAGGGTAATGAGCGGAAACATTGTTCATCTTAAGTAGTCACATTTAAGAAAATGCTACAAATAAATAAAGTAAAATTGCATTATAATTCGAAATCCTTGATAGTACATAACTAATGAGAAAACTTGAAAACATTCAGAGTTCATTTCATAAATTAATAAGTGGAAATACACTGAATTGCCATCTTTGGCTGCAGCATTACTGTTATAAATATGATTTCATATATTTTCTTTATTTTTTAATTTATTTAAGTCATTTTTAAAGAGCCTTTAAACCATTTTAGGAATACAGATAACTACAGTACTTCACATTGTTTTAAAAGCTAATTTTATTTTATTTCATCTATCCTTTGCTTAACTAGTTGTGCGATAGACTATGTTCAACAAAAATTACATAATTATTTGAGTTTAAACCTTTTTTTAAGCCAGAGATAAATAAATTGCTTATAACATTTGTCATTTTTATTTGAGGAATACCAATAAAAGTGATATCTAAAATGCCAGATAATAATCTAATTTTAAAAAGAAAAAAAAAAAAAAAAAAAAATCTGAAATATTTCAGATTTTAAATTACATTCAAAGGGGCATTTTTTAATGTTTTGTCTGTCACCTTTATTTATTAAATATCATGTTCTTTGCACTTATAAACCATAAAATTTAGTTCAATAGCAATGTCGCAAAATAATTTTAAAATGAGCATATCTTTAGAATTTCCGATACACAGTTCGATGCATGTTATTCAAAAATTCGTTAAAGTTTTACAAAATATGAAATCGATAATAAAACAGATTTCAGATGTCCATATTCACAATAGGATTACGTCATTCAAAATTGGGTGGCTCTAGATACCATTGTTTTATCACAGTGCGAGAAATATACATACGTTTATGTAGATTTTTCATTACTTAATTTATTCAAATATAATGGAGGACTCTGACATTTTGTGGCAACAGTTTGAGAAGTGAACCGATGTTTATAGAAGTCTGATGCAAAATGCCAAAATGAAAGTAATAATCCTTCGGGACACAAATCCCTTTGGACTAATAAACAATTTTCTGACAATTGTTTCATTAACTAAATTATATGATGTATATTAATTTTATTAACTTGTATGAATTCTTCACAGCATATAAAACAAGTCATCAAAATTAATGAAGAAAAATTTGATTCACAATGTTCTCTCCTTGAGTGTCTTGAGGAACTTCCCTGACTGAATTACACTTACAATGTAATTCACTTACATTGTAATTACACTTACAATGTAATTCAGAATTCAGTCATCCTCTGTGATACATCTTGGATAATATTCTCATTGAGCCACCCAGCTGGTATAGTGGTTATTTATCGTGACTGCTGTAGCAGTGGACCGGGGTTCGAGATTTGCCAGAACTACCCATTCTCCTTTCTCTTAATAAACTTAAAATAAAATAACTTTACATATAAAATTCTAAAGCATCATATTTATTTTCAAAATCCGTAGAACTACAGCAAACGTCAGATGGTTGCCACTCTTACAGTGACAAACTATGGAAATAAAGATAACAACTGAGGCTGGGTTCTAACAATACTCCCACCTTTTGATTGATGACATGTACTTAATCAATCAAAACAAAATATAAAAAAATACTGTCCACAAATATTAAGGCTAAATAGTAAACAAAAGAAAAAATTAAGTTCTTAAATTTCTACTCTAAAATAACTCAAGTAATGTTCAGGTTAGAAATCTAGATGGAATTTTAATTTGACATCCATTTCTAGTCACGGCAGTCTTAATGTCCTTTGATAAATCTGCAGCTGAATTATTCTTTGGTAATTTTGAGACTAAACTGTCTTCACCCTGCATCTCAGTTTCATTTGCCTCATCTGTCTCCAAAGATGAATGTATTTCGAGAGGAGATATTCTCTGGATTAGTCAAACTAATTCTCCAGACATGGTTTTGACATGAACTACTCGAATGTTGCCATCATTTCCGGGATATAGTTCAATCACTTTTGTTAGAGGCCACAACACCTTGCGTTTGTCATCACATTCGATAAGAACTATATCCCCAACTTCTATCTGTTTAGAAATCGGCACTGTAGATGGATGTTGCACTAGCAGGCCGAGATATTCATTTCTAAATCTCTTTCTCAAGAGCTCTCATAAATTCTGTAAATGTCTCGGTCTCTTGTTGAAATCAACTTTATCAAGATGATCCAAGTCAGGAGCTCCAAAGACTGGAATTTCACCTAAAAACAAGGACGGTGTCAAAGGGATGAGATCATCTGAGTCCTCTGACACATAAGTGAGTGGTCTGGCATTCACAGTTGCTTCGCAGTCGCGCAGCACACTCATCAGTTCTTCATAATTCAGACATGACTGGCCTAGGACTCGATGCAAAAGCTTCTTAATCATTTGAACAAGTCGTTCCCAAAAGTCACCCCACCATGGGGCTGCGGGTGGACTGAACTTCCAATCGATCTTGTTCGTAGCGGTTTCTATCTCAATGGTATTCCAATTAATCGATCTCAAGAGATTATTGGATCCGACAAAATTGCTTCTCTTATCGCTATAAATTATCGATTGCCTATGGGCAATAAATCGTCTAAGACCAAGTAAAAATCCTTGAGTTAAAAGGGACAAAATCAGTTCAAAATGGACCACCCTGAAAATAGCACATGGGAAAAGTAAAATCCAAGCTTTTCTTTTATCCTTCAAAATAAATGGGCCAGCTAAATCAACGCCGACAATCTCGTAAACACAAGCATATCTAACTCTGTTTTCTGGTAGAGTAGCAGGCACAGTCTGTAGTCATTTACTTCCATGTCTCCTGCACCTGACACATGCATATAAAGCTTTTTAAATCGTAGCTCTGCTTTTCAGGATCCAAAACATCTCTTTAAATGTTGTCATCAGTATGTGAATTCCTGCATGAGACATAGATAGTTGTTTATCAATTACCAGTTTCTCCATAGTCTTATGATTCTTTGGAAGTAACATTGGATAAATGGTCTTTCCTTTCAGTCAACCTAGACTGGACATATAAAATGCCTTCATCATCTTTGAACATACTTATTGACTTCAGCTTCTTAATATCATCAGATGAAAAAGAATCATGTTGAATTATTTTCACGATAGATTTCTCAGCTCTTGTCAATTCATAAACTTTTAACTCTCCTGCTTCTCTTTCTTCTTTCCTCTTTCAGGTATTTTCTATGAATCTGTGTATCCACCCAATCATTCTAAGTATTTTCTTATACTTTGGAAAATAGCCAGAGAATTGTGACGACATATCACTAACATTGCTTAACGAAACTATAACTGCTTTACGTTTTTCAGTATTAACCTCCTCTTTATTATCGATTGGGATAGAACGAGGCCATTCTTCTTCCAGCAGTGCCAACCAAGGTGGGCCATCCCACCATCTCGATTCAATGAGTTTCTTCACAGAACATCCTCTTGATGGCATATCAGCTGAGTTTTCCGCACCTGGAACATGATGCCAATTTTCATGGTCAGATAGGATTCTAATTTCTGAAACTCTGTTATTCAAAAAAGTGCTCCAAACTTGTACATTCTTATCCAGAATAGCGCTGTTGAAGAATCAGTCCAGTAATATTCCTTTGAAATTTCGACTTTAAGGTTCTTCTTGACAAATGAGGCTAATCCCACCCCAATAAGACAAGCAAGCAATTCAAGTCATGCTTATTTTTTTAAGGGAGCCACTGGTGCTTTGGCTTGCACTAGAGTCACTTTGACTACTTCTTTATTTTGACTTCTCAAATATACTGCACTTGCATAAGATCCCTGAAGCATTGACAAAGGTATGCAAACTAAAAGATTGTCCTTCTGTCAGTGAAAGTAGTCTGGGAATCTTCACAGATGATAACAAGGGCAATTCTTTGACCCACTTCAAGAATTTTCTTTTGATATCTTCAGGTAGCTCTGCATCCCAACTCAATTTAGTTTCCCAGCTTTTTTTTTGCAAGTATAACTTTGGAAGGAGTGTAAAAGGGCAGGTGAAATCTATTGGGTCAAAAACTCTCTGTACAATTGACAGA
Source organism: Stegodyphus dumicola (assembly GCF_044657685.1). Classification (NCBI taxonomy): domain Eukaryota; kingdom Metazoa; phylum Arthropoda; class Arachnida; order Araneae; family Eresidae; genus Stegodyphus; species Stegodyphus dumicola. The sequence goes on along the minus strand of NC_140772.1, from coordinate 75,903,995 downwards.
ACATTTCGCCTTGTCGCTGAGAGATCAATCAAGTCGATATTAGGGATGTTACAAAACAAAGAATCTTCATACTTATCCCACAGAAGACTGAGTACTTTCAATGGTTCGCTCATTGTAGATTTTCCACTGTTTAGTTCTGTTTGTTCCCACCGTCTTAAGTCAAAGTTAGCACTTACCATTAACTGAGTTAATTTTGCAATAAAGTATTCTGCTTCTGCATTCGAATTCACTGAAGTGACACAGTTGTCAACATAGAAGGAATTTTTTAATTTTGTAGCCACTTCTTTCAAAGAAGGTTCACATTGGTCTAAATGAGAGTTTATCACTGCTCCTAAAAGAAACGGACTGCATTTTAGTCCAAAGACTACTCTGCAATGACGAAATTTTCTTATTTCCTTTTGTTCCGAGTTTTTCCGCCATAGGAAATCTTAGGAAATAACGATCAGATCTTTGAATAGATATTTGAAGAAAAGCTCTTTTAATATCTGAGATAATCCCTATTTTTCCTTGCCTAAATTCAAGAAGCAATCTGGAATCAAGGTATTAATTCAATTAAATTTTGACCTTTTGCTAAGTCATTAAGTGACAGGAAATCCTTTTCCTTGCACGAAGCGTCAAATACAGGCCTTACTGCTGTTGTACAGTTATCTTTGAAGATACAGTATCAATTGTACAGTTATCTGTGGGGAAGATAATGATTGTTAACTTGTTCTTCTTCTTCTGTAACTTCATCTATTAATCCAGATTCGAGCCATTCTTCGAACACTGCATTGTATGTTTCAAATTTATCTTTCAACATGAGCTTCTTTGTCGTGGAAATCAATCGCTTTTCAGCAAGTTCTCTGTTACTTGGTAAAGCTTCTTTACCATTGATCCAAGGTAAGCTGACTTCATAGCGATCATTCACCCTCTTCAGAGTCTTGTGAAAGTGATCCCACGCTGCTTCTTCTAACTCTGAATCAGTTTTATTTTCTTTAGCATCTGTAATTCCCAGTGCTTCTAGCTTCCACAAGTTTTATATGTCACTACTGGGAGTCAACATCAAGACATGGACAAGGAGTTTCTTTCTGAAACGTTATCTTTTATCTTTCCCATGATTGTCTATTCAAGTAGTGATTCCACGGCAGTCAACCCATTTTCTAATTTCTGAATTCTTCCAATTAACAGAGCACCTGCAATATCAGCTCCAATAAGAACTTCTATTTTCAAATCCTTTTTTCCTACATCAGATGCATAGATATTCTTCTGTCTTAGTTCTTCTATCCATGGTCCAGGCTATAAACTGACTACTGGTCCACAAATCTTTGACTGTTCCAACAAGATTAGTCATCTAGAAAAATCACCTCTTAGGCTTCTAACGTTTACTTTATAGTGTTTATGAATTTCTCTCTGTGTTGTTACTCCTCCAAAAAGTGCATGAATTCAAGATTCAGATCCAATTGTGTGGCACCCTATGTCTAATATGTATGAATGTTCTTTAATATTTATGAGTGTTTCTATCCTGTGTCGGTAAGTGCCCTTACAGTCTTCTGCTTTTTGTTCACAGTGATATTAATTAATAGTGTTTGAAGAAACACTTCGTCTAGGAAATTAGTGCTTGCAAGTGATACGTTTTGTGTTTCCTCTTTATTCTTTTCAATATCATTGCTGTTTTGATTGGTGGACAAATCCGGACACATGACACTCCAATGTCTTTTCGAGCATATCGAACATCGTACATTTCTCTTGCATTGCTTGGCCCTGTGTCCAATTTTGAGGCAGAAGAAGCAACCCTTCTTTTTCTTAATTTCATTATTTTTTTGACTCAGAGACATCTTCTGAGCAACAAAGCAATTTTGACTTTCATGAATTTTCTCACAAAATATGCAAGAATTCTTCTCACTATAAATTGGTTGCTTTATGGCCTGAGAATAAAGCATTTGCTGTAGGCACGAAATGTTCACTCTGGTACCTTTTATCTCTTCTACTTTCTTTCTTAATACACGAAACAATTAATTTAAATCCAGCTTTTGCCAAAGAAATTCTCTGCTCTTCTTCCACTTCATTCTTTAAAAACAATAATAATTGTTTCAATTTCTCAGAGTGAGAATTTTCTGCTGTAATTATTGATGCATGATTTGTAAGCCAAACTCGTAAAATTTCCTCGGGAGTGCAAGATTCCACAAGCAGAAGCAGCATTGCAGCATATTTATCGCTTGTCATTCCTAATGACTCCAATTAACGTAAATACATTAACTTGTCATAAAATTCTGTTATACTGCATTTTCCCTTTTGATCAGTGACATTTTTAATAATCAAACCTAATAATTCCTGAATATAGAATTCTACCAACAATTCTTCCCTGCCAAACCTATTTTTTAAGCTTTCTATAACCTTTTCATAATTTTCGGCAGTTCCAGGGAAGTTATTTACAATAAGGCATGCTCTCGTACCGGGTACGGTCACTTGAACGAGATAATGCATCTTATCCTCGTTTTGAATTTCTTTATCTTCATGTATTCGCCGAAATTGCCCCCAAAATGGTAACCAATCTTTAATTTTGCCACCGAATTGTTTTAACTCTATTTTAGGTAATTTCAGTTTCCATTTGTTCAAATTCAGCGGAACACTGCTAGTAGATTGTATCATTTGGCGATTGAAGAATAATTCCGTTTTTACACCTATTAAATCTAATTTTTCTCTGTATTCTTCAACTTTTGCCCATTCATTTTCAAATTGATCATTTGAAGAAAATTCTGAATTTAATATTTGAGTATCAAATGCATTAAGTTCAACAGATAAACGTTCTAAAGTAATAAATTTCATTTTTATAAATTCTTCATCAGGAATTTCGTTTTCTAATTCCTGCAGAATTGCGTTAATTGTTCTCGTAAAAGACGCTGTGACAGGTTTCTGTTTCTCAATTAATGATTCCACTTCAATAAAAATAAATCCAATAAAGTCAAATAGAATTAAATTCGATAAAACCAATAAAATTACCTTGACCATGTTTTACCGATCACTTCTGTCGTCACCAAAATTGTTTGAGATTTGCAAGAACTACCCGTTATTCTTTCTCCTAATAAACTTAAAATAACTTTACATATAAAATTCTAAAGCGTCATATTTATTTTCAAAATTTGTAGAACTGCAACAAACTACAACAAAGATTAGATGGTTGCCACTCTTACAGTGACAAACTATGAAAAGAAAGATAACAACTGGGGCTGGGTTCTAACACCTAGAGAAGGGATGGTTGTAACTGTCTGTCCCTTCATAGTGGCCACCTGTTAGATGCTTTCATAATGAAATGGTCACCGTTTCTGGCCCTTATAGTGGCGAATGCTAATGGCTATTAAGTAAAGGGCCCAGCCATTAAAAAAAATATATATTCTCATTGCTGAATGACTGATGGGTTTAGCCATTCTTGACAAATGTTTTAACTAGTAAATTATCCAGGCGTCGTGAAAAAAATACTGATTTAACAGCCACTAAAAATGTCAAACCATTATCAGACTCGAATGTATGCATAACTGCACACTAAAAGACAAATTTCCTAAAAATTTCATTTCTGGGATGTTTGATTGATAAAACAAGCTCTTTGATCTGTGTCAAACCTATGTGGGACAGATCTGCAAGAGAAAGATTTTCATCAGCGGGACAAAATGTCCCACTTACGTAGCCAGGGCATTGCTTCCAGTAGCACTGTTTAGAAACTCTTCTGTTTAAACTGTTGGTGATAGAAATCATTTCTCAGAAAAGTCATGTCACTAAATGAGATGACCCCACAAGATATAATATGTTACAAACTTAACCATACAGTCTATTGCTAAGAGCATAAAAAAAAAATTTTTTTTCGAATAAAGGGCACAAACAAGTGAAAGATTATACAAAGAATTCCTTCAATAGGGTATATCTCATTAACACTAGAATTATCGCATTTGTTGTGTACTTAGAACTACCGGGGTGGGTCATAGCTGACTCATGGACTTTAATAATGTTATTTTTAATTTCTATGGGAGATACACACAGAAAATAAGGTGTTTCATGATTAATACATTGATTTTCAGTTAATGATTTATAAAATTTGCCTTTTAGAATGTTACATAATATGAAATTTAGTTAATAGTACCATCAAAGAAAATTTAAATTTTTAATTTCAGAGTAGAAACTTTAAGGTTTTAGCAGACTGTATAAAATGAAATGCAAGAAATTTCTTTTAAATAACATACATTTTAATTAATTTAAATTTCATAATGTTCTTACAGATAAATAAGATATTAAATCATAATAAAAATTAAATAGGCGTGATGCACTATACTACTTTCTATGAAAACATTTCACGCAGTCACACAGTCTTTTGTTGTTCTCTTTTTTTTGGGGGGGGAGTTGTTGTTGTTGTTGCTGTAAATAACACAAATTTTGAACATTTGTCACAAATAGTATTAATTTTTATGTCTTTGCATTGCTTTATCTGGCAACGTTTTTGTTTGCTCGAAACTTCTGGGATAGTCCATGGACAGGTAACTCCTGCATCTTTTGCAATATATTTCTTAGCTCCTCCACTAATTTTGGAATATAATCTCTACTCAGATTAGAACCTGTTGTCTCAGTGAAAATTACCTATGTATCGATCACCACTAGATTTAAAATATTTTTTAAAAAATTCATGGCCAACGCCTTCACGTAGATATCACAGAGTATTTCCTTGCTATCTGATGAACAACATAGACTCCAAATTTTGTAAAAATGTAGAAATGTATTATTTCAGGAGTTTTATTAACTTCTAATGAAGAATGCAATGTTCTAAGGAGTACATTTTTTACATTGGTAGGAAGCAAGAATGGTGGTTTTGTGTGTCATGAAGGTTGTTGAATATAATTCTTTCTTCATTTTCTTCAACGAATTTGGAACTTCTTATTTCGCTCTATTGATTGTTCCAATGTAGCTCAAACTCTTTTCTTTTAGGCTGTCTACAAGTTTTAAAGATGTAAAAAAGCTATTACTTGCTATATTTTGTCCTGTCTTGAGGTAAGGGTTTCCTGAATGAAAAGCAGCATTTTTGCCAACACTCAGATCATTTGATTTGGAATCATCTTTTCCTAAATATGGAAATGTGTTGATTATGTAATTTGAACTCACATCTACAGCCATGCAAAATTTGATGTCAAATTTATCCAGTTTATTTTGCATGTATTGCAGAAATCTACAGTGTGTCTTTGATGGAAAAAGCTGCTCATCTACAGTAATGTTTTCTCCTGGTTTGTAACACATGAAACAGTTTTCTATGAAAATATTCCAAATATCTGGTATTAGTGCAAATTTATCATTTTTCAATTTATATGATCTTGAAAGTTTCAAGTCAAAATACATATATCGCATGATTTATAAAAATCTCTTCCGGCTGACAGTTGAAAGGAAAAAAATTGTGGCGCCAAGTCTTTGACCAAAGGCCAGTGATGAAGATCGCTTTTGCACTTAAAGCTCCTCGAACATATAATTTTGCAATGGAAGAATCCAGTTCATCAAGAGCAGTGCTCAAAGCTTTATTATTTAATTTTAATCTTGATTTCACTTCTGTACATTTCTTTACAATATTCAAACTTTTATCATTTATGAAAAGTCTTTGAGAAGTTACAGCTCTGTTATCAGCAATATTTCTTTTGGAATTATGGTAGGTTCCATATTTTCTTTTAGAATATTTTGAATAGGTTGTTGACCAGAAGAAATTGACCACTGATAAACGTTCCATATAGTTCCATTTTTCACGTCTTAAAATCACTTTAGAGGAGTGATTGCTTTCCTTTATTTATTTTTTTTTTTTTTCTTAACAATTTTTACAATTTTCTTTTGTTTCAAGAACTTCTGAACTGCATTTACTTGGAATATTTTCATTCAGCTCGCTATTACTTGAACTGGATTTGGAAGATGGAATTATATCCCCAACAGGAAATTCTTCATTCGAAAGACCTCTTCTGCTTTGTGCCATCAATAAACATTTGTAAAACTGGAAGGCCACTAATTTTTCTTTCCTTCCATGTAGTTTACAACAGGTTTTTCTTTTTACTTAGTTTCTATCATTTAACAGAGATAAGAATATCCTAAATTCCGATATATGGATACAATATCTTCCCATTTTCTACCCCTTCCCATTCCCATTTTCTCCGTATTGAAAAATCATGTGCAGTACCTGAAACTATTTCTTATACTATTCTTTTGTAACTGAAAAATTTACAGTTGAAATCCTTGTTAATATAAAAGAAAAGAACATTATCTTGTTCAGGTTAAATATTACTCCCATGGTAGTTCTAAGTATACAGACATGTAAATAAAAAGTATTCATTGGAATTCAACTAAATTCTCTTTAAGGCATTATACTGAATATTTAGGAAAGTCAAAATTTGAAAGCTTGCTGTGGAGTGAGCAAAAAGCCACGTCTTAGGTCACAGATGACCCACCTTGGTAATTCTAGTATTAAACCAAGCCAGCAGAGCTACACCAAAACCTAGCTTTTAAACACTGTTTTATTGTCTGAAATTAGCTGTTGTTCAGCCCTGAAAATACAGAATATCTTTCTGTTTTCTTTATTATTTTTATTACTATTTTTTTACTTTTTAATGAATGTCAGGTTATGGCTAAAGCCACAACTTTGAAAACATTTCTTCAGTATCATATGATAAGCATTTATTGTTGAGTCACTGAGCAGTAACATGTTCAGTAACTGCACTGTCTATGTATCTTCATATCCAGAATAGGAAGACTGTTATATTGCACTAGGAGCAGATCTTTGAAGTTAATGTATAATTTTCTGTGTCCTTTGTTCTTTCAGATTCTTATTGATAATGATCCCAAGCTATATAGTTTAGGAAAGAAAGAGTTAATTCTAACTGAAATTATAAGTTTTTGGTTTGATCATTAACACAACCCAGAATAACATGGCTAACTGAAGAGTATTCTGAGCATGGGCAGCCGAAGATTTATTTCTCATTAATCAGTAAACCAGCTAAGTGCCTTACAGGGATATTCAATGAATGATTAGCCAATAATATCCTCATATTTAAATTCAGTTTAATGCCTTTGGAAAACTCCGGAATGATAAAGCTGAAATTTGTCAGTTGTTGACTTGGTCATATGGTACTTTAGAATTCCTGTATACGGGGTGATCCAGCAAAAATATAGAGGTAGGTAATGGCATATTAATATAGTACAAGGCACTGTTTTTTGTAGCATTACACAAATGTAGAGCATGTTGATAATATGTTTTATATATGGAGCTGTAGACATTTGCTGAGCAGCTGCTCAATTTTATCTGCAACTCCACGCATGCCCTGCTGAACAGCCCATTTCTCATCTCTACTTGTTATTTTAGCACACATACCATTATGAAATCTGCTTATTTATATCCTTTCTACCTGCCTTTATATTTTTGTCAATTTTTTAATCACCATCTACATGTTGCTAAGCATTAATCCTTTCCCACACTTTTAAATATAGGTAAACTAGGTAAATATCATAAATTATTTAAATATTTATTTTATTGTTATATGAAAGCTATTTCAAGAAATTATATTTTATGAAGCATATTTTTCATTATTGTCAAGTAACAAATATAATATTTGAAATTTCAACTGATAATGGCACAGGCTATAAAACATTTATCCAAATTTTCAATTTTATCATAAACTTTACATTGCAAAATCTGCCTGCAGCAACATTTTACATAACTCTAGATTCCTTTGATATTCTTCTATTAGCTTTTGCTTAACTTTGCAAGTCATTTTGAAATTAGAAAAAATAAACAAACCAGTGTATAAACTATATCATTTTATAGAATTATTTGTATAATTCTATAAAATGTTCTTATTTGTATGAAACATACGAAAAAGCTGTTATCTTCACCAGCTACATATGTACTATATTGCAACTACTAAGAGGTTTGTAATTAAGTATGCAATGTTGTATATAAAAACTTTTGGTTTGTAACACTTCAAAGATGAGAGACCTGTACCATATTATTAAAAAAAATCTAAGAAAAGATCCTCCTAAATTCATGCCAGTCTAATGCAGAATTTTCATTCATTTTTAAACTGGTATAACCTCTATACATGTTAGAAGTTATCTAAAATAAGTACAAATTAATTAACTCTGAAAGAACATTATAACATTGATATTAATTCTAAAATTGGATACTTATGCTTATTATTTCCATAAGCTAAACTTTCATTTTCATTTGAGAAGTAAGATATCATAAATTCTTTAATAGGTATGGCTCTGTATGTATCAGCATTGTTGCAGTAACTGTTGACTGTTGGTTAATCAGAGAAACTTAAATTTGAAGTTTCTTAGGAGATTAACATCTTTGTTGATATTAAGTCATTAGAAGTTCATAATGGTGAGAGATCAGAAGCTAGACAATATAGGTTGAATTTAAAAAATTGAACTACAGATAACTGTATCAGTAACCAACGGAACTGCTTTAAGATATTCAGTCCATTTGAATCCCTGTTGACAGTTATCTCAGTATGCAATTTCCACATTAGATTATGATCTGTGCCATAGTCTCCAACTACTATAAATTCTCCATAGAATTCTACCGAAATTCTTCAAACACTTATGAGTTGTGGAAAGCACTAAAATAACTATGGCTTGTAGTGAAAGGGGTACAAAGGAAATGGTATGCAAAACAGAGCCAATTTATTCCTCCGATAATTGGTGAAATAATGTCATGCATCATGTTTTGATGGCTGTTGATTTTGAAAAGTAGCCAAATAGTTCAGCAGTATAGTAAAACGTAGTTCAGCAAATTCCAACCCTTATCTTTTCAATTAAGCACTCTGCAGTGAAGTGCATTCAGTTATACTATAGTAAGAAAATGTAGCATGCACTTGTGTGTTGTGGCAAATTTTTAAATTTTTCAATTATGCCACTCTTAAGAAATAAGCCTTACATGTACATTTTCAAAGTTGTGCAAGTGTTGTTTGCATGTTAACTTCTGACAAGTTTTGCTGTAGGTTGTTGTCTGGTCAAAGTCATACCAGGTCCATGAGACTGCAGGCACTTTTATGCAACTACACTCTTAAGAAGATATCTTTTACGAAAAGTGGTCATCCTCATAAGAGTGTGGTTAATTATGTAATAGGGCATCCTTTGAAGTGCTCTAAGTGATTTTTCACTCAAATAAATTCTAGAATTTTTGCTAGTGCTTAACTTTTGATATTGAATCTATTGAGATCTGGTATTGATTATAATTTTGAAATGGATTTTCAACCCAATCATATCATTCTGTTTCTTCTGGAAAATATTCTCTTATATTTTTTTCAGCTGAGAAATATTTTTAATTTGTATTCTGTCACTCAAGTTTAATTAATTTTCCATTAGCAAACTCTTCAGGTTGTCAAAATATTGTATATTTATCTATTTGATGTAAGGTAACCAAATGTTATCTTTAAAAGCAATACATTACATTTAAAATTTATTTTAATAGACTGCTGTGAAGTCTGTGAAAGGATGTTCATTTAAAATTGCAAAATAGTCTGCTTATAGGTCATAGCAACTATATTTCATTATTTAATTTTAGAGAAAAATTATATTTCTGTTTGTTTAAAAGATGTTCTAATTTTATCAAAAAAAATTGGCTGAACACTTTTCCTCAAGACACGTATCACAATTCTGAATTTGAAGACATTTTATTGTTGCTAGATAATTCTTTGCATAAAAAAACCATCTTGAATTTAATTCTGGATTTAGTCAAATTTATAAATTTACATCATGATTTGAAACTTTGTTTACTACTAGAAAGACAAAGTAATTAACCCCTAAAATTTATTCATATTTTTGTTTTATAATCAGTAGACACATGAAATGCATGGGCTTCCACTCAGATAGATTGATGAGTGATTCCTTTTTGTTATCATTGAATTTTCTCAATTTATATCTTATTGAATAAAGACCTACTTCAGATTAAGATACAATAGCAGAAATTTAAAAAAAAAGTTTTTTAATTATATTGTAGATGTTTTTGCTCCATTTAGTCTTAAAACATTTTTCTAATTTTTGTTTTGCCACCCAAACATCTTAGAAAATTGTATGAAATTGCAGGTTTATGCAGGACACAGTTTAAATATGGCTGACATAATGAAGTGTATATGCAGTCCAATTATGATCACGAATTTAATAACTGTCTTCATTAGTCAGTTCTGAAGCAGATAAAACATAATACAAGTGAAATAAGTGAGTGTTGAAGACTTTTTTGAAAAAATATTTTTCCTATTGGTGCATTTAAAAAATAAGAAGTGTAGAGGGAAGCACAGTAAGACGGTTCAATGTTTTGGGGAGTATATCATGTTCAAAATTGATTTAAGACAATTTAAAATAATCATTATTATATGGTAATTTTTAATAATCTCATGATAATCTTTAAATTTAGGTTGACTTTTGATATAAATGTCTTCAGACATTTTGTGGGAAGAAATAAAAGCTAAAGAGTATGAGGCTTTTGGTAATTATTAATTATTTATAGTAATGGGATTTGATATAAATATTATCAAGAAATGATTATATGTAATAATGTGCGTTTGTTGGTGTAGCTGGTAAATTTCACCAGCTCCTAGACTTTAAATTTATACTATTTTAATTGTTTATTCTATTTAAAGTTATTTCAGGTAGTATGGTAGTAGTTATACTGCTTAATGGGCCTTATTTAGGCCTTGTTTTAGATCTCAATGTTTCTGTAATTAAATAGCTCCACTAAGCCCTGTTAAGCCTCTAATGGCGGTATAAGAATTTCGATCAGTAATATTGGCTGCAAATACAATTCCAGGAGGAAATAACAGTTGATAAAATCGCAAATGCTTTTTAATTCTAGCATAAAGTGTTTCAGTGTCATTTTTTATATATTACAGATTTGCGACCATCAACATCAAAGTATATAAAATATCTTGAAGATCAGTGCAGTTATGACAGACCGCCTGAATGGGCATTCTCTATAAAAGTCACTTGATCATCGTAGATGTCACCATCTTTGAGATAGTGATATCTATTTTTAGGTAAGTCTTCCTTTTTCCTGTTATTGACTTGTCTTCCATTTCTACCTCAGGCTTCTTTTCACGCTTCTGGTCTGGAAAATATGTAATCTAAATATGCTTCTTCTCTAATAGCTTTAATTTGTATTTTAAATGCTGCTATTTTTTATTTTTGAGTGCATAAATAACCAGATAATTGCTTAGAGCATTTGGCTCTAGTACTGTTCAGCTGTGAGTGGAATTTCTATGGTTAAATTTGATATAAATTACATTAATATTTTATAACAAATAAGTTAGAGGACCAAAGTATTTTCATTAGGTACATAATGTGATTTTGATACTTTATATTCCACCAAAACAGCTGTTTTGAGGTGAAAACTATAAGATTAAATATCAATATCTGCTAATATATCAAAACAGACCTTTTAAGTACTTTTAAATTGTGCGATTGTATCCTCTTCAGTTGATGTATGGAATAATACAGTGTATAGAACTTTTTGCATGATCTGCAAATCAATCTGGAAAGTTGTGTAGTAAGCATTAGTCATTTCCTGAGGGTAATATTGTTGAAAATACCTGCTGTGCGGTGGTGTTTAGGTAAAAGGTAGAATCAAAATTTTTTTTGCTTGTGTGATTAGAATCAGACTTTTTTAAATGAAAATTTTCCTTAGCAATGCATTACTTTAACTAGCTCTATTTTTCCCTACGGACATTTAGAGTGAACTACTGACATTTAGCAAAACATGTTTCTCAGATGAGATCTCCTACTTATTCAACCAGAATCAACTGAAAGCAGGTTTCATTATTAGAGTTTTTCCTAGTTACGTAAGGTTTAATTCTTGTATATTTATTTACTATGGATGCTACATTGGATCAGTGAGAATTCTGAGTGGCTTGTGGCAAATTCCAGTTTTAAGTAGAGCTGATTGTTTTATGTGTTATTACATACTGATTTCATTATAATACATTATGAAATGATAAAAATATTATGGTATAATTATAATGCCAACATCATTATTATACCATTGCATTAATATTGTATAACACTTTTTACATACAAAAACAAACAGATTATTTACTATAAAGCTGTTTAGATATGTTTTATATAAAGAGTGTAACTGAGGACAAATTAACAGGTCAAACAATAAAATAAAAAAGCAAAAGAATAAATCTATCTGTGTGTAGAAAGTAAACTAGTTATTTTGTTATTTGGATATCAAAAACGCCGGAATAATTTTCATTTACTAAGAAGACAAATAAAGAAATTTTAAATACAAATAAAGTGTATAAAAATAAAAAGAATTTGCTTCAAGATTGTGATGTTAAATTTTGTTACAAATTAGATTAATCTGCTACCGAAATGTTTGAGATGATTCAAATAGTATGTGTTGATGCATTGTTATCAGGAACATAAGTGTATGACAGCTGCTTTAAATGTGGACAAAGATGAAGCATGGATGTTGAAATCAAGGACTAAGGTGATACTGATTGCATTTTTTTGATTGCAGATGTCTTATTCACTGAGAATTAGACCCTGAAAATCCATCAATTAATCAGTATTTTTACAAGGAAGTGCTTTTCCAATTAAGAAACGGGATAGAGCAAGTTAAGAAGGAATTTTATGATTTGATTTGTGCATGATAATGCTAATTACATGTCCCCCATACATCAATGTCTGTACAACACTATCTTGCTAAGCATTCAATTGCAGTGATAAATAACCCACCATATTCTCCTGACTTATTGCCAGTTTTTTTTTTTTTTTTTTTTCTTTTTTTCCGAAACTTAAGATGGATATGAAAGATCAGAGATATGAAAAGATCTTTTGATATTAAATTAAATGTTGCATGTATTTTGCAAACGGTTAGTTCAAACATCTATAAACAGTGTTTCAATGACCTGAAGAAACAATGGAAAAATTGCATAGACTCTGCTGCCATTAACCTTGCATGAATAATCAAAGAGAAAATAAATATTAAAAAAATCAAATGTATGTGATAAAATGAAAGTAATATATTATTTTTTGGTTAATATAAGTAATAAAATGCTATAAGTAGTAATATATGCCTGGCAAAGGAGAAAGAAAGTAAAGTACAATTTAAAAATCCTAAATATTAATAATTTTGTTTGTAAAGTCATCAAACTTGTTTGAATGGCTAAAGCTTATAATCTGCATCAGAGTACTTAGATTAATGGTGTTAAGTAAGAGGTTATCACCTAAGTTTTCCAAGACGTATTGTAGCTCAATTACATGAAGACTTTTAACTTTTTTAACACTCCTTTTGTTTCCTGGGTCATAATTTAAATTAAAGATTAATCTGCTACCGAAATGTGCTAATACACTGAATTACATCGCTATTGTTACTGTTTAGTTTTCAAGACCTGGCCCAGAAAATACGATGTCATTTTCTCATTCAACTCATTAATTTCTACATAGTTTACACATTGTACACCCCCTTTCAAACTTCCACCAGTAGCCTACATCTAGAAAGCACAGGCTTTTTTAATTGATTTTTGTGCATTTCTAATTGTCAATCACTGTTGCTATCACAGTTTTGGAACTACTTTTCTCACTTTCTGGTAAACCCATAAACGGGACTAAAAAAATTTTAGGCAACCCTTTTTCGCATGAAAGGCTTTCGCCAGCCATTTGAATTTCTAGAATAAGAAGTTTACAGAAGCAATAATTTTTTCATACTTTTTCACAATGTTAGTTCAGTTTATTTGGTTTTAAATTTTACTGTCTTCACTTTTTAGCAGTTACTCTTATAATTTGTCACAAAAAAAGAAATTTTTTCTTTATGTAAAATTGAGCCACGCCTTTTTTTTGGGGGGGGGGTATTTTGAGTACATCGACTGAGAACGGTTTTTTCTTTCAAGTAACTAGTTTTAGAAGCTTTTTGCTTCGTCAATCCTTGTTTTTGTCTGCATAGTACCCCCACCACTGGCTTGTCTCCATCCAACTGTGCATCTGGGAGCCAGGAGTTTCATTGGAAATCAGTGTATTAGCACATGTCTATCAATGTGATGGATCAGAAAACGTGATTCATCCGACCATGCACCTTTCTCCCATTCTTCTAATGTCCAGTGCCGATGTTTCTTGACCCATTGCAGACACAGCTGGCGATGAAGTGCAATCAGTGCAGGTACATGTTTCGGCCTCCGGCTGTGTAGACCCATACACAGCAATGTACACTGCACAGTATGTTGAGAAACATTGTCTGGGTTGCCACTGTTGTAGCTGGTGGTGATTTCGGCTGTTATAGCATTTCAGTCACAGCGAACAATGTGTAGCAATGTCCGCTCTCATCTGGAATCAATGCACCAGTGATGACACACTCATAGATGGTGACTTGTTGTTTCACCATCCATACATCACTTTCGATATGTGCCCACAACAGCTGCATGTGAACAACTCACTAAACACGCCATTTCTGATATTTATGTTCCCAGTCACCAAGCCATTATAATTTGACCTTTATCGAAGTTTGATAAATCAGCTGATTTTCCCATTGTGTCGCTAATCACACTATGTTTGGAAAGACAATGCATAGCCGCTTTATATACTCCAACATCAGCCGCATACAAGCAGTGGTTTTATTCCTGGGCGAGCCCATTGTTATAGATGGAGAGTGGTCGTAATGTAATGGTTCTTTGGGGTATATATTTTGCGGAGAGAAAGAAAGTGATTAATATATTATATATACTATAAAATGTAAAGTGTTTTAATTTCCACTTCAGATAAAAGTAAACAGAGTTATAAAAAATTAAAATCTTTAGAAGAAATTGTAGTTCATTGTGTGGGCCTCTTCCAAGTTGATTATATCTACTCTATATGTATTGCTTTTTTTAGTTAATTCTTTATTAATAATATTATGTTATAAATAGAGTTTCTAATGTTTATTTCCAGACTGTGAAAGAAGTTTGAACTGAGGAATAGAGATGCAGAAATGGTTCCTATTTTATGACAGTGACATTTCAAAATCCAGAAATGGAAGAATGTATACTTGATGTCAGGAATCATTCCATGCATAAGAATTCACTCCTGTCTTAAATTGAATATGTAATTAACTGTAATTAATGAAACATAATAATTTTGTTATTATAGAAAAATAAATATATTTTTATTTATTAAATAAAAATGTAATCCATAATTTATTACTCAGAATGTCTGTGTTTCCGAAAAAATGAATAATATTATACCTAAAAAATTATTTGGAGAGGAGGGAACAAAAGAATAGATTTATTTATAATGCAATAAAAGCTGAATCAGAAATGCAACGCTCTGAAGGAAGCATGCAAATAACATGAAATTTACAACATGCATTAGCGGAGGTAAGATATGCAAACGGTTGAAATTTCAGCACAGACGCACATCACACGCGCCTGTGGCGCCACTTCAAAGTGCTATTTAAGGCTCGGAGTTTTCGACAATTTCAAGTTAGGCCTTTTTTTTTCTTCCTTTTCAAAAAAACGATCAATTATGCCTTGTAGTAAACAGCAATCATTGTTTGATCAAGTATCTGAGTTCGACAGAGGAAGGATAGTGGCCTGCCGAGAGTGTGGCTTATCTTTCAGGGAAATTGGTAGTCTTGTTGGACGAAACCAAACAACTGTAATGCTCATATGTGACCGTTGGATGCAGGAGGGTATGACGGACCAACATGTTCGATCGCATCCACCTCAGAGCACCACTTCATGTGATGACAGGAACATTGTTCGCAGGGCAGTGACGGATCGCTCAGTCACATCACGAACCATACCACAGCACATTCAGTCTGTAATGCATCATCCAGTGTCTGCATGTACCATTTGATGCTGTTTACAGCAGAGTGGTCTGTCCGCAAGACGTCCATTGCTTCGTCTACCCTCGACGCAGAACCACAGACGTCTCCGCCGCCAGTGGTGCAATAAAAGAAGGATGTGGACTTTAGAATGGAATGAAATTGTCTTTACTGAAGAGTCACTCTTCTGTCTGCAACACCACAGTGGTCAGATTCGAGTCTGGAGACACCGGGGAGATAGGATGCTGAACAGCTGTGTTATGCACTGCCACACTGGTCAGGCACCAAGTATTATGGTATGGGGTGGTATTGGATATCACTATCGCACTCCTCTAATACGCATTACCAGTACTTTAAACAGCCAGTGCTACATTTCCGAGGTGTTGGAGCCAGTTGTCCTTCCGTACCTTCAGGGCTTGCCCACAGCCATATTTCAACAGGATAATGCGCGACCACACATTGCACACATTGTCCAAGGGTTCTTCGTCAATCGCCAGATTGAATTGCTTCCCTGGCCGGCTCGCTCTCCAGATCTTTCACCGATAGAAAACATGAGGTACATGGTTGCTGAACGGACCCAGATTACATCCCAAGCTGCCACACCAGATGAACTTTGGCAACATGTAAAAGCTGCTTGCTCTGCTGTACCCCAAGAAAACATCCAAAGTCTCTTTGAATCAGTGCCGAGGTGTGTGGCAGCAGTGATCTCCAACAATGGGCGGCTACCTTGGCTATTGAGTCTGGAAGGAATCACACTTCACAGAGGTCAATAATTTTGTCATTTGTCACAGAGGTCAATAATTTTGTCAGCATGTTATCTACTAAATAAATTTTGTTGTTAAATTTTCTCATGATATCTCTTGTCTTTCTTGGTGTTGCAATTTGGGTGGCCAGCAGTGTAAATAAACGAACCAAATTTTATGGACACTCAAAATTTTCTAAATGTAGCATCATCTTCTAAGCTGTGACTGTGATTTGCTTAGAAATTCCTAAAGTTTCCAGTTGCTATAAATTCAGGTGCTGAATTAACTTCTAAATTATTTTTAACATGCATCAAATTCTGTATAATATGCACTGACTACCAATAAGTATTTGGACACCTATGCAAATGACGATATCTGCGGTCCTAAGGTACGTCACGGACTCCGCCGGTATTTATCGTGTAGGGAACAGCCTCGGCTTTAGTCGCATGCAAGATGCCTCGCAGTTCAGAGCTCTCTGATTTCGAGAAAAGTATAATTATCGGGTATCACAAATGTGGCCGATCCTTAAGGGACATACCTAGCAATCTGAAGTACCCAAAATCGACAGTGGCCTATGTGATTAAGAAGTGGAAGGTGAGTGGTGATTGTCGGAATGTGCCCCGAGTCGGCAGACCAACGAAACTGGGAGATGGAGACCGACGAGTGCTGTCCAGAGAAATTCGGAAGAACCGCACCCAACCGATGGCCCTCATCCACGAGGAGTTTCAACAGGCATCCGGGAATTCTTTGAATTGTTATTATGAATTACATAATTCTTTGAATTGTTTCAAAGAATACCATCCGTAAGGAAGCACATCTGCTTGGTTTTCATGGTCGTGCTGCTGCCCATAAGCCTTTGATCACAAAGTCCAACTGCGCTGCTCGGTTAATTTGGTGCGGAGCACATCGAAATTGGACCGTAGATCAGTGGAAACAGGTTTGAGTGACGAATCAAGGTTCACCCTTTACCATTCGGATGGCAGGGTCTGGGTCTGGTGTCTACCTGGAAAACGTCTCCTGCCAGAATGCATTGTGCCAACAGTCAAGTTCGGCGGAGGTGGAATTATGATCTGGGGTGTTTCTCCTGGTATGGGCTGGGACCCTTGGTCCCCATTCATGGTAAGCTCAACTCCGATGCCTACTGCACTATTCTGGATGACTATGTGCTTCCTACGTTGAGGCAGTTTTACGGGTTGAACCCCTGTTACTTTCAGGAGGACAATGCCAGTTGTCGTGTTTCAACGTTAACCAAGGCTTGGCATGGTGCCAATGGAATTCATCGAATGGACTGGCCTACCCAGAGTCCAGACCTGAACCCTATCGAGAACCTCTGGGACGAGTTGCATCGCTGAATTCAGGGGTGCACTATATGTGCAAAATCGGTGAAAGAACTCCTATGTCTTCTCCAAGCTGAGTGGAAGAAAATAACACTAGCTGTCATACAAAGACTTGTGGAAAGTATGCCTCGGAGGGTCCATGCTGTAATTACCTCTCGTGGAGGCTCTACCAACTATTGATTTTGAATAAAATTTGTTTTTCTTTTCTGTCACAGGTGTCCAAATACTTATTAGTAGTCAGTGTAATATTAAATATGTCTGATGTATTACATGAATTTTCTGTTCTGCTCACAGATCACACCAATTCAGTTTATCCTGCTGCGAATGATTCAGAAATTCGGTAGACCCTTACTCTATAGCCTCCATCCACCCATTCGTAAAGCATCCACAAGAAAATCCGACTGTTAAGATTTTCTTTACAGAATTCTTTGATATAATCAGTGCAGTATTTTTATTTATTAATTTACTTTTTATGTTTCGGAATAACATTATTAAGTTTTTTAACTAACAAGAAATGAAATAATTAATGTTTGTATATTGATGAGTTTAAGTCTACTAATAACTTGGTAAAGGAAAATTAAGTAAATTAATCACTTTCTTTTAGACATTGTGCAATTCTTTGAGGGGGTTGTCCAAAAAAATTGGTTACAAAAGGTTATTTATTAACAATAGACAAAAATATGAAAGGGAATTATGAGGTATACTTGCTCGTCATTTTTCCACATAATCATAAAATCTATTCAGGCATTTATCTGAATGCCAGACCTACATGTTTAACTTGGCTTTGTAGAAATCACATTGAGCCTATTGAGCCAGTTCTCTGTGGCTGTTTCACATCACACTCTGAAGAGAACCTCATTCCAGATAAATGTTCCTTCAATTTCAGTAAAAAGAAAATAGTGACTGGTCTGTAATGGAGGTGACTCCAGATTTTCCTCTTAAACTTTTGCAGCAGTTGAGTTTGGTGAGCAGTATGGGGTCGGCATTGCCATGCAGGAGGATGACAACATCACTCAACATGTCAGGGCACTTGCTTCAGATGGCTGCACATAATCTTGTCTAAGTGGCACCATAATGATCAGTGATAATGGTATAGACCATTTTCTAAAAGTCTTGCCATTTCAATCGCTCTAACGTGTCTACAAATTTACTCTAGCTACCCACACAACAGCTTCTAGACACTAGTGCCATCTGCCTACATTCTGGGAATAAAGTGTTCCCTCCGCAATAATTACTTCAAATGCTAATGCTTGTAACTTTTTTTTTTGATCCACCTATGTAGTTTATATTAACATTATTAAGTTTCTTAACTAACAAGAAGTGAACTAATTGCATTTGGAAATTGATCAGTTTAAGTCTACTAATAACTTTGTAAAAAATTAATTAGTCCTCTCTTTCTGTTGGACATTGTGTAATTTTATTTTACAATACTTCATACATATATCTTATTTACATAAGAGCTGCACCAGTCACCTGCCAGAGCCTCTGTCGCCACTCCTGACACAGAATATTCAGTTTGCTCCTTCCGAACATGTATGTAGCATAACACAATGCTAGCCCACATTTGTAAACCATGCCTTACTCGATATCAGAACAGGCCTCTGTGGCCATACCATTTAGGTTAATGATATACTGCAGTCTTTGCATATTGACTAGACGTCTCGTTTCAGCGACTTAAGATTTTATTTAATCAAAACTTTCAGGAAAGAAATATAATATTTTAACAAAAATTAATCCATTTTATTAAAGTGATATGCACAAAGGCATGGTTTTGCTTTACAGCTATTGCAGGAGGATTTAACTTCATTAGTTGCATTTTTTGTCTTTTTTTAGAACCAACAGTTTCAGAATTTTTACTGTAACATTAGACCAGTTTCTGCTCATTTTATAAACACTGCCTTCTTACTTTTTTTTTTCTTTTTCTGATTTTTTACCGAAGTTTTGTGCTTGCTTTTTTTTTTTTTTTTTTTTTTTTTTCCCAATTGTGCAAGTGCCTCAAACAATTTTTTTTCATTATATTGTAATAAATATTGTATTGCCTAATTAAGACACAATAACACGCCGAACTAATACTAATGCAGAAGTCAAACTGTGAAAATTTGAAAATATAATGCTGATTTTTGTTGTTTGACTTCTGAATTAGTATTTTATTGCTTGTTACTTTATGATACATAAAGAAGGGCATTCACAACAGCAGTATTCAATAAAAGTTCAGTATGCTGTAACAGTAATTTTCTACTTCAGTGAAAGAAACTGAATTATGACTTGATGTGCAAATTAGGATTCGCTAGTCAAGCCAATATCATTCAGCCTCACTTTTCGTTACCTTATCTTTATAGCTCTTGAATCACTTACAGCCGTTTCCACTGCAGATTGCGACATAAAACGTTAAGTGTAACACATAAAACTACTTTCATAACAGAGAAGCCATTGTAAAATAATGAGGCAGTATACACTGAAGAGCCGGAACATTATGACCACCTACTCAATGTGTTGGACAACCTTTGGCATGTAAAGCAGCTGCAGTTCACTTCAGCATAGATGTTACACGTTTTTGGTATATGGAGACAGGTTGTACCAAATGCCCAAGCAGCAGTCACGCAAAGTCGAGAAATTCCAACATTGTGGTGTATGAGCTCTGAGCTGCCACTCCATGACATCTCAAATGTGCTCTGTTGGGTTAAGATCCGGCGAGTTTGGTGGCCAGGCAGAAGACAGATGTAAGGGTGCAACTGATCCGCAGTTATATGTTCAGATAGTCCGCAGCTGTCATGATCTGTTCTACCACAGCTAAGGGTCTTAGAGCTACCCATCACCCATAAGAACGTTCCCCAAAGCATAATACTACCATCTCGAGCCTGGTTTTATTTTCTCTGAATGACACGGAAGCGCGAAAATTTTTATTTTCTTTGAATAATAACGCCAGATGAAAAAAATTTACATGCATCATTCTGCAGATGGCTGCTGTTTCATAGAAAAATAAAATTATAAAATCCTATAAAGATGCTATTAATATCAGATGCAATCTTATGCACTTACATTATATAAGTAATTAAGTTCGTGAATTTAATTCAAAAACCGAAACACAATAGATTATACAACGTTCTCAACCCAACTGTAAAGCCATTGCGTGGTGGTGGTGGTGTATTTAATTATGGCAAAGCACACTAGAGCTATCTGCCTAACGGGAGGGATGCCTTCGTGGAGGACTTTCTTAGGGAAACTGGCTCAAATACACGTTACACATGGGGAAAACCACGAAAACACCTATGCTGCCAGCCCGTTCTCGGGATTCGAACCTAGGACCGAACTACCAGTGTTCAGCGACTTTACTGCTCGGCCGCTGGTGGGCGCTGTTGCGTGCTAGTAAGTATATGATTATTGCAATTTTGTCGCATTCCGTTCCTTTCACATTGCAGAGAATATTCCCTTTGCAACTGTTTGTGTTATTTCCATGTAAGTGTCCATGTGTTTCACATTTTTAATATACTGTTGCATTAAATGAAAGAAAAAAAAAATGCATTCAGCATTGTCTCTGAATTAACACACGTATATAAGAAGAAAAAAATTCCTGATAAACAATGTTTTTTTTACAAAGGTACAAAAGCTGTTACACATTAAAAATGGGCAATATTCAATTTAAATATATATATTTCTATTTCTCTGTTCCAAATCTTATAGTGTCTAACTTCAATAGTAAACTTTACTTTTCATACTGTAGATCTCCATGTTTTTGCTCTTTACAGAAACAGACCTACCTTATATGCTTTCGGAGATTGCATCTGCAGAGAATGGCTATTTAATGAATCTGAAATAATGAATTAATTATCACAACACCTGTAATGTGAACGGTTTTAAATTAAAAATGCATTTACTGTACAAAGTCTTTAATCCGGACTCGTCGGGACTTCGGCGATTCCGGATTAGGGATTTTTCCTGATTAGACATCATCAATTTAAATCTTGTAAGATGGCATGCAGAAATTATACAATTAAAAATATGAAACCGTAATTTATGACATAAAGATCAATTACGATTTAAAGGGTATCAAAATTCACAAAAAAAAACTTAATATTTATTTGTTTACTTTATTAAACATTTCTTTCAACGCGCGCATGCGTAAAGCATACATTACGCATAGTTGAAATTAGAAAATTGCAACCAGAAAACTATTTGATGTGTATTCGTGATATTTATAATGACGAGGAAATTGATTTGAATCATATTGGAGTACATCGAGTACATTTAGTAAGGAATTATAAGCCGAATAAAATAAAAATATCTGCCTTGAAGATGAGGATAGTGCTGACAGATCAACTTCCAGTTCATTGCGCGCCGCAACGTCCCCCCCCCCCTCGGCCGCAAAGCAGCGTGAAATTGATAAGAAGATTTCGGAATGGTTAGAGAAACAAATCACCTCTCTGTCACTTTCTTCATGCCTTTATCCATTTTTTGCAGCAATTCCACTTTTTGTTTGATGGACATCGAAACATGCTTTCGCTTTGTAGATCCTTTGGCAGCTCCAGAATCAGAAGCTCTTTTTGACATAATCGAAAGTTCAAGCTTACTTTTTATAAAATTGCTCTAACAGTCTGCAAAAATTAATAAGCCGGATCCAATTAGAAGATTAAGGAACAACGAAATCTGCAACATTAACTGAAATAGATAATTAGATAATTTTTGTATTAAAACCTTTGCACCTAATGTTAACGTGGCGTGGCTGCAGCGGACGTGGGCAAAGCGAACACTTCGAAACTCATCGTCGTTAGAGCGGACACATTTTTTCCCCATCTTAGAACAGATAAAGGGTGCAGATAAATAAGTAAATAAATACTTTTAAAAATCACAAATATACTTTAAAACAGTCTTTTAAGTGTCAAACCTCTTTTAAAGTGGGATAATTTTTTTTTTTAACCGCATTTTTCCGTTTATGCACTCTATTATCGAATTACAAGGATAAATGCATTTTTGCCAATCAAATTTAATTATTTATATTTAATTTGTTATGATATTATAGCGCGAATGCATTTTAAACATAGCGAAATGTAATAAAAATAAAATCTTTTAAAGTAATATTTAAAAATTAATAGTAAGTAACAGTATAATGAAGGGTATGAACAAATTTTATGGATTTTGTGGAAAACTGTATTTTAGAGTCAAATAAATATCAAAACAGGTGCAATCGCAATAAAATTAATTAGTTTCATTAACGTGACTAGACTTTTTACTATAAGTAAAATATAAAAAAAAAAAAAACAGATACAAGTAAATAAAAGAAAAATAAATACAATAAAATAAATGCTAACTAACCTTAATTATAAAGGCATAAATATCATTTACCCTTGGGTTTAGTCCAACCTAGTTAGAAAACTTAAAGATTTTAGACATTTTTCTAAATTGTTTGATTGTTTTTAAATTCTTTTAGGATGTTTCCAGTTCTTTTAATCAATTTTACGAATGCTTTTTTCCTTTTTATTCCAGGGTCGCCTAATTCTCTGGATTTCAAATTAAAAGGCACTTTTTGTGTTTCTTCTTTTAGTATTTTAACTAATAAGTGGATATTAGGGTAGTTTCTGCCAGTGATTGCATTTAATTTGGAATTTCACCCTTCAACAGAATTATTTGTCCTAAGATGCTGTCCATATGCATTCCATACTTTAATGGGCATATTTGGATTGTCCATCCGCTGCTCGACAAAATAATCAATGAATGCGGTAAGTTTGTCAAAGCTAAAAGCTTTTTCCCGTACAATGCTCCAAGCATCAGCTATGTGTTCTATTTTCAAGTAAGCTAATGCAGAAATCATTTTACAGACATTTATATCTTCGTTCTCTTTATATCCCTTTACTAGACTAATTTCTTGTATCTTGAGCCACAAACATTGATTAAAATGAAAGTTACAACCGAAAATAGTCGAACTGGGAAATTCTAACATACAGCTATTGATGGCTGCGGCTTCAAAATCCAATTTTATAATGTCCGGCTTCCACTTAGGGCACGAACGTTTCACTTCTTGAAACATTGCAATGTAAGTTGCCTGTCTCTTATCAGGCAGAAATGCAAAAAGCGCTGGATAAACGTTGGTCTCAGTTGCTGTACTCTTAAGTCGACATATATTTTATATATTTGAACAAATTGTTTCGGACAACTTTTAAATGTTCCATCTAAGAAAAAGGTCTTTCCATTTTCCAAAAAGTACCGAGATTCTTCTCCTCCAAATAGTAAAATCCTGTTGTCTTGGTCATTTTGAAAGTCTAAACGAAGAAAGTTTTCTCCATTAAAAAGCATTCCAATGACATTCGTTTGCAAACTGAATGTCGTTGGCATTTTGAGTAACTCCCAAAGCCTTTCTTCTCTCCTTACATAAAACACTCTTGGCACTGGAGTATGTCGGTATTTTAGTAACGAAATCATAACTTTTCTGATATAATTCTGAAAGTTCTTGAAATATCTGGTGTACGGGAACTGGATTACATTTCTTTTACAACGATCTGTCTTACATACCCACCCAACTCATTCCTAATTTATTTTTTCGGTGTAAACGGTGTGGGTAATCATCTACAACCAAACATTCTTTTCCTTTTTTTCTGTAGAGGGTAATTTTGTTGAAAAGGCTATGGGTTCCATCACAGATTTTTTCCGACGCTATAAAACGACATACACACTTCATAAGGATCAAACATCTACTGAGAAAATGAGAAAAATCTTTTTCCTTTAAAGTATCGGCTTATCTCTACAGTAGATGCAAAGCTCGAAACTACACAATATATGACATGTAACTGATTAGGTAAACAACATGATAGGTACTAATTCAGAAGTCAAACAACAAAAATCAGCGTTATACCTACAAAATTTTCACAGGACTAGTTTCGATGGTTTTACCGAACCATCATCTTCAGCTGCAAAACCGCAAATGAACAAGATAGGAAATAATGATTAGATAAGATAAGAAAGCCTGAACAAGAATAAGCAAGTGGCGCCATCTGTTGGCGAAACCGGAACTAAAACATAATTTCTCTAAAAGCCGAAGGCAAATTTGGATTGGAATTAGGATCGTTAACTAGAACAGAAAGATTTTTATGAATGTGAAATGCCTCTAGAAAATCCAGTTCTCCAATGGAAGATGTTTTTTGAATAATTTTGGCAGCAGAAAAATTGAAAGTGTGATTTTCGGACCAGCAATGTTGAGCAACAGAAGACTTCTGTGTTTCCTTTTTTCTAACATATGCCTCATGTTCTTTGACGCGAAATTTTAAGGCTCTCTTAGTTTGGCCAATGTAAATTAAACCACACTGGCAAGGAATCCTATAAATACCCCAGGAATTCATATCCGGAATGGGGTCCTTGAGTATAGAAGTTGGAATTTTATTGATGGGAGAATAAACAACCCGAAAGTTAAATTTCTGCAAAATATGTGCAAATTTATAGCTAATTGATGGAAAGAAGGGAATGACAACAGAATTTTTATAATCTCCTAAAATAAGAGTGTGGCTTTTAGTGTGTTGAGATGAGAATTTTTTAACTGCTTGATTAATAATGTTGACAGGTGAAAAGCCCCTGTCAATAGCCATTCCTTTTAAATAATTTAGTTCTTCATCAAGGGCTAGTTTGGAGCAGCAAACTTGAAGAGCACGGAAAACATAGGAATAAAATGAAGCTAACTTTTGTTTAGTCGGATGACATGATTTAAAGTGTGGTGGAAGGCAAACCGATGAAGGTTTACGGTAAACTGTAGTACTGAAGTTGGATGTGTTACGTGTGACCAGAATGTCGAGAAACGGAAGAGAATTGCAAGTCTCAAGTTCAAAAGTGAACTGAATAGCAGGATCAATAGAATTCATTGTTGAAAGAACTTTATTTAAATCATCTTTATTACCTTCAAACAGGGTAAAAGTATCGTCTACGTAGCGGAACCATGCCGGGAAGTTTAAAGTTTCAAACAATTTTGATTCATAATAATGCATGTAGATATCAGCCAGATTTTAACTTCTCACAAACCTGTAAACCCTCGATTCCAAAGATTTTGGCTCCTATCGAAAAAGCTTTCAAGTTCAGTAAAGTTTCAGATTCACAGAAAGAAATGATTAGGCATCTTATCGCTCATAATGTGAAATTCAATAATAAACCTTTGAAACCAAATCTAACTGCGAGAGAAAGAGCTACAATGCGCGAAATTCATTCTAACCCGGATATTATCATTTCAAAGGCCGACAAAGGTGGCCAGATAGTTGTCATGGATAAGAACACTTACATCGATGGTGTCACTAAACTCTTAAACGAAGGACCATATAATCCGATCCCTAAAGATCCTTCACCTTCGGACTTATCCAAAATAAAAACTGCGATCAAATCTTCGCAAATCATTTCAAGCAACTTAAAACATTCGCTTATCCCATCTGTTGCGAATTGTGCCAGATTATATGCTCTTCCCAAAATTCATAAAAGTGGTATTCCTTTCCGCCCTATTGTATCAAATTTAGGTACTGCCTCGTATCCTTTAGCTAAATATTTAGTTTCTAGATTTTCCACTCTATTAGACAATAACATTTACACCATAAAAAATTCAATAGAATTTGTAAAAAAGGTTAAAAACATTTCTCCTAGTAATTTACTCATGGTTTCTTTTGATGTAAAATCATTATTCACCAATGTCCCAGTGGAGGGTGCATTAAGATGTCTATAAACCAGACTTCGCGAATTTCATTTCTCTTGCATCGAAATTGAGGAGCTAATTTCTCTCACTCAACTCTGTTTGAAACAAACACATTTTGTTTTCTAAAATAAATATTACAAGCAAACTGAGGAATTAGCCATGGGAAGCCCCCTCAGTCCCATCCTGGCTGATATCTACATGCATTATTATGAATCAAAATTGTTTGAAACTTTAAACTTCCCGGCATGGTTCCGCTACGTAGACGATACTTTTACCCTGTTTGAAGGTAATAAAGATGATTTAAATAAAGTTCTTTCAACAATGAATTCTATTGATCCTGCTATTCAGTTCACTTTTGAACTTGAGACTTGCAATTCTCTTCCGTTTCTCGACATTCTGGTCACACGTAACACATCCAACTTCAGTACTACAGTTTACCTTAAACCTTCATCGGTTTGCCTTCCACCACACTTTAAATCATGTCATCCGACTAAACAAAAGTTAGCTTCATTTTATTCCTATGTTTTCCGTGCTCTTCAAGTTTGCTGCTCCAAACCAGCCCTTGATGAAGAACTAAATTATTTAAAAGGAATAGCTATTGACAGGGGCTTTTCACCTGTCAACATTATTAATCAAGCAGTTAAAAAATTCTCATCTGAACACACTAAAAGCCACACTCTTATTTTAGGAGAATATAAAAATTCTGTTGTCATTCCCTTCTTTCCATCAATTAGCTATAAATTTGCACATATTTTGCAGAAATTTAACTTTCGGGTTGTTTATTCTCCCATCAATAAAATTCCAACTTCTATACTCAAGGACCCCATTCCGGATATGAATTCCTGGGGTATTTATAGGATTCCTTGCCAGTGTGGTTTAATTTACATTGGCCAAACTAAGAGAGCCTTAAAATTTCGCGTCAAAGAACATGAGGCATATGTTAGAAAAAAGGAAACACAGAAGTCTTCTGTTGCTCAACATTGCTGGTCCGAAAATCACACTTTCAATTTTTCTGCTGCCAAAATTATTCAAAAAACATCTTCCATTGAAGAACTGGATTTTCTAGAGCCATTCCACATTCATAAAAATCTTTCTGTTCTAGTTAACGATCCTAATTCCAATCCAAATTTGCCTTCGGCTTTTAGAGAAATTATGTTTTAGTTCTGGTTTCGCCAACAGTTGGCGCCACTTGCTTATTCTTGTTCAGGCTTTCTTATCTTATCTAATCATTATTTCCTATCTTGTTCATTTGCGGTTTTGCAGCTGAAGATGATGGTTCGGTAAAACCATCGAAACTACTCCTGTGAAAATTTTGTAGGTATAACGCTGATTTTTGTTGTTTGACTTCTGAATTAGTATTTATTCGGCGTGTTATTGTGTCTTAATTAACATGATAGGTGTAAGAATGTCCGCGCTGCCCACCCAGCTACCCTCACGTGTCCGCTGTAGCCACTGTCTGCTCTGACCACTTAACCAATATTAATACTCTTTTACGGAGAGCACACTAGAACAAATAACAATTTTCTCTCTAGGAAAAAAAAATCAATATACATTTTATATTAAATTCACGACACTACAGTGCCGTAAGAAGTGCAGTTTAATGGCAACAAAAATGGAACGCACGTGTTTAATAGTAATATTTTTTTTGCTACTACTATAAAAATGTAAACAAACAGTATGGAAGTGTGCTCTCGAGCCCAAGCAATGTCAAGGGAATTATGTCATCGGAAGCCCTATCCAATCACGAGGATGGATTTTTCCTTATGCATGTGGCGCGGTACAAAATGCTTATATGCTCATAGGAGCAGTACGTTTAAAATTTTTCATGACATTGGAGAATGCTTTATTATTGTACGGGAAAAGGTTGTAACTTCACTTAGTCAAGAAGAGTTGAAGAATTATTCTTTAATTACAAAGTGGAAATTCGATGGCTGTTCAGTTAGTTATAATTCTTACTGACAAGTTATTCCGTAGATTTAAAGTCACTGATTTAGCTGTGATTATGACATTTGTTGCATTTCTTCATTTAGTTTGTAACCATGATAGCAGAAACAGATGTTAGCTGAAAGGATTTATGTTACTTCTTAAAACGCAGGTATACGATGCAATTTTTTATTAAATAGCTGATGATTTTTGCTTGGGACAATGTCTGACGCAACTTATTAAATGTTTCGCGGTAGGAAATGCAAAGTCCTTTAATACCTTTCTTAAAGTGCCTTCATTCTTCATTTGGGCCAATCTCCGTTACAAAATTAGGCAGTTCCTGTACCTTTTTTTTAACAATTCGTCGAACTTCCGGAGTTAAAGACTCTTTATCACCTTTACTATCCCAGCTTTCACCGTTGGCTGATATTATATGATCATCCAACTCTTCATTTTGTTATTTCAGGATAATCGTTCTCGACTAATTCTTTGATTTTTCCTTCTATATCTGAAAATCCTTTACTGCCTATTGCTTTTGCAATTTGTAGGATTTCCTTGGCTTCATTTTCAATCCATGGAAATCCCCAGTTGACAACGTCCGGCTAGAGCTGATGCCAGGAAGCATTCATTACTGATGAATTCATATATTCTCCTTCAATTTTAATTATTTTTGTGGAATGCCTTATGTAGAATTTACTCCAAAATTCCGTTGATATGTCGTGCTTCTAGTGCTTTATTTGCAGAGATGTTAACATTCCTGACATAATGGACTTTGAATGTTTTTGTGATTTCTTGATCTATTTACGTAGTGTTCGGTGGAAGGAATAAAACTCGTACATTCGGAGGCAATATTGTTAGGGCTTTAGTACCGTGTACTGGAGCATTACGGATAATTTAGTGATGCGGCCGGCACATTGCAGCGTACTCCGAATAATTGAAATTCTTGCGTTCGACAAATTAAATTGAGACTATTAAGATAACGCGTATACGCAAAATCTCGTCACGCAAGTTCGGCCTTGGATTACTGTAGTTAAAAGTAATGCACGCGCAACTCTAACCTTTGGAAAGATTATGTGGACAACTTTGATTTTTGATGTTTGAAGATTAAACATGACAAATCATATCCTATTGATCTTAGGTGACTGCACAGTAAGCTTTTTCTGAAGCATCACAAAAGGCAGGAAAGTATATAATTATTTGTTCCGGGCATAAGACATACTTCGGGATTCCTTAGCTTGAAGGACAAATTCTAATGAAAAACAATTCTCCTCTTTGCTAATTTTCTCATTAATGACTTTATCCCAACCAAGTTCTGAACTCCGTAACGTTTGGAATAATAAGTTTTTTTCATATATCATCATAGCCGCTAAAAGTCCTATAGGATCGAAAATTTTAGCGGTTTCTGATAAAAAAAAATTTCTTTCGGTGAACTCTTGTAAGATTCTCTTTGGGAAATGAGATGTATCACTGGTTAATTTCCAATTAATGGGTAACACCTTCACTTTCTTGTCACGTTATTTTCAGCGAAATGCAGTGTTGCCGTAATAATTAAGGAATATTCTATAAAATAGCTGTGTCTGTTACCTTAAATGGAATCCTCCTCTTTCTAAAGATAATTGCTGAATTAAAGATTAGCTGTGGTTCACTTCGCGTCCCTAAAAGTTATCGTTCACATAAAAGTCACAAGGATCAATATCAGATGCCAAAGAGAAACTGCATTGCTGGCCATTAAAATTGCAATACCATGAAGGTAAGCAAATGTAAAAAAAAAAGGTATTTATTTATTGTACGTAAACAGTTTGGCATGAAAACAAAATGATTAAATTTTTAAGCTGTTTGGGGGGAGTCACACAGGTGCGAAATTAGTACAAACAGCTCCCACCCCTGGCAGCTAAAACGCCCTTACCTGGTTAGGCATGGCGTCGAACTGGGCTTGGATGACAGAAATGGGCAATTCATTCCATGCTGCTTCAAGTTTATGCCACACTTCATCCATCTATTAGCTGGAGAGGGGTAGCAGACCAGGCTCTCAGCAACGCATGACCAGATGTTTTCAATGGGTGACAGATCTAGGGACTGTGCAGGCCAAGGCAGCAGTCGAACACCTTGTGTATCGAGGAAGGTCAGAACACGACGGGCAACATGTGGTCTTGCATTATCTTGTTGGAAGACGAAGACAAGGCATAACCACTGGACGTAAGCTGTTCGTCGATCCGAACTGAAGATGTGCGTGTCGTGTACCTAATGGCTGCTGAAACGAGGTGCAGGGCCCGTATGCCGATATCGAATGCAAGCAGGCGACGTGCGGTCTCCTCGGAGCCTCCAGACACGTATACGCTCATCAGAATACTGGGCACAGAAACGGGACTCGGCTGAAAAAACGAGATTGTGCCACACCTGTATCCAGCTTTATCGTTCAGCGCACCAGAGTCTCTACGATGGATTATCAATGGAAGCTGAATTAATGGTCGCGGTGCTGATAGTCCACGCTATTGCAAACGTCGACGCACCGTACGAGCGGATACTGGGCGTGCTATAAACATGCCCATTTCCTGACTAATGATCCGTGATGTGGTTGTAGGATTTTGCAGGACTGACCTCACAGTATGTCTGTCCTCTGATGCTTTAATCACGGGAGGGCGCTGATATCCTTCATGCCGTTCTGTATGACCCTCAGAATCCATTGATTCCATATTATCCTGACTCTGGTCGGATGTCGACCAGTGCGACGGGCGATATCACGGAACGGTAATTCACACTCTCGATAAGCAACAATCCTACCTCTGTCGAATTCCGACACTTGCTGGTAAGCAATTCTTATTATTGGAGGCATAACACGATATTCTGAGCAAACTCAGTCCTTACAAAGCGCTTCCCGAATGAGAAATCCACTACACATTTTTTCTTTTATGCAGTGTTGAAGATGTTGTTTCTACCTCCTGCATAATCGTCTAAATGCGCTGTTTAAATACGTCTAAATGCGCTGAAATACTAATCATTTG
Organism: Stegodyphus dumicola; assembly: GCF_044657685.1. Classification (NCBI taxonomy): domain Eukaryota; kingdom Metazoa; phylum Arthropoda; class Arachnida; order Araneae; family Eresidae; genus Stegodyphus; species Stegodyphus dumicola. Next base: position 75,872,553 of record NC_140772.1, on the reverse strand, counting down.
CGTATCCCAACCTCTTCTTTCAAGTGATTTTGTCGTTCGTCAAATCATTCCTTCCTGGTGTTGCAATTTTAATGGCCAGCAGTGTAGCTTGTTCATCTAATGTAAGTTGTTCCTTTACCGTCATTGATAGAAAGAATAGGCGTTCTGTTACTAATCTCAAGGGCTTACTAAGCCGGACTATCCCTAATATTCTTTGTCAATTTATATCTTGCGGGTGAACTTAAGTCTAAATAACATCTCTTTATCGGCACTAAGCGCAGCTTTATAAGTTTTGTACCGTAAAGAACCGAAATTAATTCTTGCTGAACCCTAGATCCAAATGTGAAATGACCTTAAAGGCCTTTCATTGTTTTCCAAATGTAGGTACAGAATCTAACTTCCAAAATTCAAACATTAAGTGAATTAATAATTAATGAATTAATCTCCATTTTTAAAATTTACTTTTGGTTTTGGATTTTTGCGATTTAAGACGTTTCTTAGCCGATTTATAAACAAGATTTGAAATTGCTATTTAAAATGCTATTTACATTCTAATTTTTTTTTCTTTCATGGCTTTAAATTTAATTTGTTTCCTTGGAAATGGTATATGGAAAGATTTCTTATTTTAAATTATTATGAATTAGTCTCCACTTATATACTATTAACATAAATTGAGGGTTTAACCTCTATTGGAAATACTCACACTGCTGAAAGTAATCAAACCAGTTCTGAGTCAGAGTCTACTGGTTTTTCTTCTCCGCATTTAATCGTTTCTCCCTCCAAAAGTGGTAGAGGCACCCAACCGGTATAGTGGTTAGCGTCGTTCTGCCGCGCCCATGGGCCCGGGTTCTAATCCCGGAGAAGGCATGGATGTTTGTAAATGTATAGTGTCGGTGCGGCATGATGGCACTCTAAAGATGCGGCGAGCCAGAAGTCCTCTTGTGTGGTTTAGTGGAAGGGGAGAAAGGTGGGAGACCAATTTCTCCATCAAAATTGGGAGCAGAACTGAGCCAAATCGCACTGTCACCTGTTAAACTTCGTTCAGACGGGGGCGTAAAGGGCATAAGTGGTTAAAGCTGAGCTCCGTTGCCGAGGCAATCAGTCTGTTCAACGTCACAAAATCTGGTTTAGGGCTCGTGGCATAGGGTTCAAAGTTTTCAACTTTACGCTGAGTTTGGGATAAGCGTCGACCAATCAGAGCGAAGCTAAAACGAAGCGGCGTTCTACGGAAGATTTTGCTGTCACAAGCAGCGAATAAGGTAATAAACAAGCAGAGCGAACGCGGGAAATCAATCGAGCAGGAGAACAGCGCGGGAAAGTTGTAGACACATCCACGCATGTGCAAATTTAGCTTCGCTCATTGGCCGTGGCTTACACGCCGTTCTCGCAAGTGTGAACGGGATTCCTGTATTTTATGCCTTTATGACTACGCCTCTATGCCCTTTACGCCGCTGTCTGAACACAGCCTTAGGTTCCAACGATAGGCGTAATCTTGCGCTCCATACAACGAGAAATTTCGTGGGCTTGGGCTGACTGCGTCAGACAACTGAGCATAAGCAACAACAAGAAAATGGTAGAAAATGTCTACTGTTCCAAAATACATCAAAAGACTCACTTATGCAAAATATTGGTTGGTTTGGATTATTAGATTAAGGCAAAGAACGCGAGGGTTATTTGCCTAAGAGGAGCGATACCCTCGTGGAGGGCTTTCTAACGGCAACTGGGTCGTATACACGTTACAGATCAGAAAAACCACGAAAACGCCATCTGGGATTCGAATCCCGGACCGAATTACCAGTGTTCAGCGACTTTATCGCTCGGCGGCTGATGGGACCACATAATTTTGGATCTGCCATAAGTTAAATCATTATATTAACTACGTATAATAGTAACAACTACAGGGGAATTCTAAATTATTTTCACAAATTAAGAGAGATGATAGTACCCATCCATACGAGCAATAATTACCATAGAACATAGGGTCGCATTCCACTTTGAGAGGCAGAAATGAGGAAAGTAGAAACGCATGGAGGAAGAATAAGGAGACTATCTCCTAAGGACTATCAAGAATTAACGGTATGCAAATTTGCACTGTGAAGATTTTGTCCTTAATTGGTACCTGAGAAAGCCAATCAAAGCAAAACAGTGTCCTTGAAAACTGCACAACATTATCGCTTCAAGTATTACCTAAGTAACATCGTCCGAAACGTTTCATGAATGCTATGGCGGAGTAGACGTACCAGGAATTGGCAGATATTCACCTCACATACGCTGAAGCAAAAGGGAATGGACGCGAAGCACGAAGATTGCACGAAGAGTGGTTTCAACTCGTCGGATTTTAAGTCCTACAACCTTTTCCAGTCTTGATCGAAAAAATGTGAGAAACCAGTTCTTTTGCGATCTCAAAAAGCAATGCAGGACGTTCGCGAAATTTATGAACGCCAGAAATGGAACAGCGAGTTGTCGGCACATTGAGCACTTTCTGTTTTTCACTAAACAATAAATCTGATTGCGTAACGTTTGGTCTCGTTCATTCACTGTCCCAACGCTGTTTAAGTTCAGATTGGAATTCTAATATTCCTGTTTTCTGCATCTCAGAGTGGAATGAGACCCTATGTTCTATGGTAATTATTGATCGTCTGGATGAGTACTATCACCCCTCTTAATTTGTGAAAAGAATTTAGAATCACCTGTGTACATAATAATACGTCACTCTGAATGACACTCAAGATTTAGTGATTGAACTTGAATTCTTGGAATTTTCACTTGATTCAGATACTTCAGCATATGCATTACTACTTACAGCAGATGCTTCAGCATGGCCTACTCTGGAACTTTATCAAAATGAAGTAGTGTATGATGATTTCTGAAGCATTTTCTTTTTACAATTATGAACATATTTCTACACTTTATGATATAAAATTAAATAATTAAAGCATACACTGTTTTTGTTGACAAAATTGACACGATTCTCAGCATTAAAATTCATATAAACGTTATTGCACTTTAATAATCAATGACTAACCTCATATACGTGCACTAAACATGAATCTCTGAACGCAATGACACAACCTTATCTCTAACATTTTGCATTTTAGCATTTTGCTGTTTATTCATTTGTAAAATTCTAGTATGAGATTTATTCAAGAAGAATTTATGTAAGATATTTTTTAACGCTGGAGCATTGTGCATGATTTTGAAATGTTTGTTTGGAATTACGAATCATCTAAGCCGTATTTAAAACTGAAGTTCTCTAGGTTCATAAAAAGTTCGTAGCTTTGATAAATATATATATATATATATATATATATATATATATATATAAAAGAAAAAAGAAAAAAAAAAAAAACTGTTGTGGAAAGCTATTTTTGTTGTTTCCATGTTTTTTTTTTTTAAATCCGAAAACATTTATTAATAATCTGAAATGAACTTTCTTTAAACCAGCGATTATCTGAAAATGAATTGTAAAACGTTAAAAAGAACTGTTAGAAAAAAGGAATGAAAAGTTTCTTTCACCGCGAGTCACTTTAACAAGGAATGCTGCGGAAATCCAAAGAAAAGAATGAGTATCTTCTTTAAAGGGGGTAAAGTGTTCTAGTTTCCTCATCCGTTTAACAGCAGTCAATATGACTTATTCGCCAGCCATTATTCTATGCAACAAGAGGTTATTTATTTCAGATATAACTCCTTTCGATGGGATGTATGATTGACAGCCCATTATGAGCTACAGATATAATAAATAAATAAAAAAACATAACCATCCTCCATGTTTTTTTTTTCTTCGATAATAATGACATGCGTGGAGGCGATAATGTCAAAGTCCCGCTATTAACCTTGACCCGACACTTTCAGTTTCGTATTGTTATAGATGTTTTTTTTTTTTTTTTTCAATCGATATACACAATCGAATTCTTTTCCCTCGAACCTTTCCATTCGAAAGTTTTAACAAAAGAGCAAAGTGCGTGCTTTCCGCCATCCATATAATTACGAACGAGACTTTTTGGAGTGAGAGGGCAGCTTTTATGGCGTGAGAAAATGTCAGAAGGCTTCTAGTGAGGTAACGCTATCTTGTCAATAATGCAAGAAACCGTCACATGCTGGCAATGCTGATTTTGAGTGTATATATCCCGCCGTTTCAAACAACGCCTCTTATTGGTCGATATTTCGTCTCGAACTCCTCCTCGTGTGGGATAAAGTTGTGGTTTGTCTCTGTGGCAACGGGTGGGCGGTGTAGATTTCATTTCATCCAGTTACTGTTTTCTTCCCAAAACACTTTTCTCACTTAATGTTTTCGTAATTATACTTTTATAATATAACTCTTAATTTTCTTGCATTTCTCAACCAGGGTAATGCCTCATGCTTCCGATAATCTCTGGGACTTTAAAAGAAGTAAAATTTTTGAATTGTCAGCTTTGCTTATTTTCATATGTCTTTCGCAAGCGCCGATATTAAGGATGACGAACACTGTTAAATGTGTTCAAAGGGTATTTCCTTATTAAGAAATGAGTGAATGTAAGTAATGGCCACAGATTCTCAACCGTCGGTACGCGTGACACCGATGATACGTGCGGGAAAAATAGGTGATACGCAAAGAAACAAAGTATCTTTAACTATTAAATTCAAAAATTAAATACCTCAACATCCACCCTGTTTCAGTTTTTCTCTGATACTTGTAAATTTATGCGATCTGAGCTTTGTTCAACGTCAATAGCCGCTCTTAGACTTTTAGCTACGTAATCCGTTTTTATTTTCACAAATATTCTTCTAGCGGTAAACATAACGAAGTTTTGTCCTAAGTGATGTTTTTAAAAGGAGTAATAGAAATGGATGTTGTATTTAACAGGAAATAAAAATAAATTCCTATAAAAAATAATAGTATCTCATAATTCTTTTAGAGATGATCGATTTATTAGCATGTCTTCACTTTTATGCTACCACAATTGAGATCATATTACTCCATTTTCAATTAGAATAATTTTTTTACGTCCATTTACTGTCTCTAACAGCAGGTATTTTGTCTTCTTGTTTGCATTCCTTACTTTTCTAGGCGATATGAGAATATCGTCGTTTGTTTTTGAAGAACTTGTAATATGTTGTGCGTTTAAATATTTGTGAAAAAATAATAAACGAGCCTAAATTTTTAAAATAGAGAAAAATGGCTATGGTTGACTCAGCAGAAAAGAGATGATTCACAGGTCATGGATCCAGGACAATCACTAAGAATATTGAAAAAAAAAAAAAAAAAAAAAAAAATAGAAAAATTGTTTACGGAAAATATAATGAAAGTTATTTATCACTTGGGTTTACTTAAAATGGAGATGAAATGTACCCTCAACCTCAATACATTTTGAACAATCAAAATATGAAACCACTTTTATTAAAAGACAATTTAAAGAGTAAATCTGAAGAATATTTGGAAATTATCAGAGTTCAAATTTAGTAAACAAGTAATGAAAGGTTTTCTTACTTCAAGTGAAAAAGCTTTGGAAGCTAGTTAACTAGTAAGCCTAAAAATAGCCAAGACTGGGCAGGCTCACACTATTGGAGAAAACCTTATTTTAGCAGCACCTAAAGATGTCGTTTTAACATTATTCAACGAAAAAGCGGATCATGAACTTCATAATATTCCGTTATCAAATGATACAGTAAGTCGACGAATTCATGAAGTGGCAAATTCCATAAAAAGGGACTCTTATTCAAAAAATAAAACACAATAAGTATTTCGCATTGCAATTGGATTAAAGTACTGATGTAAAGGAATTTGTTCAATTATTAGTTAGCATACATTTCGAAGAAGATATACGAATTGCCGAAGAATATTTATTTTGTGAATCCCTTCATGATGGAGCTACTGCAAATGAAATTTTCAAAGTAATTGACAATTTTATTATAAGGAATTTCTCCCACCTTCTTGGAGAACCTTCGTGATGTAGAGGTCTGCACGCTGAGCCGGTATTCCAGAGGTGTTTGGTTCGATTCCCGGCGAAGATGATTGCTTATTTTTCATCTTGCTTGCTTCCAAAAAGAAAATATACCAACCTAAAGTCTCTACAGTGGCGCCCGAACTAAAATGGTGTTGGATTAGGATTCTCCACACCCAGGATTTGGCGATTGGGTCCCCTTAAAGCCCCAGTCGCCCTTCAAAAGAGGGAGTATATAAAATATTTCTCCCGCCTTCCTAGCGTGCCTTCGTGGTGTAGTGGTTCTGCACACTAGGCCGGTATTCCAGAGGTCCGTGGTTCGATTTTTGGCGAAGGCGTTGCTAATTTTTCATCTTGCCTGCTTCCAAAAAAAAAAAAAAAAAAAAAAAAAAAAAAAAAAAGGTCCTAATGTCTCTACCTTATATTTAAGAATGATATTCCTTGGAATAAGAACATTACCGTATGCAGTGACGGAGCTCAAGCTTTAACAGGAAAACATTCCGGTGCTATTTCTCAAATAAAGAAAGTCGCACCTGAAACCAAATTTACTCAATGCTCCATTCGTCGCAAATCTTTAGTAGCGAAATGAATCCCCGAAAACCTGAAAATCGTTTTGAATTAAGCTGTGAAAATTGTTAATTTTATTAAAATCCGAGCTTTGAATTCAGAAATACTTACGATTTTATGCCAAGTGATGTGCAGTGAACATGAAGCGCTTTTGTTATATTATAAGGTATTTCTCCCGCTTCCTAGCGTGCCTTCGTGGTGTAGTGGTTCTGCACGTTGGGCCAGTATTCCAGAGGTCCGTGGTTCGATTCCCACCGAAGGCGTTTGCTAATTTTTCATCCTGCCTTTTTCCAAAAATCCTAATGTCTCTTCTACAGTATTCCGAGAATAAGATGGTCATCCAGAGACAAAATTTTAAATCGTCTTTTCAAACTTTGATCAGAAATTTGAATTTTCTTTTGTGAGTCAAAATTTGAATTGCAAAAATATTTATTTAGTGAATTATGGTTGGCCCGTTTAGCATATTTAGCTGATGTTTTTGCAAAGTTAGATGAATTAAATTTAGGATTACAAAATTTAATTTGTTTACCATTAGAGATAAAATAAATGCTATAATAAAAAAATCCAGCTAATAATCAGAGAGTTGGTTAATAATATTTTAAGCTTTTTACCACTTTTAGAATGTTTTCAAACCGAAAATAATTTGAAATAAAAGAAGAATTAGCGTCCGTCATTAAAAATCCTTGTTTCTCATTGAAAAATAATTTTAACATATATTTTCTCGAGGATTATGAAAAAGAAAATCGGATTATAAATTCATTTTGTTTAAATGAACCTGAAATTTTATCTCGTGAAGAAAGGAAAACTTGATAGAGATTTCCTGTCATCAAACTCTAACTGAAGATTTCAAAAATAGCACACTTGTTAACTTTTGGCTGAACCGAAAAAAATAATTTAACGGTATTTCAAATAAAGCTATTAAATTTGCATTGCCTTTTCGCACAACCTATTTGTAAGAACAGGGATTTTTTTCGAAGTTCTGTTTGAAAAATAAGTAGAGAACATAATTAAAAGTGGTTCCTAATCTAGGATTAAAACTAAGTAAAATAAGACCAGACATAAAGAAAATTGATCTCTTATAAACAGGCCCAAATTTCGCACTAAATTTTAGAATTAAAGTATATATTCTAAAATTTATAAATTTAAATTTTGATAATTAAAATGGTAACCAATTTTTAATCTAATATTTTTATGTATGCATATTTAATATGAATACAAATGGCCAATAGGTTGCGCAGATGGCAAATATATATATATATTGTTACGAATTTGGTATTTAAAAAGCTAATGTTAGTCCAATTACAAATTAAATGATTTTATTTCTCGCGCAGTGCAGCGCGTGACGAATATTAAAAGAAAGCTAAGCCGTAAAATTGAAATTACAAGAGCGCGTGCATTAAATAAATAAATATCTCTTTTTGATTTCGAGAAAGTACTGGAAAATTCTAGCGCGTGATTTTAAAATCTTATAAAAGGAGGAAAACATCTCAGTTTGTAGTAGTTGCTTAGTTTGTTGTTGTTTAGAAAACTGCTCTTGTTGATTGTAGCGAATTCGCGGATTAGCGTTCTTTAGCTGTTTTTAATTGCGTTCTATTGGACATTTGAGTAGTTAAAAGATAACTACTGTGAGATATTGTAATACTGCATGATAATTTGAGAAAATTTAAGCATTTTTGTTGTGATAATAATAAATTTTTTTTTTGTTCATTTTTCATCGGACTTGTGCATTCATTTCATAACGAACCCGTACGCACGCAACAATTTTTGGTGTCAGGAGTGGGGTTTGAATGCCAATAACAAGAGCGATGGAAGAGCAATTAAGGCAGTTAATATCAGCCTTTGCCTCATTTAAAGAAGAAATTAAGGAAGAAATGAAATTGGGCCAGGAATCCGTTAAGGACGAAATGAAAGCCGTTCAAGCTGGTCAAGAAGAAATGAAAAGAGAAATTACTTGCATAATAGAAAATAAATTTGAAACTATGGAAGGCAGAATTGAAGCAGTTGAAAATAAAGTTGGACATATTGAAGAAAAGGTTTCTTCCGTAAAAGATCATATTGAAGAAAGAGTTTCTTCGGTGAAAGAAGAAATAGAAGAAAAAGTTTCTTCTGTAAAAGAACATATAGAAGGGAGAGTTTCTGCTGTGGAGGAACGAATTGAAGGAAGAGTTTGTGCCGTCCAACACCAAATCGAACAACAAATTGATGAGAGAGTTTCTGCAGTTGCCAAAGAAATGGATACTTTAAAGAAATTCGTAGCGTCGGCAGGGAGCAGGAGTGATGATTTTAAATTCTTACCAATGCCTGCTCGTCCACCTCTGAAGCTATCCACATATGATGGGAAGACCTCCTGGCAGGTGTATAAGACACAATTTTCTATCGTGGCGGATGCGAATGGATGGGATTCCCAAGCTAAGGCCTGTCATCTCGCCGCTTCTCTAAGAGCCGACGCAGCGGATATCCTTCAGACTCTTCCCGAAAACAAAAGGTTAGATTTCGAAGCTCTGTCCGGCGCCTTGGAGTTGCGCTTTGGGGAGAAGTGTTTAAAAGACTACAGCAGGCTCCAATTAAAATCTCGTCAACAGAAGCCTACCGAAACACTTCAGGAGCTCGCCGCGGATGTTGAAAGGCTGTCCCATCTCGCCTTTTCGGAATGCCCGACAGAAACAAGGGAAATCCTGTCCTTGCAATACTTTATCGACGGCATCCGAGATACTGAAATACAGAAAGCTCTACGAATGGCGGATGTAAAAGATTTAAAAAGTGCTCTAGTGTACGCCATGAAATTTGAGGCAGCCCAGCAAGCCACTCGTCGAGACCGCCACCCAGTCAGAGCTGCTCAAGTCCAGGAGCCAGGGGATCAAGTCACCGCTCGACTTGACGATTTAACTAGACAACTGAACGCCTTGAGACGGAATATTGGTGAGAAGAAACCGACCGTTAAGTGCTGGAACTGCGGTGCTGAAGGACACATACGACGAAACTGCAAAACACCCCAGGGTACTGATGTTAAGACCGCTTCTAACAAGCAGCAGGGAAACTAATTAGTGGCCATCTCGCGGGGCGGAGGTTGCCAGATAATGAAAAGCCCCCGTTTAAAGCGCTTCAGATTTCTGCAGTGAGAGGCGGCAGTAATGGACTTTTCATAATAGGACATATTAATGGAGTTCCGTGCAATATGACTATAGATACAGGAGCCAACGTCACCATCATCCGAAAAGATTTGGCTCAACAACTAGGAAACAAACTTATCTGGACGCCGCCCTGCGTTACCCTCCAGACTGTGTCCGGTGAGAAGATCGACATCGACGGAAAAGTAAATGTTAACATCACGTTTGGAAGTGCCGCTTACCATCACACGGCATATGTAGCAGAGATCACTGATTCTTGCATACTCGGATTGGACTTTCTAAGGAAATACAATTTTTACTTGGATTTTAAAAATAACGAATTGCACTCTACATCTGAGGACATAGCGTTATTTCTCGTTAATGATGAAGAAGTTAAATCTGTCCATAAAATCATAGCACAAGACTATATCACAATACCGGCAAGAACAGAAATTTTACTTCCTGGATCCATAGCCGAAAATAGAAATTTCCGCTACGGCATCATAGAATATCACAATAACTGTAATATCCCAAAAGGAGTACTAGTAGCCTCAACACTCGTCGACCTATCCAGAACGGTTATCCCGGTGAGAGTCGCCAATGTAACTGAAAAGTCGAGAGTTATTAAGAAAGGTGAAGTGGTTGCAACATGTACTCCAGTAACCAGCGTTGAAAGAAAGAGTAACATCCCAGAATCCGTGTCCTAAGAGAGCATTACATCGGAGTTATTGCAGAATGCACAATTAAACGATAAAGAGAAAAATGCTGCCGATCGCGTCATTAAAGATCTTCAAGTTGTTTTCTCCCGCTCGTCTTCTGACGTGGGTCGAACTAGTTTGACACAACATAGAATAGATACTGGCGATCATCCCCCAATCAAGCAATATCCAAGACGTCTACCGTTTGCTAAACAGGAAGAGGTGCGAACACTGTTAAAAGATATGGAAGAAGGCGATGTCATCGAGCCTTCAGCGAGTCCATGGGCATCTCCCATCGTTCTCGTCAGAAAGAAAGACGGCTCAACAAGATTTTGCGTTGACTATCGCCGGTTGAATGAGGTTACGAAGAAAGACAGTTACCCTCTTCCTAGAATTGATGACATTCTAGACACTCTTTCTGGAAGCAAGTGGTTCTCAACAATTGATTTAAAGAGTGGGTATTGGCAGGTAGAAATCCATCCTGAAGACCGAGAAAAGACGGCATTTACTACGGGACAAGGACTTTGGCAGTTCAAAGTGATGCCGTTTGGACTGTGTAATGCGCCGGCAACATTCGAACGTCTTATGGAGACTGTTTTGAAAGGCCTTTCCTACGAAGCCTGTCTGATATACCTGGACGATATCATCATCGTCGGAAAGAGTTTTGAAGAGCATCTAGAAAATCTTAGAAAGGTGCTTCAGAAACTGAAAGAGGCCAATCTGAAGCTGACTCCCGCTAAATGCAAATTGTTTCGAAAGGAAGTGACTTACTTGGGACATGTCATCTCTGCAGAAGGTGTGCGCACGGATCCTGAAAAGGTATCAGCGGTTAAATCCTGGACGCGTCCCGAAAATGTCCATCAGCTGAGAAGCTTCCTAGGGCTTTGCACCTACTATAGGAGATTCGTGAAGAACTTTTCTTCCATCGCAAGACCACTTCACAAGCTGACAGAGAGCAAGCAAAGATTCTTGTGGACAAAGGAATGCGAGGATGCATTTAACAACTTAAAGGAAGCTTTAACATCTGCTCCAATCCTGACGTATCCTCAGCTCGACAGACCATTTATTCTCGACACCGACGCGAGCAATGAAAGTGTCGGTGCTGTTTTGTCCCAAGAAATAGACGGCCAAGAACGTGTAGTAGCTTACTGGAGCAAGTGCCTGTCTAAACCGGAGAGGAATTACTGTGTCACAAGGAAAGAGTTGCTCGCCATAGTCAAAGCTGTAGAACATTTCCATCATTATCTATACGGGAGAAAATTCCTCCTCCGCACGGACCATGCCTCATTGGCCTGGCTTTTAAATTTCAAAAATCCTGAGGGTCAAATAGCCAGGTGGATACAGAGACTCCAAGAATATGACATCACTATCCGTCATCGTAAGGGATCATCACACGGAAACGCCGACGCCCTGTCTAGAAGACCTTGCCAAGAAAGCTGCCGATATTGTTCCAGGGTGGAAGCGAAATACGAGCTGCTGACTCCGGTCGCAAGACAAATTACAACATCAACATCGGCTGATCGAGACCCGTGGAGTGATGATGAAGTCAGGAAAGACCAGCTGGAAGACCGCGACATTAAACCCATACTTGATTTAATAGAGTCATCAAACAGAAAACCTACATGGCAGGACATTTCTATCTGTAGTCCTACAACAAAACAATACTGGGCACTCTGGGATTCACTTCACATTCGAAACGGCGTCTTATACCGGAAATTCGAGTCGGATGATGGGAAGACGTTCCGATGGCAACTGATACTTCCAAGATCCCGGATTCCTGATGTCCTCAAAGAACTACATAACAGCCCTACAGGAGGTCACTTTGGAATTATGAAGACCTTACAGAGAGTTCGTGAGCGCTTTTACTGGAATAATGCAAAGAATGACGTGCAAAAGTGGTGCCGATCTTGCGATGCCTGTGCAGGTCGGAAAGGACCGAGGAAACGCAGCCGAGGCAGACTGCAACGTTACAACGTAGGTGCGCCTTTTGAACGTATCGCCTTTGACATCCTGGGACCTCTGCCACGAACTGCTGATGGCAACAAATACATACTCGTTGTCATTGATTACTTCACCAAGTGGCCTGAAGCTTATCCTATTCCTGATCAAGAGGCAGTCACAGTATCTGAGGTAATGATACAGCACTGGATTTCCAGGTTCGGAGTGCCTCTTCAGTTACATTCCGATCAGGGAAGGAATTTTGCCTCGGCAGTAATCAAAGAACTATGCAAACTACTTGGCATTGACAAAACTCAAACGACGCCATTGCATCCCCAGTCGGACGGCATGGTAGAGAGGTTCAATCGAACCATCCTTAATAACCTCTCATTAGTGGTTTCCAGAAACCAACAGGACTGGGACAAGAAATTACCACTCTTTTTACTGGCTTATCGCAGTGCTGTCCACGAGACTACCGGCTATTCTCCATCACAGATGCTCTTCAGTCGTGACCTTCGTCTGCCTTGTGATCTATTGTTTGGCCGCCCTCCGGATGCTCCTTCATCGTCTGAGGAATATATTCAAGATCTCCAGGCCCGGTTTGAAGTGATGCACAATTTTGCACGAGAGCGAGTCAACTTGGCGACGGAGAAGATGAAGACCCGATACGACACAAGAGCTACTGAACATCAATTCCACGAAGGAGACAAGGTGTGGTTGTGGAATCCGACTCGACGGAAAGGACTTTGTCCGAAATTACAGTCACCTTGGGATGGGCCGTACACAGTCCTAAACAGGCTGAATGACGTCGTGGTTCGGATTCGTAAGTCTTCGAACTCTAAACCTAAAGTCGTTCATTACGACAGGTTAGCTCATTACTATGGCCATAGTACATAATGTAAATAATTGTAAATAGTATAAGACCATGGTCCATTTTGTTTTTAAATGTGTATTTGATTTGTTTTATGTATTGCATTTATTGTTCATGTTGTTTATTATTGTAATGTAATGCTTATTAATGCATTTATGCCACAGTTGTAAGTTTAGCTTCCTGTCCAGGGATTGTACTGCCCGGGACGTGCAGTCCTTGGGAAGGGGGCAGTGTTACGAATTTGGTATTTAAAAAGCTAATGTTAGTTCAATTACAAATTAAATGATTTTATTTCTCGCGCAGTGCAGCGCGTGACGAATATTAAAAGAAAGCTAAGCCGTAAAATTGAAATTACAAGATCGCGTGCATTAAATAAATAAATATCTCTTTTTGATTTCGAGAAAGTACTGGAAAATTCTAGCGCGTGATTTTAAAATCTTATAAAAGGAGGAAAACATCTCAGTTTGTAGTAGTTGCTTAGTTTGTTGTTGTTTAGAAAACTGCTCTTGTTGATTGTAGCGAATTCGCGGATTAGCGTTCTTTAGCTGTTTTTAATTGCGTTCTATTGGACATTTGAGTAGTTAAAAGATAACTACTGTGAGATATTGTAATACTGCATGATAATTTGAGAAAATTTAAGCATTTTTGTTGTGATAATAATAAATTTTTTTTTTGTTCATTTTTCATCGGACTTGTGCATTCATTTCATAACGAACCCGTACGCACGCAACAATATATTTAATTATTTCTATTGAGAAATTGAAAAATAATCATTGTAAAATGTAGTGGTGGTACTTAAGTATTTCAAATTTTGTTTAGATGGTACACGTTAATCAAAAGATTGAGAATCGCTGGTATAATCTAAACGTTAAGATATTTTCTAAAGAATGTTTATGTTCGATAAGAGATTTAGAAATAAAAATGATAATTGATTACTGTTAGGTAGGGTTTGGCTGCCGTCTAGATTTGAGAGTAGGCTGCTTTCATTGAGAATCTTTAAGGCTTTAATTAAATGCTTCTTTACGTTTGCTCTTGAAATGTAATGGTATAAGTTCGGACTCCCGGGCCAAAGCCATATCTCGATCGAACGCTTGGTAAGTGCAAAATAATTCGTGAGAGCACTGTATAAGGTAAATAGAAAAAGTTACACAGACAAAAAGCAATAATAAGCATTATTACTAGTTACTAGACTAATAATGATTAAATACAAGAATTGCATTTAATTATTAATAGTCTAACTTTTGGTGATTGCTTTTATAGCTAACTTTTGGTGATTATTTTTACGTGCACGTCAAAAATAATTTTCAGAGTTAGACGAACACCAATGAAAGTGACCAGTTTTTCTTGTAGAACATTAAAAAAAAAATGGTATTTAATATTATATCTCTAACGTAATAACCTGTATAAAAAAACCCAAGCTGGTAGTCTTACAGAGTCTTCACCATCATTTAAGTAGAAATCCAGTCTACTTTTCGCATTTAAGATTTAAATCTAATTGCGTCTAGATCGCAATATCACAATTTAATCCGAATCTTTAAATTTCCAATTTCAGTGTATTTGCTTCCCTCCTTACCTCCTTCCTAGTGTTTTTTTTTTTTTTTTTCTTGTATGAAGTAAAGGAGGTATTGTAATCACGAAAAATTTCGGGTATCATATCAACGAAAATAAACATTTTCACCGTTCCCGAATCCATTTGGACATTTTTAGTGTGAGGTCTATAAGTACTAACAAAATAAAGAACTTTTTTTTCCAAAACGGATTGTAAAATGGATTTGATTGGTATTTTGTTTTCATGACGTTTGTACGTACGAACGTACGTATGTATGTATCTCGCATACCTCGAAAACGATTAGCAGTATAACTTTGATATTTTGTATATGGAATTGTTATAACATCTAGTTGTTCACCTCCCATTTTTATTGCAATCGACAGTACCAAATATGTATAAATATGTAAGATATAACAAAATATGATAGCTGTTTTAAAAAATAATTGGCGACCTCAAAATCAACAATTCTAGATTTGGTGCTCTTTCCCTAAATTCATCTGTTCTCCCAAATTCGAGATCATTCCAAATTACATAACACTGCTTGAAAAAGGTAATTAAAACTAATATTGACCAATCATAGCTTAAAATACTTTCTGTACCTACATAGTATAAATGCGGCTTTGCGAGGAACTACGTCCCCTTTTTTCCTCTTGACTTCTGCTATGCAAACAACTCTGCGCCGCTTATGCTTTCCTGCCTGAAATGACGTAGTATCCCTCTATCTGCGTATATAAGTTAAATATAAAAGTATTCAAATATGAATGAAAAGTAAATTTGTCTGCCAAAGAGATGATTTGAGATGTGTAAAGATAAAGATGGTGATTCTCCAATTCAGTTTTGTTATCTGCTTCATCAAGTCTTCACCCTCAGCCTTGTCTACAGCCAGAAGTTAAAAGTACCGGATTGCTCATTTTAAATTACTACATATATATACAGGATGATTATAAATTGTTTTTACAAATTAAGAGAGGTGATAGTACTCATCCAGATGAGCAATAATTACATAAGAACATAGGGTCGCATTCAACCCTGAGAGGCAGAAAAGAGGAATATTAGGATTTCAACCTGAACTATTAACAGTGTTGGAAGAACGAATGAACGAGACCAAAAGTTTTACAATCAGTTTAGTGAAAAACTCACAGAGAGTGCACAAAACGGATAAAACCGAACACTTGGCTTTCGAGTGTTAATTCGACCTCAGACTTTGATGGCAAACATTCAAATGCACATCTTTGGTTAGCAAGGTCTCAACCTTGCAAACGATTGCAACAAGTTAATTATTTAAATTATTAAGGGGAAATTATTGGGGAGAACTGCTACCTTGATATAAAGTACCCAAGGTAGCAGTTTTTTCCCCGTTCGGCATTTTCTATCTTGTCCTCCTGGATTTGCTGTGCTACTCTCATTCTACTTGAAGCGTCCTTCTATGGGTTCTGACAGCCGGAACACAGCATGAACTTTTCATACTAATCTCGACATACATCGGAAGTTGAAGTTAGTTGATAATATTCAGTCCTTGATTAGATAATTAACTTGTTTCAATCGTCTTATTAGTCCAAAGGGGCTGTGTCCCTGAAGGACTATTTTTTTCTCGTTTTGTGATTTTGCGTTGGATCACTAGCAATCTTTAGCAATCTTGCTTTTAAGCAAGAAGAAAAGTCCTCATCACTATTTGGTTCACTATAAATGTCCGTTTCACTTTTCAAACTGTTGCCACCAATTGTTAGAGTCCTGCATTATATTTGAAGAAATTAAATAATGAAAAATCGGCATAAATATATGTATATTTCTCGCATTGTGATATAAAAACGGTACACAGAGCCATCGAATTTTGAATGACGTAATCCTATGCGAATATGAGCATGTGGAAGCCCAAATTTGAAATTTGGAATTTGTTTTATTAACGATTTCATATTTTGTGAAACTTTAACGAATTTTTGATTAGCAAACTCAAGGATTTGAAAGCGAGCAATGGTAACGTTGTACAGAAAAAAAAACATTTTTATCTCCAGCGCGCGAGACTCTGTATCAGAAATTCTAAAGACATGCTCAATTTAAAACTATTTTGCGATATTGCTTTTGAACTGAATTTTATGGTTTAAGTGCGAAAAACGTGATATTTAATAAATAAAGGTAACAAACAAAATGTGAAAAAAAAAAAAAAAAAAAAAACAACGCCCCTTTGGACGTAATTTAAAATCTGAAACCTTCCAGATTTTTTATCCTTTTTATTTATTGATTGCTGTCATTGGGAGGTTGAGCATATTTATACTTTTTTTATCTTAAGTAAGCTATTCAGAACCCATATTCTGGAGACATTATAAGACTGTTTGCAGTTTTTATTCAAGAGTAAGCTTTTCCATGACTGCAGAATGAAGACAAGTGACTTGAAACAAACTGCATACTATCTATTATTTGTATTTATGTGTGAGAATGGAAAGAAAACTCCTACATGACAGTTGTTTGAAATTTATATGTTCTTTCAGAACTCTGAATAATGGCTTAACCTTTTTATTATTTTACGTTTAGTGATACTTCCCTCAATATTTAAAGAAATCTGATGCAGACAGAAAGAAATGCTATTTTACATACGATAAGGGAGGAAGAACGAAGGAGATATTCAGAAATTAAAATTGAACACAGATATGCTGTAGTATTTGTAAACTACAGTATAGTAAGTAGTATTTGTAAACCTAAACAGTATTGATTAATTGATTATATTATCTCCTAAGTTTAATTAAAGTAGAATTATTTTAAAAGTGTGCATCCATACTGGTAAGTTATATTTTGAAAGATGTTTTGAAGTAATTTGAAAGCAAAATGTTAATAATGTTTTAACGGGGACTGGAGTTAAATCATCACGAAGAATAATATTACAATTGTAAAAGGAAAAATTAAAACATGTAATTATTGTCATTGATCGGAAATTAGTTGACTTTTCAAGGGGAACAAACCAACTCCCGTTCAATGAACAATAATTGATAAAAATACGTAAATATGAAAGTGTTTCGTCTTTACTCGAGTTATAAGTTAAAGCCAAACCGGCAATTCTAGTCAGGCCAAATATTTCCGCGAATAGTTGCTACTCAAAGAACTTATTCTCATGAAGCATTTTAGTCAATTCAATTTGGAGTAAAAATCAATTACTGTAGAGAAATCCTGTAAAACTCGAGTAACCGTCCCCGACACTATCATCTTTATGTATTTGAGTACTATATTATTTGTAGAAATTAAACATTGGAAATTGTCATTATGAAATCGAAATCAAAGTAAAGTTGAAATAAACATAGAAGATTATAAAAAAGATAAATAATGCAAACTTTGTAAAAACAAATCAAAGAAAACATAAAAATAATATAAAAATAATATAGAAAATAATATAAATAAGATCAGTGAATGTACATGAAGATATAAAGGCCATAAAGGTATTAAGTAACTTACATTCTTTCTAGTGGGGGAGTTGGCAAAGTGTTCTCTTCGTGTCTGACTCTGAAGTGTAGGGTGTCCGAAAATTCTTAGCGGCAGTAGGGGCTTAGAATAATATCAGTCGGTAAGACTTGGGTGAAGTAATTTATGGTAGTGGGTGGGACTTGGAATTCTTGAGGAATGTATTTTGTGGAGTTCTTATCTGAGAGAGACCGTCTGTTAAGATTTTTTTTAAAATACTAGTGAATGGAAATTAATTAATTTCTGGCTAATTGTCGTGTCGCAATGATTAAGAATTTAAGAAAGGAAAAAGGCATTTTCGCTGTCCAAGAGCTAGTAGACAGTCTAAAGGCAGGAAATAGGCCCATTTTTTTAGTAACAGTATAGTAACAGTATATGTCTGAAGACAATTAGCTTTTTACAATATATACAATTGAGTATATACAAATCTTTCAACTGACAGTCATCCAACTTATAGCGCCTTCTCAGGTTTAGGAATAAATTATCATATCCCTATCAGTTAAATGATTTAGAGTGAGTATTTAACGCCTGCTCTTTTAAGGCAATGGTTGATAAATTGAAAGGGAATTAGATTATTTTTGAGAATTTTGATAAGGATCAAAATTTCGCGTTGTAAATCTATTGTATCTGTGCATATAATTTTAATTCGTTGTATTTGATTAATTATAGTATTGTTAATTACTTTTTTGGATATGTTGGAGTTCCAATTTATTAATTTGTTAGTATTGAAATTGAAGTTTTTTGTTTTGTCAAAAAGTAAAATTTTTTTGTAGTTAATGATTTGAAGATCTAGAAAGTCTATGCTATTTTGTGAATTATTAGTTTTATTAAGTTTAAGACAATTCGGATAAATGTCGGAGTTTTCAATTTTACCAAAATTATTAATTGTAACTTAGTAACTAATTATTAATTGTAATTGGTAAAATTGAAAACTCCGACATTTATC
Source organism: Stegodyphus dumicola (assembly GCF_044657685.1). Lineage (NCBI taxonomy): Eukaryota > Metazoa > Arthropoda > Arachnida > Araneae > Eresidae > Stegodyphus > Stegodyphus dumicola. The sequence continues at coordinate 75,853,530 of NC_140772.1, read as the reverse complement.
CGAATTGTCTAACTTAATAAAAATTTCTACAAATAATATAGTACTCAAATACATAAAGATGATAGTGTCGGGGACGGTTACTCGAGTTTTACAGGATTTCTCTACAGTAATTGATTTTTACTCCAAATTGAATTGACTAAAATGCTTCATGAGAATAAGTTCTTTGAGTAGCAACTATTCGCGGAAATATTTGGCCTGACTAGAATTGCCGGTTTGGCTTTAACTTATAACTCGAGTAAAGACGAAACACTTTCATATTTACGTATTTTTATCAATTATTGTTCATTGAACGGGAGTTGGTTTGTTCCCCTTGAAAAGTCAACTAATTTCCGATCAATGACAATAATTACATGTTTTAATTTTTCCTTTTACAATTGTAATATTATTCTTCGTGATGATTTAACTCCAGTCCCCGTTAAAACATTATTAACATTTTGCTTTCAAATTACTTCAAAACATCTTTCAAAATATAACTTACCAGTATGGATGCACACTTTTAAAATAATTCTACTTTAATTAAACTTAGGAGATAATATAATCAATTAATCAATACTGTTTAGGAAACAAATTATTATTAACTAACTTTGCAGCAATTGCGCAAGTAATAATAACTTGTATTCGCACTAAATGGATTTAAGTTCATACAATATTTGTAAACCTAAATAGATTTTCTGTAATCTGTAATTTAAAGTGTGAATTGCAGTTTTGTCTTCCATATTTGGTAAAACATCTTCTGTCTGCAATGCTATATATGTTTCAAAAACTGAGTGAAACTTTGCCAAAATTTAAATCTATAAAAGTATACTTTGTTAATGGAAATTAAGTACGCTTCTGCAAACTCTTTTATTTAAATATCGAGACTGTATTGTGCGCTGGAGGCTCAGTTATGTTTCATTAGTTCACTTCTAAGATATCATATTTGCAAGAAGTCCATGCTGTGATTCTTAGTTACAGAAACTGAATCTTTATCACACTAATACGAGCGAATCTGCAAAGTCTTGCTTTAGGATTTCTTTTTAAAAATAATCAGTCATTTCGACATATTAATATGTACAACTAATTTATTTTTACAAGGTATCAGCTGACATATCTATTCATGAAAAGTTGAGTGGACTGTCATATTGAAATATCAAAGTGTTCAATCTTCCTAAAGACGAAAAGAAGCCAAAACGAAAATATAAAAGACAGTTATAGTAAAATAAAACCTTACGACCTTCAAGAAATGTCTTGCAAAAAGCACGAGAACGGTTTCTTCCAATTTATTTTAGTTTTAGCGCGTAGTAGCACGCCAAAAGTTATAATATAATATTCGATGCGTGTTGTATTCTAGCAAGCCATAACTTAAGACGGGCATCAGGACTTCTTGTGTTCTCAAAACTTTTAATTACATTATCTTTCCGTTTCATCACGAAAGAGAATTTTGGCCTGACTAACCGCTAAGTTTAACCTTATACTCAAAGAATTTGCATAGAAATGCATTTTGGGAGGTTGAGGTGATTCAAATATTTATTCGAAGGCATCACGAATGTTTTTCACACGACATTATTCTTCGTGATAGTACAGATTATCGTGAGCACTAGCATAAAGTAAGCTGAGTAGTTCCATAATTAACACAAAATTATTAATATATGGATTTCTGGAAAGAGTTAATCTTAGAATCCACCAAATTAGATTTTGTCCTAATTTAGCGAGCTTAACTAAGTCTAAAATTGTCGAAATAATGAATTCTATAATTATTTCATATTTAATTATTATAAATACATAAATAATCAAGAAACACGTTTATGGCAATTATACGTTTCTCTCATGATTCATATTTTAGAGCAGCATTTCTGAAACTGTGAGTCTTAAGGTAGCAAAGCGAAGTGTTTGGGTCACGAAAATTTAATCCAGACGCATGACTTTACAGAAACATTAGCTGTAGTCCTTCATTATCTTTACTTCAATATATTACATTTTCTGTGCAGTGCAATTATAAAATCATAATACTGGACAAGCTGAGCCGTAAATTGTATTTACATATTAAAAAAACACCACTAAGTACATCATAATAGTGGTTGCATTACAGTTTCAAAATGTAATTTATTTCATAGTGTAGTGATAAAAGTTTTCCAACATAATTCAGTTCTTCTGTTTCATCGCAACAAATATCGCAAGAGCAATAAATTATTGTATTCTATTGTTTTACTCGACTAAGGTTTGTATTTATTTCAATAATAATTATAAGAGCACCGACACTTTCATTGCTCGCATCGGTGTCGAGAATAAATGGTCTGTCGAAATGAGGATACGTCAAGATTAGAGAAGATGTTATAGCTTCCTTCAGGTTGTTAAATGCATCCTCACATTCTTTTGTCCATAAAAACTTTTGCTTGCTCTCTGTCAGCTTGTGAAGGGAGTCTTGCGATGGAAGAAAAGTTCTTTATGTATCCCCTATAGTAAATGCAAAGCCCTAGAATGCTTCTCAGCTGATGGACATTGTCGGGGTATCTCCAGTGTTTAATTGCTGACACTTTTTCAGGATCCGTACACACACCTTCAGTAAGGTAATTCACTTCCTCTTTGAATAATTTACACTTGGCGGGACTTAACTTTAGATTGGCTTCTTTCAGTTTCTGAAGCACCTTTCTAAGATTTTTTAGGTGTTCTTCAAAACTCTTCCCGACGATGATGCCATCCAGGTATATCAGACAGGATTCTTGGGAAAGATCGCTCAACACAGTCTCCAATTCGTATGTTGCCGGCACATTACATAATGCAAACGGCATCACTTTGAACTGCCAAAGTCCTTGCCCTGTAGTAATTGCCGTCTTTTCTCGGTCATCAGGATGTATCTGTACCTGCCAATATCCTCTTTTTAAATCAACGTTGATAACCACTTGCTTCCAGAGACAGTGCCCAGAATGTCGTCAATTCTAAGAACAGGGTAGCTGTCTTTCTACTTAACCTCGTGCAAACGGCAATAGTCAACGAAAAACTTAGTTGAACCGACTTTCTTCCTGACCAGGAGTGTGGGAGATGCTCATGGACTTGTTGAAGGCTCGATGACAACGCTTTCTTGCATTTTCTTTAGAGTTTTATAGAACTTTTCCTACCTCTTTCTGTTTAGCAATCGGTAGACGTCTTGGATGTTGCTTAATTGGCGAGTAATTCCCAGTATCGATTCTATGCTGTGTAAACTGGTTCGACCCTCGTCAGAAGACGAGCGGGAGAAAACATCTTGAAATTCTTGAATGAAATATTCCGCAGCATTCCTCTCTTCGTCACTTAATTGTGCATTTTGCAATAACTCCGATATAATACTCTCTGAAGACACGGATTCTGGAGTGTTACTGTTTCTTTTAACGGTGTTCAGTGGAGTACATGCTGCAACCACTTCTTCTTCCTTAATAATTCTCGCTTTGTCAGTTACATTGGCAACACTTATAGGGATATAACTGTCCTCGACAGGTCGACGAGTACTGAGGCTACTAGTACTCCATTTGGGCTCTCACAGTTCTTGGGATATTACATGACGCCGTAACGGAAATTGATATTTTCGGCTATGGATCCAGGAAGTAAATATTCTGGTCTTGTTGGCATTGTGATGTCGTATTGAGCTGTGATTTTGTGGAAATTTCCGTCTATGGATCCAGGAAGTAAATATTCTGGTCTTGTTGGTATTGTGATGTCGTCTTGAGCTGTGATTTTGTGGATAGATTTAACTCCTTCATCATTAATTCTAAATAGGGCTATGTCCTCAGAGGCAGAATACAGTTCGTTATTTTTAAAGTGCAAGGAGAAATTGTATTTTCTTAGAAGGTCCGATCCGAGTATGGAAGGATCTGTAATATCTGCCACTTATGCCGTGTGATGGTAGGCGGCAATTCCAAACGTGATGCTAGCGTTTACTTTTCCATCAATATCGATTTCATTACCGGACATAATCTGGAGTGTAACGCAGGGCGGCGTCCAGATGAGTTTATATTTCAATTGCTGAGATAAATCTTTTCGAATGTTGGTAACAATGGCTCCTGTATCGATGGTCATATTGCAAGGAATTCCATTAATATGTCCTATAGTGGAAAGTCCATTATTGCCGCCACTCATTGTAGAAATCTGAAGCGTTTTAAACTGGGACTTTTCCTTATCTCTCAAATTCCGCCCCGCGAGATGGCCACTAATTAGCTTCCCTCCTTTTTTGTTAGCAGTGGTCTTAATTTTCGTGACCTGGAGTGTTCTGCAGGTTTTTCGTACGTGGCCTTCAGCACCGCAGTTCCAGCACTTTAGTTTAGTTCGCTAATATTCCGTCGCAAGGCATTGAGTTGTCTGGTTCAATCACCTAGACTAACAGTTATTTGATCCACTGGGTCATGGACATGAGCAGATCTGATTGGGTAGTGGTCTCTTCGAGATGCCTGCTGGGCTGCCTTGAATTTCTTGGCGTATACTAGAAATTTTCAAATCTTTGACACCCGCCATTCTCAGAGCTCTCTGTATTTTAGGATCTCGGATGCCGTCGAAATGAAGTACTGCAGGGACAGGTTTTCCCTCGTTTCTGTCGGGCACTCCGAAAAGGCGACATAAGACAAGCTTTCAGCATCCGTGGCGAACTCCTGGAGTGTTTCCGGGAGCTTCTGTTGACGGTATTTTAATTAATGCCTGCTGTAATCTTTTAAACCTTTCTCCCCAATGCGCAGCTCCAACTCGCCGAATAGAAATTCAAAATCTAGCCTTTGGTTTTCTAGGAAGAGTCTGATGGATAACCACTACGTCTGGTCTCAGAGAAGCGGCGAGATGATAGACCTTATCTTTGGAATCCCATCCATTCCCTTCCGCCACTACAGAAAACTGTGTCTTATATACTTGCCAGGAAGTCATATGTGGATAACTTGACAGAGGTACGATAAGGCATGGGTAAAAATTTAAAACCATCAATATTGCTCCCTGCCGTCGCTATGAATTTCTTCAAAGTATCAATTTTTTTTTTCGACCGCAGAAACTCTATCGTCAGTTTGTTGTTTCTATGTGTTCAACTCTAATTTCAACAGCGCCTATTCTGCCTTCCATAGCCTCAAATTTATTTTCTATTATGCAGATAATTTCTCTTTCCATTTTTTCTTGACGTGCTTCAATCTTTTTTGACCAGCTTCCATCTTTTTCTTAAGAGCTTTCATCTCCCCTTTAACGGATTCTTGGCCAGCTATCATCTCTTCCTTAACGGAGACGGCGTCTTCCATTTTTTTCTTGGGTGGCAGCAAATGCAGTCATCAACTGTCTTAGTCGCTCATTCATCGCTCTTGTAAAAGGCATTCAACCCTACTCCTGACACCGAAATGTGTTGCGTGCGTACGGGTTCGTAATAGATTGAGTGCGCAAGTCCGATAACAGGCTAAGAACATTTATTTTTATCAAAAGAAATATGTCAGAACTCTGGAATTTTCCACAGAAATATTCATACAAGTGTTCACAGTATCACACAGTGTAGTTACACTTCAAACTACTAACAACTTTAAACTCAACGCAATGCAAAGCGTATCTAAAGAAAAAGCTAGCTCCGATTTATTTCATTTCACGCGTAACTACAACTCACAACAACAATAACTAAGCAACTGAGACCAGATGCTCTCTCTTCGGCCTTTAATAGATTTCAACCGGCCGCAAGATATTTCTAGTACTTTCTGCTTCTCAAAATTACTGGAAAACAATAAGAGGATGGAATTACAGTTACAACTTACATAGGGGTCAATTACGTTTATTTAATTTCAATACTTATTTTCGAGATACCCATTTAATGAATGTTAAATGCATGTGCTCTTGTATTCTTATCTTTCTGGCATAGCTTTCTCTTAAAATTTGTATCACGCTGTATTATACAGAAAAATACAATTTTTCTTATAATTTTACTAAAATTACCTATCTAAGTACAAAATTCATAACAACATTATCTGTCATCTAACAACGCGAAGAAATAGACATCATTTTGGGGCTTGTGCTTCTGTTATAGAAAATTCATTAAAGATTATGCTCACCTAACACAGCTCTTATAAAATAATAATAATAATAATAATAATAATAATAAAACTAGATGTACTTGTTTGACGAAATCGAAAGCTTCTTTTGAGAAACTTAATGCGGCGTTAATTCAGGCCTCGTTTTGAAATTTCCTAAAGCAGGCTGCAAATTAGCAATTGCCGCAGATGCATCTGATTTCGTGGTAACCGTCGTGCTTATACAAGACGGAAAACCGATAGCATATTTTAGCAAAACATTTAATCCAACTCAAATAAATTATACTGCTATCTACTGGAAAACACTAGCATTCCAGTTCTCCGTTCAACAATTTCGAGTTTATTTTGGTAAGACCGCTTTTACCTTGTCTACTGACCAGGTGTGCATCGTAAGTGTGAGTTCTGGGAAAAATTTGTTGCTCAGTTTCATAAGAGGGATCGTAATCGACCGGCACGCGGTTTCACGAAGAAATTAAATTTCCCAAAACTTCAATGACAATAATGTACGTTCCTGATTTGAATGTCAAAATGGTACTTTATACCTGCATTTATATACTTTTAATACATTGCCTTAGGGCGACTGGAGTTTTTAGGAGACCCAATCGCCAAATCCTGGGAGAGGAGAATCTTCATCCAATATCCTTTTAGTTCGGGCGCCATTAAACTAAAAGGGTGTTGGATTCCTAAGTGTTCTTAAGTGTTTTAATCTAAAATTGAGGAATCTTAAGAACTGATAAGCGAATAATCGCTTGAGTTCGTGAGACAGAGAACAAAACGTAAGAAGGGTGAAATTACCCTATATTATTCCAGTAAGTTTTAACAGATGACTCCTTTTTTGGAGTTACAATAAAGCCTCCACACGAGCTTGAGCTTAGGAAACTAAGAACTAAAACTTAACTAAACTAAAAATATATAGCCGAAGCTATCAAGATTCTAACAGAATTGGCCCCTTAACGCTAACTAACAGCGAAGCTATCAAGGGCCTAAAGTACGGCCGAGCGTAGTAATAGCTTAAGAGAGAGAGAATAGCCTGAAAAGGCGAACGCACGCTAGTCAGAATCACTGGCTCTCTAAAGAAGTCAGTAGAGCTTCACAGTTAAATACTCCTCCTCATTTGCATTCAAAAGCTAATCTAAAAATACGTTCTGGCAGGAAGTTTGTAAGCTTGAAATTAAGAAGAGATAGGAAAGTAACTTAAAATTTAACTGTTAGATAAATAAACATAATCCTTACAACGTCACAAAAGTACTCTAAGCTGTATATATACGACCTTGCTGGTCACAGAGTTTAAAAAGAGTTTGAAATTTGAAGAACACAATTTAAAAATTAGACATATTCCGGGAAAAGAAAATGTCGCGGTATATAATCTATCAGGGATTAAACCAGATGACGAGAAGAAAGAATTTAACCTTCGAAGTTGACTTCAAAAATTAGATTCAGGAGAAACAATTATTTCAAAACTGCTAGTAGACCCAAAATAAAAAAAATAAAAAAAAATATAATAAAATCTACTCTTATTTGAATGATTTTGATCACTTTGAACATCCTGACATAACTGGAATTCAGAACAGGGCTGCCAACTGTGAAATCATTGATAACCTTCTGTTCTATTCGAAAGGAACAAATAAGAGTAATGAATTACAACCGGTTATCTCAGCAACGTTACGATTAAGTATTTTGCATTAATCGAATGATTCCGCTTGATCAGGCAATTTCGAGATAATTAAAACAGTGAAGAGATTAAAGGAAGCTGTTTATTTTCCACAGGTACAAAGAATTGAAATAGAGAATGTCAAGTCAGCCGAGCTGGACGGTGTAAATTTTGTTTTCGATTTCGTTTTCTATTTCCATTGACGTTTTCTTTCAGCTACGACGTGGAGCTTTTAATTGCATAATATTATTTCATATAAACTTGTGATACCAAGTATTAAATAATAAAGCATCTTTTTTTCCATTTCTTTCAAGTTCTTTCAATAAAAAAATTATATTCGTTTACTTGCTGTACTTTGAAAAAGCGTAAAATTATAACTCTGTAAATTAAAAATGTGCTGCACATAATAGATTTATGTATAAATATTTAAAAAATCATATATTTTATTTCGTAGTTTGTTGGACTAAGGAATTCGTTTAAAAACAAATTAAAATTTCAGTACTACTTGATTTTCTCGGCTTCCGCGGTAAACCACCAAATTATGTAAAAAAACGTGCTTTCACTTCTATTTGCCGAATCTGACGAAACGTTTGATAGCCTAATCATCCATTTTCTATTTAAACATTAGTAAAAAAATCTTGACAATTTTTAATTATGAATGAGGAGCATGCCGTATCGTATTTCCAGGAGAAAATTTATATTACCTCTCAGTCGAATATGCGTAAATGGCCACGAAATGAAACTATATGTAAACAAAAGTATGTGGTGACAACGTGAAAAGTTGCGAACACAAAAAGAGTATTCGATTGGACAATTTGGTTAGTGATTCCAGGATACCAAACCTAACAGCGTTGCATTTCATCTATATTTGGGCAGAGGAACTAACGTCACTTAAATGGTGCGACAAACAGCTCAACATCGGTCAAAGTAGCACGACTGATCGGAACAATTTTATGAACGAGGTTTGTTCGTTAGATTTACTACGACAATCTGATGGACGAATAGGTGGCCCTGGAAAAATAGTTGAAATTGACGAGAATTTGTTCGTGTGGTGAAAAAGCAACGCTAGCAGGATACTTCCTCAATAGCTTATATTCTGTGGGTTATGCTGTGAAAGCAGCAAATGCTTCCTTGTTCAAGTTACAGTCGGAAGCAAGCACACTGATGTCAACGATTATAGACCGCGTATTGGAAAGTAATATATTTAGATTGTTGGCAAGTCTATAAAACAGACGAGCTTGAAAAGGCTGGTTACAGCCATTTAACTGTGAATCACACATTTAACTGTGAATCACACATAAAACTTGTTGATCTAACAACGAGTGCTCACACCCAAAATGTGGAAAGAAAATGCCGAAACAAAAAGCAAAAGAGCACGGTTCGGGATCATCTAAAGCCGAATCTTTCTGAATTCATGTGCAAAAATCCTCTGGGAAAGATATGCCTTGGATGCCATGTTAAAACTAGTCATGGAGATATGAAAGCCGCAAATTATATGCGAGTAGTTTGCACTTGACGATAATCATGGCGCCATTTTGGTAACGGGGGTTATGAAAATCAAGTAGCACTAAAATTTCTTTTAAAAGCTGATAAGCTGATGTTCAAGGTTCAAGGCACTCACTGTGTTGCCTTGAACCTATTATTAATTATGTATTTACAGTGCACTAAAACTTGATTCGATATGTGAAATATGAAATGGATTAATGCAAAATTACTATCTACTTTACACAAAATTAGGCTAGTATATGAACATGTCTGATATTTCATGAATTATTAAGAATATGCTAAAAATTTCAGTTATGCGGGAAAAAACGAAATTTGTTCTATTACCGATTTTTCGAAGGAAACGCTTGTCGGCCGTTGACATACAGTTTACATTTACGTATCGTGCAATAATACTTGAGTTGCAATAAAAAAAAAACAAAAAAGGCTATGCAACAATGTCACTTCGGCAAACTAATTCACCTAAGCATTCTTTACTGCTAACCATCAAAATCTGGTATTTAAATCGGTAACTAAAATAATAATAATAATTTACGGGAGATCTGCCAAATGACTGCATCGGAATGTATTCGTGCTTCGAGGTTTTCTTATTATGGTCTCTTCCACGCTATATATCGTGATTCTCTGTTGCACAAAATGCATGGCTTATTACAGCAAAATCATATTATTCGCAATCAGATGTCGGAATTGCTATTAATGGAGGGATTGCATTAGCCGTTCTCTTTGTTAAGTAAAATAAACCTATTAGTGGCATTTTCCCTGCGGGCTTATTTATTTTCTATTTTTTGTCTACGTAAAACGGCATATTGATTAATTATAAATCAATGTTTAAAGTGCAGTAAGAATAAACACTTTTAGAGTAAAATCCTTGCTAAAAACAACATGTAAAAGTCAATATAAATTACCTAGTAGAAATAATATGCCATAACATTCAAAATATAACGGAAGTTTTACTGCGCAGAAAAGTACGATTTAAGTTTTTAAATCATATATCTACTTTAAAAAATTCACAAAACAAAAATATGAAGTCAAACTTTATTAAATACAGTAAAATATAATTGTGTGTGATATTCATAACAAATAAATTCGAAATTTGGACTGATATTTATTTCCTTTTTCATAAAATTAAGATAAGTTAATATATGTAGCATTAGCATATGGCAGGACTAGAATTTAGTTATATGTTTTAACCGTTTATTTACGTATATTCTCAGTTAGGACTCAAAAGAATTATTTAAATTATTTTTTAAATTTTACTTAATAAATGATAAATGATTACTTAATAAATGATTTATATCCATTACTTCTTCTTTCAAAAAATCAGAACTGATTTTTTGAAACAGTTTCTCTCTATAAGTATCATTATTTATTATACATCTATTTTATATCTAAGATTCTGAACATTCTAATTTCTCAATACAGAAATCCCAGGAAAGAAATCAAATAAATTTAAAATTCAAAACAAAATTACCTTGTAATTACGTAATGACACTGTAGAAGTTAGATTTATTTATTACTTAAAATCTTTCACTAATGAATTTGATTTGTAAAATAGAAATATGTCTACTATAAAGTATGTATGAGCTAGACATGAGGGTTGAAATGGCAAAGTAATAAAAAAAATGACGACAAACTATTTGTCATCGTAAAAATTGTAATTTTCGGTTGGCGATATAGTAAGATGTATAAAAAAATTAAGCATAATTGAAATCGAGTAAACCGTTAAATATAAATTTAACGATAAAAGTCTAATTACTTTTACTTTCAAATTCAGAAAATGAGTATTTCCCATTTACGTTTTGAATCTGATTATGTTTCCAAAATTGTGATCCTTAAAATTGTAAGAGACTACCTTAAAATTGAAAGAGATGCAGCAAAGTACATTTGCTGGAAATCTCGAACTTTAAAATGTCAAACATTTTCGCCCATGTGTGAATATAAACGATAAATTTGCCCCTGTTCTCTTTTTCATATAGTTTTTAATGTTTTCTACTTTGAGTAAATTAAGAACCATCTAAATACGTTTTGGTGCTTTAGGTAGAACATGTAAATCAACATGTTATGTTGTTAATAGGCACAACATGGGTATCATGATTATTCTGACTGTTACTTCCATGTGCGTTTCCATTTCTCACGATTAGTAAATACAGTTCTTTTGTAGGATCACGTCTTGCACCATTCACTGTGTCTCTTTTGCAACAGCAGTTGCCTCAGAGATTGAGCTTCTTCTCTGAGCGTTGCGATTTGTGCTCGTAAGATAGCATTTTCTTTCTCTAAGAAACATGCCCTCAGTGCAATCTCATCTTCCCGCGCTTTTCGAGCGTCGCGTGATTTTTTAGCCGCCATATTGTTTCTTTTCCGTCTTTCAAAGTATTTATCGTCCTTTTGTTCATCTGGAATTGGCCTCTTCTCACTTCGAGGACGACGAGGTAAAGTTGAAGCAAGAGCTCTTGAAATGACTGGGGAAGCTGCAATTATGAAAAAAGTCACATTAATTTAAGGGTTCTATTATGTTTCATTCATATATGATCTAATAAATAATAATTTAGCATGTCATTCTTAAAAATATTTCAGTTATTTACATATATATATATGAAACCTAAATATTAAGCAGAATTTAATACAGAGAGCTTTATAAACTAGTCATAAGCAACTTTTCAAGATATTTTAATTTCGTAATAAAATCCAAGCATTATTCCTTTAGAGTTGTTAAATTTAGGTGTTAAATAGAAAAATAAAGTAAATTTTATTTTCAAATTAAGTACTCTTGCAACCATAATTTCATAGTACGCGTTTAAAAATATTTTTATCTTCATTATTAAGAAATGATGAATCTCTACATGCGTCCGTCGACTTGTTTGAAATTTGGAGGCACCTAGAATCACCAGATTTAAACACATAATGTCCTGCACTCGGAAATGTGCATCTCCAAGCCCACATTTTTTAATTTCGAATTTCTTAAACTTTGTTCTAAACTTTGTGAAATTTTAATGAATATTTCGTCAACAAAGTCAGTGATTAAAGCAATTTTTAACTACCTGCAGAAATAATATACTTTTATCTTTAAATGCGCATTTGCTGCTCTTCGGCAAAGTGTTAAATATTATTTATTTCAAATTTTATAAAAAAACTCCAATGATTTTAAAACTATGTTTTGTTGCTTCTCGAAATAAAATGCTTTCATCTTCTATATGAAAGTACACTGCTATTCAGTGAAGCATTAATTATTTAATTATCTTTCAACTTTTCTTTTTCTGCTCTTGATTAATACACTAAGTGATTTGAAAGAAAAAGACGTAGTTCTTACTAATTTTTTAAACTTTTTTTTAAGTATGCGTCTGATTTTTTTAAAAAAGAATCGTATTAAATCATGATATATCTAATTACTAATTGTTAAAAGTATTAAAGCTATATTTTATTTATAAAATTGTTTTAATGTCAAATAGTTTGTAATTGATATAAATATTGTCATGAAGAGTTTAGATTCAATTGTTTTGCTAAGTAGACCGATGCTGCTAACCCTTAAGAAAATTCTTTAGTAAGGGCTTATTGTTGGTAACCGTTTAGCAGGGACCTTGATTTCGAAGACAACAAGTCTGACTGGGTTCTCAGAAGCAGACATATCAAAGGGTTTTCAAAAGTTGGAATCAGAACCCACAGCCTTTCTCTAGAAGACGTAACTGTGGTTCGAGCACAGTTTTCCAAAAGTGTGATCAGCGTCGTCTCCGATGAATGTACGGCAGAACAGGGACTCTACTATGCTTGAACTGAAACAGATCGTCAACCAAAGCTCTTCTCAAGAGATTTCAGCTCGAGCCATGCGCAGAGAAATATAGAGGATAGGAATGTATAGTCGGGTGCCTGTGAGAAAACCATTCATTTCTGCCCCACATGCAAGATTTCATTTGCAGTGGTGTTGGGAAAGAAGACACTGTTCATCTGAGGATTCGAAACGGATAATGTGGCCTCATGAATCACGCTACACCTTATTTTGCACTGATGGAAGACGTCGAATTTGAGAAGAACTCCATGAAGCCATGAATCTGTCTTCCCTTACTCGCACTCTGTAAGGGTCTGGTGAGAGTATCATGATGTGAAGCATGTTCTGATGGCATAGAAGTGGTGTCCAGGTGCTCTTCGAGGGTAAACGAACAGCCATGAGATACCTAGATATACTGGCAGATTAAGTGCACCCTGCAATGTTGCATCTTTACCCTGATGGCGACGGATACTTCATGGAGGATAATGAAATTATATATCATGCCAAAAGTGTTCAAAATTGGTTCGCTGAATATCAGTCTTACTTTCAACATCTTCCCTGGCCACCATATAGCCTGGATCTTAACCCCATAGAAAATGTCTGAGATATGGTGGAAAGACGCATCCGACAACACTTTGCTCTTCCATCTAATTTACAATATCTAAAAAGTTGCATAGCCAAAGCATGGAATTCTCTGTATGTAAATGCACTCCAGAAGCATGTAGACTCGATGCTCATACCAATCAGAGCAGTTATCCATGGAAAGGATGGTCCAATAAAATATTGATCTTGGGTTTCTAATTCATTAGCCAGTGTGTGTAAAATACTTTAAATAATTTTTTTCATTCCGACTCTTTTCAAAATATTATCTATAAAGAAGAGCGCCTGTTTGTTTGTGTAATTCATACACATCTGCAGTTTTATTCCCATATTGATTAAATTTCCCCCACTTGACCTCCAAACCAAGACAAAGTCACTGGTAGACACACAATTTCAAAAAGCCATGCCACTTGGACCACATCAGGACGTCTTACGTGCATGTCATCCATATTAGTTTCAGGTTTCTATTGTTATGTTCTCATTATCATTGAAAGTCATTAATGCTAAGCAGGTTTATTAGTAATTTATAATAAAGCGTTTATATTTTTTACAAAAAATAAATATTAATATTTCTATGCAGTTCTAATTTTGAAATTAGGTTACCCATCTTAGGTTCACGTTGCCGTTGTTGCGTGTTCTCGCTATGAGGTTTTTAATAAAACAATTTAATGGCGATGTGCTCATTTACTCTTTAGATCGGTGTAGTTCTGGAAAGTTTTCTGAATTTTCCAAAGCCGTGTAGAATCTTTAAAGCAGAATTTAAGTACTCAATCTATCAATTTTTCACGAATATTTCGAAAACGGTGAAGAACTCAAACAGAGTGGATGTTGATTTTCCGAAAGTTCATTTTCGAAAAAGAGGCCTAGTCGATAACAAAGCAACATCCGTTCATATTAAATTCGTTACATAAAGCAGTATTAATTGTAGACCGTTCTATAATTTTATTTGAGCTTGGTAAAATTTTGCGCAATTTACCTTGAACCAAAATAAGGGGATAATCACTGGCCACCTGAGATTTCAAAAAATCTACCCTGATCCCCTTAAATGAAGTCTCTTCATTCTGCGTAAAGTTCGAGCAATGCCGGGTACTTCAGCTAGTTAAGAATACATTAAAGAAATTGTAAAGTGAGCTGTAGTGTTCACTACAGCTAATTGTATAATATCTGTTGCACCTAAAATTTAGAATCGTTGAACTGAAAAGATTGGTTAAATTAATGTATGAAAGAAAAAGCAACATTTAAGTTATTATTAGAATCCTTAACATTTTTTGTAAAATTGCAGTAGTTGGACTCTGTGAAACGACATTACCTGGAATTTTCAATAAAATAATTATACATTTTTTTTTTTCATTTTTACTATTTTAAGCTACCCGCGCAAGCATCTAGTTTACTTAAAGCTTCGTATTGAAATTTGTTTTCTTTACTTTGCAAATACTTAGATATCACATTTTAACTGTAATAGTTTTGGCTCCGTAAAATTTTCCACGTATGGCACTTTCTTATCAAAGGACTTATTCTTATAAACTTTCTTAATTAATTTTATTTTTCTGTTAAGAAATTTCTTCACATAAAATTTACTACTCATTCATTCCAAAATAAACAAAGAGAATTTTACTAATTACAAATTACGGATTCCAAAATGAAATTCTTTATAGTAATCTTAATAGCTTACATTTCAACCTTACAATCCATCTCACATCAGCATAAAAAATGTTTCGTGTTATTAAAAAACCTATGCAATAGAATTCAGCCAAGTCTATGCTTTTAGTTAAGATTGCCGTCATGAAATTTAAGGTATCTGAAATTACGTCATTTGCAGTGAAAATTGGTTCGTTTTATATAATCATTGTTTTCTTTACTGTTTATTTAAGTGAGATGAGAGCACTTTGCTCAGCTGTACTATCAGGATACGAGAAAATCTCTGTGACTATGTGAATGCTATGAGTAGTCAGTAGCTGATTACTGAAGGATTCTCTCAACCATCAAAGATTTCTGTGTTAATAGAATACTACAGTAAAGATTTTTATCTATCCAAAATCAAATTTTGAATCTCTCTTTGTTCAGATAAAAGATTTGATCAGTAAGCTATTTTAAGAGACGGTAAAAATTTGAAATTTTTCACTTTAACACTTTCTTGGTTATCGATGTACCAGCCATGCTTCACTATGTTAACCACAACGCGATTTGAAGGTACTAAGATAATAATTCTAAAATAAAATTTTAACTGTCAGAGTGCTTTTACTAAGCGGTTTTCTTTTTTTGTTGTTGTTGTTACAAATACGAATCAGATACTGCTTCCATTCTATGAGACCTAAGATCTTTCATTTATCATTCGGGCTTCTTCTGAAATGACATACCAGTTTTTTACTGTGGCCAGACGATTTCATTAACGCGGCCTATTCGCCCGCTATCGAGTGCTGCATTTCAGTGACAGCATTCTATTGGCGGCCCAGTTTAGGTTGGTACAGTGAACACAAAGACCGGATACCTCATCAGTGGAGTCACGTCCTCATTACTGATGAGAGTCGTTTCATTTTGACAAATGATTCTCGGAGCCATTTGATATGGAGAGAGAAAAAGGCACACTTTCATCCCTCTAACAGCAGGGAAAAAGACCATTTCAGTTCCCGTGGCATGCTTTCATTGGAAGGCATTATGATGAACAGAGGAATGGAGCTCCCCATTTTCAACAGAGACTCACTTACCCAGGACCATTACTGTGATGAAGTTATCCACCCCCCATGTACGTCTTTTCCTGGCTGCCACTGGTCTCGATTTTGTTTTTATGGATGACAATGCACAGCCACACAGGACTGATGCTATTCAGGAACTCCTGGAAAGCGAAGATATCGTCAGAATAGACTGGTCAGCAAGCTTCACTGTTTTAAATCCCATTGTGGGATATTTCAAGAAGATTCCTGGTGCCATGACCTAACCCTCCAGAGAACACCATAAAACTGAATGCCTGTTAATGTTAATGAAACAAATGCTTGTTAACAAAAAAAAAAAATCCCATAATAAGGCTGTTTGGTTTGGTAGTCTTCCTCTTGGTAAGACATTTTTTGTACCAACGTCATTCTATCAATAAAGCCTTTTTTTCTGTTCATTCTGTACTGTACGGGCGTCCTATTAAATTTTTACTACTATATATTCCTCATCCTTTAAGTACTACTTTGTTACACTGTAGTATGAATTCCCACCCTTTTCCGGAATTACGTTCCAAATCAGAAACGTTGCTTAAGTTTTGTTCTCTGTGCTATTGATATACCGTTATAAATAGGCATTTCTAAAGTTCCCTTTGATAAGTAACATATACGAATTTAACAGCTATAAAAATATTTCTTAAAAAATTATATGTTTAATTAATTTATTACTTCTAGGTCGACATTAAAGAGTTAGGTAATAAAAAGAAAGATTTATGATCCTAAAGTCAGAGAACAGCTCTGTGCACATGTACGTTCAATGGCAATTTTTAACTCACAGAATGTTATAGTTGAATAATAGGTTAATTGTTTACAGCATGAATATTTGAAAAAATATAAGTCTACATCTAGTAATATTGCTACTTAATTGCAAGAGAAAACTTATCTGTGATATTTGCTGCAAAGGATAAATTCTAGCCACTAAGAAAAAGATACAAAATCTTGAAAGAATATTTTCCGTGCATTCGTATTTGTCCTGGACTTAACGCCATACCTCAGATGCAGAAGTGAATTTCAATGAGCTATTTTTAAATAATTCAACATCTACTTGATATTCGAGTAACGTTAACTGATGCAAGAAATGTAAGTTCGTTATGCATTATGACAGGCGCATGGTAGCGAGTTTTTGAGATAATTCGTTTTTATATCTTCTACGTGCGTTTCCTTTTAAACACGAAATACAAAGATAGGTATAAAAGGGGTGATATCACGTACCTACTTTCCAAATCGTAATAAAACTTACTCCAGAAATTGAAAGATGCGTGTTATGGTGGAATTTGAGACTCTTAGAAAAACATGCGAAAGGAAAAAGTGATCCAAGAGAAAAAGTAGTACCCCCCCCTCCATTTTCTAATTTGTTTCTCCGCCTTTGCTCTGGCTTTCACGCACGCAAGTATATATAATACCTATTTGTGTGAGTTGTATTACTTATCAATGGATACATACATACATATATATATATTCGTGTGTTTAAGATGAAATTTTAACTTTAATACTCTCTAAAGTCCCCTTTTTAATTTGATTCCTTCTTTTAATTAATAATTCCCTTTCTTTTCCAAAATTATAAAAATGCTTAGAATAAATCTTTCTAATCTGTGTCATCCTAAAATTTAGACTTATTATAGTGGCAAAAGTAATAAGAAGCCTACAATGAAGAATTTAGAATTTATTACATTATTTTTTTTAATTCTAAGTCCCTGGGTTGTCTTTCCGTTCTCGCAATTCAATGCAATTACATTTATTCAGCAGGCATATAATGCATCATCAATAATTAGAGTTTCCATTTCCTTTTGAATAGTTTTGATATAAAACAAATAATTCACTAATAACGCTTATTATAAATGCAGAATTATGTAGAAATAAAATGGAAAAATTTGAATTCTGTACGATAGCATAAAAAGACGTACTATTAATAATATGTAATTACGGTTACATCGATAAAGTGGCATCGAGTAATTGCGGTCAGGACTACATCGAGAAAGAAATCTTGGAATGATGCAAAAAGTTGATAAAAAAGTAATTGAAGTTGTTTTTCTGTTTCAGATTCGTAATAATGGAAAATTTTACTTTCTAAATTCTTAAACGTAACCAAATTATCTTTCTAAATTCTTAATCATAAATTGTTTTAGTTGTTTATGTCTTTGTCTTTTATAACACATAGACTTCAAAGTCTGTGCGGGAAATCTACACTGGTGTAAAAGTTAAGCATATTTCGTAAAATGGAGGAGAATGTGAGTAAATATTAATTAAATTGTTCAAAATCACTTGTGAGTAATCATTGTTTGAAGGTGAAACAGTGTACCTATGCAAAACATTTAAGTCGACGTCATCATGATCAAAACCTGTTCGCAAGTCAGAAAGAGTATAAAACCGTTTCATGTGCCTACGTAGCATGTTATGTACAATTGTTGTGCTGAAGAGGGAGCTAAATCATCAAAAAGGCCGAAGGATGACAGAGAGATGCCAACTGAACATGTTTTTGAAAGGAAGTATTTTGAAATGCTGAAATGTGGACGATCTCAAATTCTCAATGTGCCTCAGCGTGTGATCTCAAAACTGTGGTAGAGGTGTCACAGTACGAGAGATGTTACTCAACGACCAGTAACAAGTTCTACCAAGAGTAACAATCATTCGTGAAAACCGATATTTGGCAATAAGTCAGAGGTACAGCCACAGGAGTACGAATTTCGAGGCAAACTGTTTACATGTAGGTCTGTATATATGTAGTCAGAGGTCTGTATATCAGAAGACCAGCTGTTTACATTCCTCTCACGCCTGCGCATAAATACGCTAAAACATCAGCACTTTGTTGAGTTAAACTAGAGCTTGCCGGAGTGGGTCAATGGGATATTCAGTGACGACTCCCGTTTTACTCTGAATGCACTCGTCGGATAACGATATGTAGAGAATGTGGAACTCGTTCACTCAAGAAACATCACAAAAAGATTCCATCAAAGGAAATCTTGGTGTGGGCAAGCATAATGCTGGATGGCCACACAGATTTCCACTTCTTTGATACAGGGTCTGTTACTGCTAAAAGGTACAGAGACAAAGTTCTTGAACCTTATGTTTGCCTCTTTCGAGGTAATGTAGGTATTGTAATCATATTCATGGATGATTCATAGATTTCCCTTGATATTAACTTGAACATCAATTATGCTTAACTTTTGGACGCTAGTGTATAAAGAGAGGAATTTGATGAATTTTTTATTTGAACTTTTTTTACGTTATTAAACAATTAATGTGAAATTAAACAAAATCAACTTTAACCTTAATAGATTTTGTACAAAACTCATTATGCATAATTCATTTAACAATAATTAAGCATTCAATTAAAAGACAAATTAATGATAAACAACTTAAATCGACTATATAAATTTTCCCTGGGGGCTGGGACATATGTGCCCCACACGATGATGTCATTAATTAAAGTTTAAAGAAATTTAATCTAGTGCGGAGATTTAAAATTTTTTACATAATGCGGAGCAGACAATTGCAGACTCTATCGACTTGTTTTTCTCTACTTTGCTGGTTGAAGAGCTAACTAAATGGCTACGATATATAAAAAAATTAGTCTTTAAATTTGCCATTTAGCATCAAATTTTTAAACTTTAAGAGTTATTGAACTTATTTCGAGCGCTGATTAGACCCAATCCCGTTTTTCCCTGGGCAAAGGTATAGAGACATGTTGCTCCCACTATAAGCAAAGCCCTTTCAAATGACTACGAATTAAAAAAAATTACCCCGTTTTGTATCTAAGCGAACAAAATATGTCATAAATAAGGTGATTTTAGCATTTGGAATTTTTTTGATAAAACGTTTACAAGCCAAAGGGTGGGACACATATGTCCCAGCCGTTAGTTAATGGTGGGATACATTTGTCCCACACCTAGCAATCGACTATAATCGATACTATAAGCACACCTATTGTTCTGGAAAACTTTATTGTATGAAATAGATTTGCATCGTATGGTACAGGGTAAAGCATACCCAATATTACACATTGGGCATCTTATATTTGTTCTTTTCTCTATCTTCATTTGTGTACAACGAGCACAGCAGCGCCTTGATTTTCCAACTACTGAAAGATGATCCCCAACATACAGGAGATTCTTACGGTCGTAATCCAGCAGTAATTTTTAAACTTTTAGTACTACCTATACATCCCGTTAGTAGTCAAAGGTTAAGGTTCTTATGAAGTCAATAAAGAGTATTTAAAAAATCCTAATTTATAATACACAATTACCAACGATTTCTAAAGCATTTGAAATGATTGTGCATTAAGTGTTACGTTTTAATTACAGTATGCAAATATCAATACACCTGGTTCCTGATATCAGTTACTTCAGTTAAAAATTTATAAGTAATGAATAGGCATTAATGTCATCTTTGAGTTTAGCATAAAAAATGGAATTAAGTTTTTTCATCTCATATTATTCATGAGGCTGTTCTGCTGAAGACGCTATATTCAATTTGCACGATGAGGATAAGAAAGTTTCCGTGTAAATTAGATTCTAAAGGAACCCAGCTGAGAATGCTATAATGGCTCTTTTCTCTTAAGCGAAATTTTCTTTCTTTTAAACTCCAGTCTTTTGGGGAACGTCATTAAACACGATACCTCTAAAGAATAATCCTTCGAAAGAATCAAAATCATCTAGAACAGTACGTGATCTTCTTAAGTTTCGCTGTGTTTCATTTTATTTTTCTAACTGCAATGTTATTGGCCAAGTATAAAGTAATGAGCTATTTTAGAGGTAACCCTAATTTGTAGCAAAATATTGCAAGATTATAGCATTAATATTTAAAATTAGCCAAATTGATATCATGTTTATTAAACATACTTTTCAATGGATTTGCAATTTCAAAATAACTTTTTTTTCAATCCTTAAATTACCTAGTATGTAAAATATCTACAGTTTCATACATTTAATAGACAAAATACTTTGGAGGGAAAATTACTTTGTTTGCTTTTCTTCTCTGTTTCATAAGATGATAAAAATACGAAACTGCAATCACGCGCTCCTGTTTGCCTGCTAATTCATGTATCGTGTTATCGCTAGAAGTTGGTCTAAGTTTTAAGCACTGCAACAAATCAAACAATGACATACACTTGCCATAACAAAATATATAATAAAATGCTTAATGCCCAGCTCCTAATAAGCCACCAGGGGCTCATCAAAGTCACTTTTTTATGTTGTGATTACAGTCAGGAGGCTGGCGTCACGTGTGATTATAGGTGACACGCGCCTCAGCGTTGGGTCACGCAGCATGACATGGTGATTTGGTCACGCGAAACAAGAAATGATCTGCGCTGGCTTTCACTCATAACGGTAAACAAAATCATTGTTGTTTATATGGGGTCGATTACATATTTTTCAGAATGAATATCGTAGTTTTGACCCTAGAAATATAACCTTTAAGTATTGATAAATTTGTTAATGATTATTCTCATAGATGATTGACAATTTCTGCTGGCATTTTGAAATAAACAGTAAAGAAACTATTTTTTTTGCGCTATTTAATAGACATAGGGGAATATTGCATATTTATTCAGTCACGAAGAGCGGATGCAGAAATTTATATTAAGAGCAATTTTTTAATTACAAATGTTCATGGGACGTGAAGGAGCAAAGGCTATTGCTTATTATTATAAAAGCAAATACTTTTTAATTTGCATCAGATTGTTTTAAATAATAGTCACTCACAAAATATCTCTAAGCGTTATGCGCAACAAAATCTTTTACTATAATCTTTCGGCGAAGAGTAGGAGAAGGCAAAAGAATTCCGTCTTGTTTTCAAAACATAATTCAACGAAATCTCTCACTGCTATCACTTCTTTATAAAGAATACCTATAAAGATACCCAGTGTTTCTAATAACGTAACCGTGAAGTAGATTTAAGCATCTCTCAGACATGTTCTCTAGATAAGCATCTCCACGGAACATGCTCTCTTAGAGGAAGTTTTGCTGAAATTAACCTTTAATTGTATGATAGTTATTTCTGAACTATGCTTCTTTTAATATACGTTTATGAGTGGGAAAAACCATATAGCTAACGATGCAGATGTAGAAAAAGATTGAAAAATAAGTTAATCAGCATGAATAAGAGATGGTGCAAAAATTTCCTTCGCAAACTTATTTAAATGACTGGATACTTGCAACTTAATGCAGTCATCCGGAAATTCTAATATCCATCGGTCATTTAGTCGTCTCATCCCCGATAGCGTTGTTCAAGATGCTTCACAGGGGGCGATTGATTTTACACCTACAAGAATTCTGAAGTTTCGTGCCAGTTTTTATAGTGAAAATTGGCACGAAATTGCAGAATCGGGGACGGATCCGTGGCCATCCACTCTTCTTTTCTTACCACCAAATCTCTACAGAGAATTTTTGGTTCGGCAGTATTTTGAGTACCCCCGTGCCGCACAGACATTGCACACTTACAAATATCCAAGCCTTCTTCAGGACTCCAATCTGAGTCCAACATTACAGCAGTAAGGAGTACTAACCACTATACGATTAGGGTGGCATTTCGCAAATTTAAAAAGTTCTGGCTTATTCATAAGTATCCCTATGCAGTCTAGGATTAAATGAGCTGTCAAATCATCTGTCTAGTTGTTAAAATTGATTTACTTGTCCGTGTATCCATCGTTTTCACTATTTTTAAAGCAAACAACTCTAAAACCTCAACTGAAAGATGTCATGAATTTTCACTAAGGTAAAGAGAGTTCTTACACAAGTATCTTAGAATATTTTTGTTCATATTTAAATATGTTTCTTGTATTTTATTATGTATATATATACGATATGCAACATATTCGAATTAAGCAATTTTAAATATGAAATTTATATACGAAATTAATATAAATATTAAAATCAATTTTGATATAAAATTGATTTCCTGGCGAGTGATAAAAATCATTCAACATAATATGATTATCGATAAATTATATTTCCTTTTATAGGTATAGAGTAAAATTTCCTTAAGGTGACCCCCTATGGCTCCAGACGTGTTTGATTTTCTGTAGAGGTGATCGCCATAGAGAGGTACGGTCAACGTCGGTTTTTATTTATGTTCTGAAAATTGCTGGTCATTTTCAGCAGTGAAACCTACCGTTATTAGCCCTTGTTAGAAATTTCACTTGATACAATAATATAAATAGCTAAATAATTTTATTTCATTTCGTAAAGATAATAATTAATTTTGAGGGTATCGTTGTAACTTTTTCTTCTGCAATATGGTGACGACCCCTAATCAGCTGCACACTGCGGCTAATTCTGCCGATATTTGTATAATAGCTTTATGCTATAAGTCCGCTGTATTGCGTGACTAACGGGAAAGCAAATCTCTGCTCGAGGTCGAAAGTGATATGTATGAGCTATATATTTACTGTTATCGTCTGGCGAGTTAAAAGGTATTTCCTGTATATAATATTCATTGAATGTTTATATACGAAGTCAAAATATTGGCATTTCTTTTATCGTTATGGTGTTAAAAAAACTAGTTTTTTTAGCATGCATTTCAGTCCTTCCTATACTTTATTCATTTAATCAAGTTTAAATGACAGGAAATGATTAATGAAATATAAGCGGATTTGATGAGCTAGGTTGGAAAAATTTCAAAAAATCATTTAAATAAAGCAAAAACAAAATGAAAATAAAAATTTAAATGGACTCGAAATCACAATATTCATTTTATTTAACAAAATGTATGTGGACATGATTGCGATTTCAGGCAGGTGCTTCGAAACTATCATTGGAAAACAAATATATCAAAAAGGGATTCGGAACTTTTAGCTATTAATGTGACTCGGATCCCAAACCAGTTTTCGTCGTTTCACCACCATATTTAAGCTAATTTGAGGTGTTATTTAGTCATTCAAAGGGGAGGGAGTTCAGAAAGAAATTAAAAATGAAGCACGTAACATAGTTCAGTAATAGAACTATACTGAAGCTTAAAATCAAAGATTAAATTTTCCAAAATTAATCTCCGATTTTAAGACCATTATAAGGTATTTTCTTCCTCCTTTCAACATAACTTCATGATGAAACTGGAAGCACGCTCCATGCGTATTCGGAAGGTCCGGCGTTAAATCCCAGCGAGGGCACTACGCATTTTTCACGTTCACGCATCAATGACTCTACAAATGGCGCCCGAACTAAAAGGCGGTCGACGATAATTCGTCACAACCAGTATTTGGAGTCTTGGTCCTCTAATCCCCAGCAGCCGTTTAAAAGGGAGCGTATATAAGGTACTGGAAACAGGCTCCGATGCGTATTCGGAAGATTTGAATCCCGGTGAAGGTACTGCAAATTTTTTATGATTATGCACCGATATAACGATTATAATTGTTTTCGCTGTTATGCATCGATATAACCTAATGACTCTACAACATGATGTAACACCATGTCTTAAAATAAGGGTTTAAATAATTCTTCTGAAAGACAATAATTATGCCGAAATTATCAATGTAAGTTTCGAAATGTATTTAACATTTTCTTGAGTACAAATTTATCAGTTTCGAAATTACATTTGATAATGTATCTGTAAGTATTGTTCTAGCTATTAAAAACGCACTAATAATTAAGTTAATAAAAAGTGACGCAGTAAACTGCATTTAACAAAACATAATTTCATTTACAGAGATGGTAAGTGCACTATGGTTTTGTTTTCACTTACCGCTCACTAGAATGTTTAACATTATAGCCAGTCCATAACTGCTATAACTGCTAGTTAGAAAATATGGGTGGCTTCGCAGCCAACATCTGCGTTACTAAAATTAAAATGCATGTTATAAAATGTTCAGACACGCTTTCTCACAGCAGGTCCTAAAAACATATTATTCAAATAAGCTAAATCAGTAAGAATTTTTATTTCCCAGTTTTCCATTTGGAGTAAAATTTCGGCAAATTTCCAGCAAGTCACCAGTGCAGTACTACTTTCTACCTTTGTGAGAAAACTGTGATCCATCTGTCTCAAATACATCATATTAATCACTTTTTGTAATTTTTCAAAATTGCAATAAATTATGTATTATAAAGAAATACAATACTGTATTATAAAGAATGCATTATAAAGAAATACAATACTGTATTATAAAGAATGCATTATAAAGAAATACAATACTGTATTATAAAGAATGCATTATAAAGAAATACAATACTGTATTATAAAGAATGTATTGTAAAGAAATACAATACTGTATTATAAAGAAGTACAAAAATTATAAAGAAGTACAAAAAGTACATTATAAAGAAGTACAAAAAATTACTTGAATTTTAAATTTTACTGCTAAGGTAAAATAAATATACTATTGGCCACCAAAAAAATGCAACACTATGAAGAACAAGGAAGAAATCTGTATTTTGTTTATTGGCCACAGTTGGCAAAAAGAGGTGTCATATTCATCAGTATTTGAAAGGAAGAGAATTTGGATCAGTTTTTGGTATGTATATGTCAACCCATGTTGCTGCCGTACGTTGCAAATTTCATCTGCTGTAATGGCGGATGATATATGTTGAACCAGTCATTGACCAAACGTGTTCGATAGGCGATATTCTAAAAAAGACTGACGGGCCAAGGCAGCAGTGTGATCTGGTGGACAATAAAAGGATTGTAGCGGTCGTGCACTATTTTGTTGTAATTTGGACACAAGCAAGCCTTGAAGGTAATATCAAGGCTCCAGAACTTCAGAGATGTAGTGGTGGTTGTGGACTGTGATGGCAACGCGTATTCGGCTGGTGCTGGAATAAATGGCAATGGCATCCTAAACGAAAATTACAGGTGACAAACTGGTGTGGTATTGCATAATGCAGAGGTCGTGATGTTTGCCCATGCGATGCCAGAAGACTCAGATAGAAGACCATCCCTGACACACCGGCAAGAATGTGTCAGGAACACTAGCGAAATAAATATGCGCTCAGTCGCATTAAACATTGACTGCTATTTAAAAAGTATGGCTGAGAGCCCCGAATAAATTTTTGCTACTTCTCTACCCCCTCCAAAAGAAAACAATCCCGCAGCTATGTATATTTGCATTTTGTTACGCATTTTTTATTCCGCTTCATATGGACTATTATCTTGTATTTTCTATAACCTGTATTACTCACAGAACAAAATTTTAAGATTTTTCTCAGTTAGTTAATAATGTATGGCTTTGTTGTACTATTTATCTCCCTAAATATGCAGGGTGTTTATAAAGTCCCGGACCCATTTTGATGTTTAATAACACATAAAATACCACTTTATAACCACTTTTTAAATTGTTGCCACTAAATTTTAGAGCCCTGTATTATATTTAAAGAAATTACATAATGAAGAATCTGCATAAATGCATGTATGTTTCTCGCATTGTAATAAAACAACGGTACCTAGAGCCATCAAATTTTGAATAACGTAATACTCCACCGAATATAGGCATCTAGAAGCTCTAATTTGGAACGTGGAATTTGTTTTATTACCTATTTCGTATTTTGTCAAACATTAAAGAATTTTTATTAACAAATTCAACGATTTCAAAACGAGGAATGGAAACACTGTGCGGGGGGGGGAAATTATCTCCAGCGCGCGAGACTGTATATCAGAAATTCTAAAGATATGCTCATTTTAAAATTATTTTGCGATATTGGTGTTAAACTGAATTTTATGGTTTAAGTGCGAAGAACATGATATTAATAAATAAAGGTAACACACAAAACGTTAAAAAAACGCCCTTTTGGGCGTAATGTAAAATCTGAAAGCTTGGATTTTGTTTATCATCTCTGTAGTAGCAGTGTTTTTTAAATCATCACTAGCAAAAAGTATGGAGTTAGATGCCTCTTCACACCACCAAGAATGCCATGAGCTATGTGTCTTGATTTTGGCAGAAGTAATAACCATAAAAGAAAATCTGTTCAAGGTAGACCAGTGAGGTTTGTTTCTAAGCTAGCAATGGTATCTATATCATGCAATAGTGCAGTATTCAAAATTTGCGTTTTATTACCCTAGCAAAGGCCACCGTTTAAAATTCTCAGAAAATCTTTTTTGTCCGTCGTAAAATCGGAAAGTTATACATTGGTAAATTTGATTTTTTAAATAGAAGGAAGCTAAAGCAGCATCTTTTTGTTGCCAATTTGGTGATCTTGTGTGTATTGCATCAAAAATAGTAAGCAGAATCTGAATACTACGTTAAACAGCGTCTTAGAAACTTTTGTTCATTGGTGTTGTTGAAATAATATGATTTTAAATCTAAACAAGTTGGCAGTTTTCTTATTTAAACAAACAGCATTTTATATTTGGGATTGTAAAACCACCGATTTGAGTTGTATTCTGAACTCTCGTCTGCATTCGAGCCAGTTTTGAGACGGTTGTCTGGTTGTAAATAAGGCAGTAATAAATGCATTCTTGTTATTATTTATAAGATGAATTTTAAGCCTTCACTAAACTACTGAAATCAAATTCTCAGTGAAAACTATCAGTAACTTGGAAACTGTGTAAAACTATTCTCTTCGCTTCCTTCCTCCTTTACAGTTAAGTAAAGGAGGAAGGAAGAAGAGGAGAAGTCCTAATCGGTTTCTCCCGCTCACTGGGTTGAAGGAGTTTGTTTATCAAACTTTTGAAATCAAAATTTTGGTAAACTTTTGAAATTACTTTGCAAATATAAGCATAAATGTATGTATTTTCCTTTTCCTGCAATATTTTACAATCGCAACTATGTAAAAGATTACTTTTTTTTAAACAATATTTCATTCTAAATGGAAATTATATTCTTTTAATTTTCCTTCGCTCAGAATACTTTCAATTTGAACAGAATGCGTTCACAAATTTTCATTAATTGCATTAGGAAAACATTTTAAGATGATTTAATTTCATTAACGTTTACAAAAATTTAAATTTTATTACGTTATTAACCTCTTAATCACGTATTATTTCTTTTATGCTTATAGAACATCTTTCTGAAATATTTTTTAAACATGAGAAGATGTTTAGCTTTTCAAAGATATAATTTAAACCCAAAATGATATTCACAGTATACTGCTCTCTTTTGTTTATTTCAAATTAATGCAAACTTAAGTTAACTATGTTAAATGTTGCAGCTGCTTTTTGATTTTTATGTATTTTGCAATCTATGAGAATTTGGATTGGAAAAAAAAAGTGATTTGTCAAAATTCTTGAAAACTTGCAACTAAATTATTATTAAATAGAAGGAACTAATTATTTTAATACTTCTCAAAATTTTTTCTGATCCTTGTATTTAATAACAGGTATTATAAAAATTCTACTTTACATTTGTCTTAAGGAATCATCTTATCTAATGTGCATTCTATTTTATTCTTCCTTTTAAAGATTGTTTCCCAGTACAAACAATTACTGATCAAAGAATTTATAAATATAGCTGTCAACACCAATTTTAATTTATGTTTACAATTAATTTTTAAGGTTGTAAGGATCCTAAGTTTTACTAACGTTTATTTTATTTTAAAACTGCACTATTACTTCTTATTTTCTACTTTCGGCCAGAATTAAATGCTTTAATTTGTTTATGCAAATTGTCTTGCTAACGCCCAAGTATTTAAGTTGTGGTTTTTTGCCAAGAGTGAGGGAGAGAGAAGGAGTTTTAGGAAGCAAGCCGCTTGCCACTGCAGTTTTACGAGTTTTCATTCGGTTGCTGGTTGCCTTCAAGGCCAGAGGTTTAGCCTCTTGATATTTGCAAACGTATTGTAGTTTCAGCAGCTCGGCGTACTACATACGTACCGTTTTAAATAAAGGCCAGTCTTAATGCTAGGCATTTGTATACTAATTCAAAGTTAGCTTTTAGTTAGTAGTTTTATATTCTTACGTTCAGACCACAAGTGGTTGGTCTCTGTATACCGAAGTTCGGAAGTACTTGTAAAGTATTGAAAATAAAGGGTTTCGTGTACCCTTCCTGCTTGTGTTGTCTACTTCACACATTCTTGAACATAGCTTGAGTAAGCTCCCTGTTCCTATTCAGGACCATTCATGTTTCCAAAGCAAATCAAGAGAAGCACAAGTCCGGATAAGGTCATTAAATGATGCATTTAGTAACTAGATTTTTTAAATTTTTTAACAGTAACATTCACAGGAGTTTAGGAAGGAATAAATCGTTCATTTTCATATAAATTTATAAAAATTTAATAAATATTTTCATATTTGTAATAGAAGAAAATGCACGCTTCTTACAAATATTCATAAATACTCATATGAAAATGAATGAAATGAAAACTTTTAAATATAAGTTTTCATTTTTGGCATTTGCAATTCAATTCTTTATTTTTCATGCATTTACTATATTTTCTAGTATGGTAATTTACAAAGATTTAGCACATATCAGAAATTTTAAGAAATATGAAATTTAATGAGAATTACATATATTATTTTAACATAATGTTAAAAAAATATTTTTTATTCACCAATTTATAATTTTTCTAAATAATTTTCATTCACTTTTTCGGGTTGTAAATTTATATATTATACGCTATATCGCCTCAGAAACACTCCGGATTTAAAGAATATTTACACATAAATAACTCCACTTTCCTAGAGCTGAAGTACATTCGAAAATTATTTTGTTAACTTCAGAATTTTTATTTCGTGCTCTATACATACTGCATTTACTGTACTCGTGTTGTAGTTATCGACAAGATAAAGAGCAATTATGTGAATATTTTGAAATACGTACGTTTATATGAATATAGAGTAATAACAGGAAATTCGGTGTTTTGTCGTAAATAGACGAATGTGAAGAATGATTAAGCTTTGAGGAAAACTTCAATTACATTCGCATGGGCAAAATGAATAACTGTTTCCTACACACTCAATGAATCTGTAATGTTAACTATTGTAGACGATCTAGAAATACGTTTTAGATATATATAAGACATGAAAAAGAGAAAATTAATAAGAAAAATACCGGAAAAATTATTTATATGCAGAAATAGAAAATGTTTCTATCTAGAAAGAGTGCATACCTCAAAACATTTGTGAAACTTCCGAAGACAGAACAAATTCATAAATTTCGTGGAACATGAAAAGTATTTAAAAATCTGTTTGAAAATTTTGTTGTTATAAAATGGAAGAAAAATATAGTAAAAAATTCATGGATGCTCATGTATACTTCTGCAAAAGAATTTTGGAAAACATTCACATATTTTGTATTTCGGTCACGATTCAAGTAAGTAAAAAACTGTTTTGTGTTGAGAACTTGTGACATACAAAATTCACTGGGAAAGCGAAAATTAGCAGTTATTTGAGTATTTGACTGGGCATTAAGTTTCATAGATAAGCAAATGATTGGAAAAGTAACCAAAAATACAACAAAGTACGAGTATAAATTATTTTGGTAATAATGTGAGAATGTTTGTCTTTTTAATATATTCCTACCACAATTATAAAGAAACATTCAACTGAGCTTTTAAGAATACTGTGAAAAGAGAGCAAAGAGTTCCATGTGTTAGTAAAATTCTACTTAAAGTTGTGCAAATAGGGAAACACGTGAAATTTTTCAAATATTATCCTCAGTAAAATAAATAAAATAATAAACAAAAGTAATAATCAGTAAAATAAATTAAGAAATATCTCTAATACTTCAATTCAGCGCGGCATTTATTATATCTGTTAATTTTTCGTTCCGAATGAAATAAAGAAATGACGTTTGACTTGAAGGGAAATATTTTCCAAAACGATGACACTTATTCTCATAATAATTTAATGCAAATCATTCTAAAAGTTAATGTTTGTTATATACTTATATTTCTTAGATATTTTTCTTTTGATATATGAATAAATTATTACAAAATTGCCCTTAAAGTCTACGCTTATATAATAATAAGAGATTTTGATCACCGTAAGACCAGAATTTGAGAAAGAGATTCAAAGTCCATGTGAAGTAGAAGGAATACCTGTAACTTCCCTGTATATATATTAATTATTGTAGTGTATATGAATAATTACGGCAGTATCGAATGGAAATGCCGTTTTCTTTCAAACATTTTAGTTTAAAGTGATAGAGCTGTTGAAGTTGAATCTTACTAACGCATAAGTAATAAAACTAACTAAAATCGTTTCGAAGTACAAGGAAAGCAATGCAAAAAAAATAAGGATTTGCATAGAAATATTTGAAAATTCAGTGATTTGACTGTGAAAATTAAGATCACATATCTTAAATCTTTTTCAATCTTTTATAGCTAATTTTCTTGTTTTTTATAAATGCGTAGGGAGAATAGATAGCTCTTTTCATTTTAATGGCGAAATGTATGTTTTTATCCAATCAACTATAAAGAATAATAAAATGAAGAAAATCATCTTTTAGATTATCATGTTGCATCAAAATATCATTAAAATGTATTAGGTAGAACTAATTATCAGATTAGCTTGAAATTCCGATCTTTCATTTTTAGTAGAACAATAATTTTTTTTAAATATATATATATATATATATATATGGTGAATCTGAAGCTTACGGCTTTTTTGCTGGCTATAATACTTCAAGAGATTTAGGTCTATCGTAATCGTCAAGTGGGAAAAAAAGTTTGCATTTTAAAAAAGATTTCTGGAAAAAAATTTACCCAATTTTGTAGTATAAAATTTGAATGCAGTTTGCAAAACCTTAAGAAAATATCGAATTTCTCAAAATATTTATACTTTCTAACAAAGGGTATTAGCAAAGTTGCGAGGGTTTGTAAAACTGTGAATAAAAGGTGGAAAACAAAGAGTTTCATAGCTTCGCATTTCGAAATAATCGGAAGCTCTTTTAATTACCCAAGAGAATATTAGAAAGTCTTTTGCTTTCTGCATGAAAATAAATTCAGAGATACGCTTTAGAGTAAATTACCCAGTGCTTCAAAAATGGTAATTTGCTACATTCTAAAAATGCTAATTTGAAATATATAAGTAAAGCATTTGACTGGCAAGGAAGAAGTATATGCTATAAAATGACTTTTCGTTCCATTTCTTATACAAAATACCGAATGTGAAAAATTTCATTACTTATTTTTGAATTCTTCGTTTAATATAGACATCATTATTTACTCAACTGATTGATTAATCTGTTAATCTCTTAATTAATTTATTTAATCTGTTTATAAAGAATTTGTATTTAAAATCTTTAGAAAAATCTGAGTTCATTTCTTTTTTTCAAATGAATAATAAAATAGAAAAAGTTATTTTAAATAATGCCCTGCATTTCTTTCATGAATAAAATGTGATAAACCTTGAGCTTTTATTCTTTCTACGGTTAAATAAAATGTAAAGCGAGTCAATTTAGTAAGTGATTTCCATTTTCCTTAATTTCACAAAATAAGTTACTAACGGTAAAAAATAATGTCTTTTTTCCTCAAGTAAATAAAGCGATAAGTGACCAAGTGATTCTTTCCAACCTATTAAATTACTTATTAAAAATTATTTACATTATTTAGAATTTAATTCCCTCCATTACTGTAATAAGTAACTTGCTTTTATATGACTTCAGATCCTTTATTACAGTCTTATAGAAAATTGCCACTACAGAATAATAAGCAAAATAATTTACTAATTTCTTTTCTTGGTATTATGAACAAAATCGCAGCAAATTGCAAGGGTATAAAAATTACAAACCAAGCTTAAGTATTTACTAAGGCAACTAGAAGTTTCAAACCAAGAGCGATAGCAGATCGTAGCTTTTATTGAAACTTATATTCTCATTAAATAAACTTAATTAAACAAAATTGTTTTACGCTAAATCACAGCTCCTGAATTCCATTAATAATTAAACCAACCCTTCATAAGAAGAAATACTTTAACAGTTAGCCAGAAAGGGAGATTGTCACTTGCAAAAAGAACTTCTATTCTATTTATTACTGGTTTTTTTTTCCATAAATTTTTATATTGTAAGTTTCGGACTTATGAAGTCAAGGGTCATCTAAACTTTTGGTAGTCCTTCACATTATGTCTATTGTATTTCTCACTGAAACCTTGCTTTTCTTTGAATTCTGAAAGAGATTCAGGAGTCCTTTGATACTCGGAGACCCTCGTTATTACCACTTGTGGGACTCTTTAAATCCGGCTCTAAGTATAATTTACTTATTTTTACGTGTTTTTGCATACAGCTGTTGTGTATTAGTCTTTGGAAAGTGAAATCCTAAAATACAATTCGGCATTATGTTCTGTAAATCAAAATGAATTTATTTTAATGAAGACTTAGAAATTACTATATCTTAATAATAAACATTTCATAGCGAAACTATTCTAGCATAAAATATTAGAGTAGTATACTTTTTGTTCTGAAGGGAAAAAAACTCTAATCTTTGAAAAGCATGTACTTCAGCGTTTGAACGATTCCTGTCAGTACTATCGTGCTGTTGCTGAAAAGTAATAATTTGTTTCGCTTTTTCTTATTTAGGATAATTATATATTTTAGAGATGCAATGCAAATGTCATCTTGCAGCTTCATTTGATCCAGTACTTGTGCTTTTATGTGCCGCAAATTTCAATTTTTTCCGATGGACGAATTGTTGAATTGTATCTTAGTAATAACATAAAATTGAGTATAGTTTTTTGAATGTTTGAATGTCATTATTACAATATATATATGAATTGTGTTGCAATAGATATGTAACATCTAACAATTGTTATTATGATACAGAAGTATTTTGAAAAACTTTCACAGAGAAGTGAATATCAGTGAATACCAGTACACATATCGCTTTTTATAAATTCAGATTGACAAACGCAAAGCCAACTGTAAAGCAGAGCCTTAATAACCTGCACAGGAACATGACTGAATTTACAGCCGCTATATTCCATAAAGGGTGGGTGGATTTAGCGAACTGGATATACTGCTCTTTTAAGCGATAAACCAGCATCACATAAGCCACATAAACTGTGATTCTAGAATCTCAGTCTGTATCGTTTTCTGATATTACTGCGCACACCCACGTAGACATTTTCGAGTACAAATGTCTATTCAAAATATCAAAACGAAGTTTAAAACTAAAGTTCATTTTCTTTTATTTCATATTCGAAATATGCATTTATTGCAGTATAGTTTGAGCAATTGAACTGGAAAAATTTCTAGAAAAGTGTTGAACTGAAGTGAAATTCTTTCTTTAGCAAAGCGAAATTTTTTCATTTTATTTCATTTAAAAATGAAATACTTTCTTTAGGCTGCGATTTGTTTCCCATGTTATTTTTTTTATTACAATATTATATGAAGACCTTCTCGCTTAAATTAATATCACATAATGCCATAAAACAATATTTATATTGCGTACAATTAAATAATAAACTAAATTTTTATTCACAATGTTATGAACTTGATAAATTTTCGGAATTAAAATTGAAAGATCCAAGTGAATCTTACAAAAAGAAACAGTAAACCGCAAATTTCAGTTCTCAATATATAATCAGGATTATTAGTTTATCACTAGTTCCCATAAAATTATATTAAATAAAAGAATATGTTTCTTAAAAACAATATTTTTAAGTTTTTCGAGCAAAGAGATTTTAAAGGATGATATGCAGTGAAATAAAAGTTTCTGGTCTGAAATTTAAGTTCATGTTAGGTTAAGGGTTTATGGGATTACGTCAAAACCTCGAGGATTATCTGCCTAAGAAAAGGGAAGCCTTCGTGGAGGATTTTCAAAGGGAAACTGGCTCGTATATGGTTACACACGGGGAAAACCACGAAAACAAGTATGCGGCCAGCCCGTTCGCGGGGTTCGAACCTCGGACCGAACTACCAGTGTTCAGCGACTTTAACGTTCGGTCGCTGGTGGGCCTCATGTTTGGTTGTATTCTGTTATTAGAAAAAACAGCCTTCTGAATTTTTTTTTAATATTCTAAAGATATTTTCCTTTTAATATCTAAATGTTGCTTTTTCCTCTTTTTGACATTTTATTGTTAGGTATACATTTCTTGAATCTTCTCATAATGCCTCTATCCCCTTTACACAAGTGTTTCTTTAGAAAATTTTAAAGCTCATTTTTTTTTTTTTTTTTTTTTTTTTTTTTTTTTTTTCTTTTTCTGTTTGTTTTCATTAAAAGTAATTTTTCTTGTTCGCATTTCCCTACTTGCAAACAACTTTTCACGCACAGAAACTTGCGCCTAGGATTTTCACGTTACGAAGTTCAGCCTAATTGCTTACTAAATTTTAAGATTTTGAACAAATTAAAAGTTTCTTTAAACGTTTTCAAAAAATTCCAACGAAAATATATTTTAATGTAGTAATACAGTAATGCTAAGAGGAAATATCAAAATTCGTAAATTTTTACTATGACTTTCCTGCTCTAGCTATATTATGAAACATATAAAAAGACTTATATAAACGTATTCAATAGATACTGAGTTCTTTTCTTCTAGGTTAATTCCCGACTGCATACATAAATATCAATCATAGAGCTAATAAACTGTTTCGGATTGGAAACTGTATCTTCTCCATAGTCTCCTGACACTTTCCAAATACATTATTATTTTTTCCTGCACTTGAGCCATATTTTATCTAAGAAATGCTTTGCTTTGCCCACGGCGCATTGATTGATAAGGTAGTGGGAAAATTCATCACTTCCAGAGACTTTTTTTTTTAATTTGGTATAAATGGGCATGCTACATGTTTGTGACAACGCACTGATGTTTTGGAGTTTAATTAAACAGGTATTCTTCTTCTTAATCTCTTTTGTTTCAATAGTTCTAGAAATGGACAATTTCTCTTGTAACAAACCAATAATTGTGGCCAAGAACATAATGGCTATCTGTCTAAGAGGAGAGATGCCTTTGTGGATAGCAGCAAAGAGAAATTGGCTCATACTTTACATGTAAAGAAAAACACGTAAATCTCATACAGCCAACTAATTCAATTTGCAAGAATAAAATATGGGAAGAACTACCAGTGTTCTGCGGCATCTGAAATTCAACCATTGGTGACTCGCTGGCTTCCAATTAATTGTTTATTCTGAACCACTGCTTTGTACTGAAATTGCATTTATAAAATATTATAGCAGGCTCCAGTGTTCAAAACTTATTGCAGAATTCTGGAAGAAAGACAAACGTGTGTCTTTGTGAATTTGAAAAGAATTCTATCGTAGAATTCGATTCAAATAATGATGATGATGACGATTAAAAAAGTCATCATCTGTGTAAAACTTTTATCTTTGTATAAAATACCTGCCTTTCTTTATTTTTCTGTGGAGGACATGATCAGTCCTCCATTGCTTTTGTTATTATCTTTTAGGGTCATTAGTTTCTTAGTCATTAGTTCTTTCTTTCTTTCAAACTGAAGTAATCCGCAATGTCTTCGCCCGGATTCGAACTCCATTCGCCCGGAACCGAATACATGTCGCATTCTACGAAGGTATGCGGGAAAAAAAGGAGTACCTTATATACTCCCCATTTTAAAGGCCGACTGGAGGTTAGGGGATCCAGTTGCCCAAATCCTGGTGGTGATGATTCATCTTCCACCACCTTTTTAGTTGGGGCGTCACATGTAGAGTCCTTTAGAATTTTTCGATGTCGGGAAACTGAAGAAATCCGCAATGGTATCGCCGGGTTTTGAACTCCGAACCTCCCGAATACGCGCTGAGTGGGCTTCCAGTTGCAGCAATAAGGCATGCGGAAAGGAAGGAGAAAATGCCTTATAGCCTATAATAAACGGGATGCTTTGCGAGCGGAAATCTGAAGTTATATAGGTAAGAGAAAATATAGAGTTATTAAAGTATAGCAAATTTCCTATAATTTGCAAACCTCAGATTTTTCATTAACAGTCTTTCATTTTAATATTTTACATAATTTATTTTTAAGGAAAAAGTAATCAGTCTATACTAAAATATTTTTAAGAAAACAGAAATTTCAAAGCTTAAGTCGCAAAAACTTAAAAATTTTCCTAGTTTCTTAAATGTGTTTATAGTTAAAATTTATATCAGCAATGATAATTGAAATCTGGGTTTGTTTCATTCAAATCCTTTTCATATTTCGAAGATGAAATTTGTAATTTTCATATATTCGTATAGACTTGAAAAGAGAACATACGAATGATTCTCATTTAAAGTCACTGATTCAATTAGAACAGTGTTCTTGTATAAAATGAATAGGACATTACAGAATTATTTCAAGTGATAGTGTAAAGAAATGACGCTTACAGATTATTTTCTTAAAGAGAACGCCTTCAATCCATGTAACTTTATTTAAAATATAATTGTGACCGAAATCTTATGTTTTAATTTCGAATAATCAAATTTAGATATAATCTTTTATGGTACTCCTATATATGTTTCATTATATTTTTACGATTGCATTTATGATAGCCTACAAACATCATTTCGAAAAACCTACAATGTAACTCTATAAGGTATTTCTCCCGCCTTCTTAGCATGCTTTCGTAGTGTAATGGTCAGCACACTCGGTGCGCATTCGAGAGGTTCGTGGTTCGAGTCCCGGTGAGGGCATTGCTTATTTTTCACGTCTCCTGCTTCAAAATGCCTAATGTCTCTACAACTCTTTTGAAAAAAAAATATTTAATCTGAATAACTGATTTTAAAATTGAATTGAGTTATTTTTAATTATGACTATTTGGTAAAATTCTTCACTCCTTTCTTTGGACAAACAACCTTTGCGTGCTTTGCGGTAATTGATTAAAGAAACAAACGGCGATATAGGATTTATTACATTTTAACAGCTGTTGACACCTAACTTATCAAGTTTTCTTCAACGCGATTGATTTATTGCGAATCAGGCCCAAAATTAAAAGTATGTTGTTCGTATAAAATTAATTATTAGGTGAATTAAAAGGGCAATCTTCGTTCCGATACTTAATAAGCCAGAATAATGATGAAGATTTTATTCTGCTTATGATCTGTCTTAAATATTCAAAAAAGTATTATTTCGCTTCTTTGAAACCAAATTTGGAAATTTGAATAAGATCTGAACGTTTTTGTATACTTCCTCTTTATAAAATATATAAAGTACTGCCTAAAAACATCATTTTGAAAAATGTTCTCTATGATAATTCTGTGATAATTTTTTTTCATCACAGGAGAATTTGGGGGAAAATTTGGCACAGGAAATCCTAGCACCAGGCATTTTTAACATAGCATATGAAGTAATGCGTTGTGTACTATCACTTGATAAAGTCGATTAATAACCATTTAATACTAAGGCTGTTCGCACACATTTTAGATGACTTTCATTCTATTTACAGAAATATTTTACCGAAAATCTTTGCGGTTTAAACGTTTCATCTGATAACTCTTATTATTCGTTATCTTTCTATACCGTAATTTCCAAGACAGTAAAACTTTTTTTAACAACAGAAGAAGTATTTTACCCCACTCCTCTCAGCTTTCGAAAGTCCAAGTAGGGTTGTAGGTCGACGTTTGGACAATCCACTTTTTTCAAAAGCTCAAAAATCCGTGGATGATATATCAGGAGATTTAGTAGGATATGAGTGAAGGATATGCTCTTGATACACGTTTCTTGTTCCATTTTTTTCCAGGAAATTAAAAGTGGATTTTGACGTGCGGCTGATTGCTTTGTTTTGATGCAATTCTACTGATTGATGGCACTGTAGGTACACAGAAGGTATTTCACATTTAAAATTCGGGTATAAAATATGTTCCTGATAATATGTGCAGTTGATCTTAACAGCTTTCTGCACTCTCTTTAATTTTTATTTATTGTTATATCAAAAACCAGCAATGATCGTAAATCCCTTTGGAAAAAAACCTTTTTTAGATTCTTTGAAACATGTTCTAACATTTTCCCTACTCTTTGATGATAATAAACGCATTTATGTTTACTGCGTTCTTTTAAATATAATTGAGATTCATCTATTGTGACAACACTTCTCCATTTTTTCCGAATAATTGTTTCTCACAGATAATTCTGCAGCGTGTTCTGCTTTCAGCGATACATCGTGGAGAAATATGATGCACATTATGTTTTTTCACCTTTTTTAAGATTCAAATCAGCATTTGTTACTTTCTTTACAGTTGACACAGAGCATTTTAATGATTATGCAACTGTCCTTTCACTTGGAAGATTTTCTTTTAACAACATTCGAAACATTCATTTTTTTTTTTCTTGGATATGTACTTTGAACAATTTTTCTCCTTCAAGCTAAACTTTGAAGTTTATTTCCTTTCTTATTAGCAATACTTTCTATTAGATATTCCTTTAGATACTGGAAAATTCATGGCTTTCACAGCATTTTTTTATAACTAAAAACTAATAGGTGTATTTAATTATGGCAAAGCACACTAAGGCTATCTGCCTAAGGGTTGGGATGCCTTCGTGGAGAACTTTCTAAGGGAAACTGACTCGTATACACGTTACACATGGGGTAAAACACGAAAACACCCATGCAGCCAGCCCGTTCGCAGGATTCGAACCTCGGACCGAACTACCAGTGTTCAGCGACTTTAACGTTCGGCCGCTGGTGGGCTTAATACTGATGGGAAATAATTTTCTGTAGAAAGAACACAAACATACTCTTCCGTCCATTGATCCTTTAAAAATGCAATTTTGCAAGAAACCAAAATTATCAAGTACTATACGATAAATTACGTTTACAAAACTATAGCTGCAATTAATTATTTTTTTCCCAAGCAGGCGAGTTTTTTTTTATTGCAAAGCAATGTCGTCTGAAAAAGGAGTGAACAACCTTTGTAGCTTAGAAGTATATTTTGCAATAAATACTACATTTCACAAAATGGCTTTTAAAATAATTACTGTACAAATTTTAAAATAATTACTGTACAAATAAAAACAATAAATATCATACTTTTAAAACCTTTTTTTAAGACAGATGTTGTCATGAATAATACTTCCCACTCCATCTCTGAGCTACAGATTTTAAAAAGTAGTAGGAATGAAGAAAATATTTTTAGCATTTACCAAGAGGATGTTACAAAAAATTCACAACAATCTTAACAGAAGTGTAATTTAAAAATCAGAAGCTTCATTAATCACACATGAACAATTAAGTACGAGATAGAAGATTTGGAATTTTTGATCTAGAGAGTAAAGGTTTGCATAAAGGTATTACAAACAAATAAAAAGTAACAAATATTTGTATGCCAACTGCTTGTAAAACAAGCAACTTACTGATCAAAATAATACTTTTAAGTCTGAAATGGAAAACTCACTGATATTAACTATAAACTTAATCTATCCTTTTATTAATTGTGAAACATACATCAAAATATTCTGTGATTTAAACAAAAAATAATCTATCCTGCCAAATTCTGGTTTTAATAGTGTGAAAGTAGAGAATTTAATAATTAAGATGTGCTCAACAAATACTTCAAAAGGAAGCACTGAAGAAATATAGAGTGCAAAATAATCTTTCTCATTCTTTTTTTTCCTCCTTTCTATAGCAGAAACAGGTTTTTAATTAATTAGTTAAACATTCTACCTCGTTAAAGAGTCTTAAAGAAAATATCATTTTAACATTAGCAATGTAAGAACAACAGCTGTATACCACATTAAAAATAACTTAGTC
The DNA here is from genome assembly GCF_044657685.1 of Stegodyphus dumicola. Taxonomy (NCBI): domain Eukaryota; kingdom Metazoa; phylum Arthropoda; class Arachnida; order Araneae; family Eresidae; genus Stegodyphus; species Stegodyphus dumicola. The sequence continues at coordinate 75,812,861 of NC_140772.1, read as the reverse complement.
AATGTCAATGCCTTTTGTCAAAAAAGCCATTTTGTCAAATGCTCTGTGTCAACATGCATTGACAGGTAGTTATTTGAAAGTTTATATAGAAAATAAATTTATTACTTCTTTATATTTTCTTTTTGACAATATTACCTATCGTTGCTTTAGATGCAGAAAACTATGACTTTCATAACCTTTTTTAATAACTAAATGCGAATAATTTTCTTCGGAAAGAGTACAAACATAGCCTTCCGTCCATAGCTTCTTTAAAAGCATAGCTCTCCGAAGCTTTCATTTTGCAAGGAAACGTTGTCAAATAGCAGACGATAATTTACTCTTTCAAAAATATAGTTGCAGTTAATTTTTCCTCCAAACACGAATTGTTTTTGATACCAAAGTAAATTTGTCTAAAAAATGGGTGAACAGCCTCTATAAGTGTTCGAAATAATAATATTAGTTAATAAATTGACTGTTTCTATGATTGACTTTTAATATTGATTAAAATAAAATAATAAACTGAATAGTCAATAAATAGTCAATCTGAATTATCAGTTTGAATAATTAACCATTTTAGTTTGAAAAATATACGAAATATAGCTCTTAAATAGTTGCTTACCGGGCAATAATAAATCATTTTTTTCAGAATTTTTGCAAAATATTCAATTGCTATGTTATACATAATTGAAATTTCTTTCTTTATATTTTTAATTAAAAACTTTTATTACAAATCATAGATATATGCTTACCTTCCATCGATGTGAGAGCTAAAAGTGGATCGACCATGGTTCCAGGTCTAAGGCGCTGAACTTCTACACTTGCCGTGTTATTCAAAGCAGGCCCGTTGTTCAAAGCAGTCCTGAATGTAGGAGTCAGAGTTTCATGTCTTTCATCAGAGCCATTACCCATTTGCGAACTATCTGGTACTGGACTTGTTGTCGAAGACGAAGATAATAAGGATCTCGTAGTTCCTGATTTCGTAGTTAGTGGAGGTGATGACCACAGTTGAGGAAGCCACGGAACAGGCCAAAATGGAGGAATATCTCGATTCATAGAGCTAACCAGAAAAGGCGAGAGGGAATTTGCTCCAGGCCAAAATCCGGCTTCAAGAAAAGGTAAGTAGCGAGAATGTGCATCTGGTGGCACAAGATGACTGCAGATATTAGTGATGGCTTCTGGTTTACTAGTTGGTAAATCCATTTCGAATGTTATCTTCACTTCCTGTTTCTCAGTTCAGAATGTCTTTTAGGGTGTTTTATTCTAGATACCGATTATGGTTAACACATCTCGAAAATTTCGTTCATTTTTTTTTTTTTTTTTTTTGTCTGTAAACTAATTTTATTAATACAGTTTCTTCAGATTCATTGACATGTAGTTGAGGACTAAATTACAACTTTCGTTTTAAAGGTCACAGCAAAATCTTAAGAAATATCGTGATAAAGGGATTGCATTCCGATTTATCATAGAATATTTATCATCATACTCACAGCATCACAGTTAAATTGGATACTGTTGCACAAAAAATTAGCTTTCAATTTTTATAACTTTTTTAATATGGACAATTCAGCAAGTAGTCTTTTAACAATTATTTGTTATTCAAATCTTTTAAATATGGTTTAAATTTGATAACATAAGATTGAAAACTGTGATTTATAAATAAAAATTCCGATTTCATATTGTAGTAGAATTCAGAATTTCAAATCAGAATAATTACCTGAATCAATCAATTTATTGTATTTATCATCGTTATCAAGCATCTTATTTTTCCCTTTTACCTTTTGACTTAATAAATCTTAACAACCTAGCTTCGATAACATGCATAAAGAATATTTAACTAAATAGAAGCATGAATACAGTTCTTCAAACGATGTGTATGGCACTTTACTGCCACTGTAATAAGCGATAAGGGTATCAAGCAGTGCGCGACACGTGAAACAGTAAGTTTTGATTCATGTCGTCGAGGCCAACCACTGTGACGATGGAAGGGGGCCCCAATGATAATGATCCCTGAACTCGACGGCCTCTTGTTTAATGAGTTGTCACCATTTGTTTGGTCACATGGATCTGCCACACTGAGACCACGAAGAGTTACTCACGGCAGTACAACTTTCGATGGGGAAAAATTATTCCCCTTCTCATTTAATATTTATGCTCACTCTTATTATTGCGCCACTTTACGAAGCGTGACCCGTGTCGGCAAGGAAAGTGGACATAGAATTTTTTCGGACAGCAGTAGGGAAATTTTTGCCACTTTTCGAAGATCTTTCTTGTGAGGGACCGTCTATAAAACCGACGTCAAGTATAACTACATTTTTTAAATACACGCACACACACACACACAAAAGAATCGATTACGTATTTTCTTATCTAAGAGTTAATTTAGTTTAACTTTTTGTCTTGCCGAAGGGAAGAAAGATAAGTATTGAAAATTTTATTACACAATAGAATGAAATAAAAAAAATGCTCTTTAATGAAACAAGGAAAAATTTATAAAAATTAGAACAACGTTAAAAATGGTTAAAAATTTCATTCATAGTAGATTTTTTTTTATTGTAAGCTTTTTATACCGAAGTTAACTAAGAATCTCTTAAATTTAATCTTTACGGAAATATTACAAAGAAAATTTCATTACTTTTATATAAATTGCATAAAAGATTATCGAAATATTATCATAAACTTGGTTAATTACAAGTCGTTATTTAATTTATTTGTAATATTGACAACAAAATATTAGCGGATTCTAATCAGAAGAACCCTGAATAACTTCGGAATCTAAATTTCCGTGATAAAATAAAAATAAAAAATCTAAAATTTTAGAGTTCCGTTTTATTGAAATCTGGACAAGTCAAATGGAAGGTACAAAATGTTTTATTTAAGTCATCTGAAATTTTCATTGAAATAGATCAGATGAATTTACATGTTGTATTATTATTATAAGGCTGTCTTCATGGCAGACAGCCTTCATTATTTATATGTAACAATCCGGTTTTGGAAGCTAAGAGAAAAAAATTCTTTTGTAGACCACTGATTATTATAAGATATATGCTACTAAAATCTGTGCGCATCTATTTGTTTGTTTGGGGTATTATCACCTTCGTAACGACGGGGAGTTGAGTTTTGAGAGAGGTATTCTCAGATTCTAAAAATTCGTGGCAAGACATTTCGACTATTTTCATCTTCGTACGATAATTAGCCGAAATACTAATTAAAACCTCTGCATACGCTAATTTTCGCCTTTATTTTTCCAAATGGCAACAGTCTCGCACGCTGGGCATAAAATTCTGCATTTTTTCGAAAAGTATTGCCAGTGCTCGCTTTCAAATCGTAGAGTTTGTTAATCAAAAATTGTAAGTTGTAATAATTGTAAGTTTTACAAAATCTGAAATAAAAATAGCATTGCGAAATATTAAACATATTATTATTACGTAAGATCATGTACGGTTGTTGCAGAAAGCATGCGATTGCATGTGACGTCATTGTATGTCGAAAATTTTCAATTAATGACATCATTTTAAATAAATTGCTGCTGTTGGCAACTTTTTTGTTTCAGGTTAGGATAACTGACATGATATGTTATTGCCACATTAATTCTTTTATTGATATTGAGGTGTTGGTGGTGTATTTAATTATGGCAAAGCACACTAGGGCTATCTGCCTAAGAGGAAGGATGCTTTTCGTGGAGGACTTTCTAAGGGAAACTGGCTCGTATACACGTTACACATGGGGAAAACCACGAAAACACCCATGCAGCCAGCCCGTTCGCGGGATTCGAACCTCGGACCGAACTACCAGTGTTCAGCGACTTTACCGCTCGGCCGCTGGTGGGCCTATTGATATTGAGAAAAAGGTGTTATACTCCATTAAATTTAAATCATGACGTCATACATATGCTTATTAACCTGAAGTGTCAAAAGCTTCGTTTTGTAGTTTGGAAACAAAAAATTATTTACAAATTGGTTGTTGCTTGGAAAGACTGAACTGATTTCATTCGTACTGAAATGTTTTTATACATTTTCTTTTCAGTTGCAGATAGAACTTATGGATTTTCCTTTGGCCGCAGGCCACTGGCTTGCCCTCAAGTTACATGTAATTCCGGAAAGTGATTCTTTTATTTCAAAGGATTCGGAGATGTTATAAGATTTATTGTAGGCACTGAATATAAGACAAATTTACAAAGTGACAATATTTATATTTTTAAATACAAAAAGAATAAATTAAAGTAAATCTTTAATTTATTCTTTTTAACGAACCCAATACAAAAAGATGCTCATTTGTCAAATGCTCAATAACTGCATTTTTCAGTCAGTCTTTTAAACAAATAAGAAAATTTCTTAGACAGGGAATTTTAAATCTTGAATTCAGTTTCTGCTCATTTGCTGTTTAAAAGTTAGGACAAGCAGCCAAATAGCTAAAACATGGTGTAGCATTGTCCTGGGCTTTATAACGAAACCTGGAATAATTTAGCACTCAGAAATGTTTTTTATACATCAAAAATCAAAACTAGTATCACAGGCATTAAATTATTAAGTATAACAGACCGATAATTCTTAAGAGCTTTACCATATTTTACGATCAAAATAACATTAATATTTGAGAAAAATAACGTAACTCAGTGTAACATAAATTAATTACCTTAATATTATTTTATGATGAGCAAAAATCTAATCGAGGATTCTATTACTAGTTTTTGCATTGTGAACTAGCAGCCGAATATATTTAATTCATTAAAATAAGAGGCAGATTTATACATTTAGATGTTATTTTCAGGTAAAAAAGAATAAGATAGTTACTTTTGTGATAGTTAGTTGAATTATATAGCAGATAAATTATTTAAAATAGAGGACTACTTTGATGGAGTGATAGAAAATCTTAAAAGCATAGTTAGTTGCTGCAGAATTTATTTAATCATTTAAACATCCTACTGGAGAAATGTTTTAAGCAAATTTATCTCTCGAATTAGTTAAAGCACAGTATGTTTAGAATTATGTCTTCCTAAAAGAAAGTTACAATACAAATTCTTAGGAATAATTTTCTTCTCCTTCATATTAATTTAACTACGTTTTTAGCTTTGATTCAATTCTTGGATTACTTCAATCTTTCTCTCTTCTTTTAAGACGAAAATTGAGCTGTAGAATAGAGTATATAACGCATTCTACTTAACATTGTTTAGTACTGTTGTTTTAAATCTACTAATTGAAACTAATGAGTGAGATTTCTCTGTTTGTATGTTCAATAACAATTTCTGTTATTTAGTTTATGGAAACCTCTTAGAATAAGTAATAACCTGTCAACTTAATTCATCGAGAATATAGAAAGCACTCGAGAATAAAATACATGAAAACCCTCACTACGATCACCTTCCTAAGACTTGTTTTGAACGTGACGCTGTCATTTCGTTTGTTACTTATTTAAAATTTTCACATTATTCTATGTCTTAAAATTAGAAATTAAAGTTAATGATCTAAAACTGCAATAGTATATTACAAGTGAAAAAATTGACAGTTTCAGACACGCGCGTGTCGGATTTGCGCAATGCTTGTGGGGGTGCCCACAAAATTTTCGTAAATATTATGAGGTCTTGGGGATCGCGAAAAAATCTCAATGATAAAAAGGGGTCACGACTGAAAAAAGTTTAAGAAACCCTGATCTAATGAAAAAAAAAAAAAAAAAAAAAAAAAAAAAAAAAAAAACTGAAAAGAATTTAATAGAAGTTAGGCGATGATTTTGTTACCAGCAGTCTTTCACTAAAATTGAATACTTTAATTAAATGCTATTTTTATTCAAAACAGATTGAACCACAACACTGAATTATGAGGGCCTTAGTTATATTTTCAATTTCCTAATTTCTAATTTTCTAAAGCCTCTAATGATTAGCTTGGAACTAAAATGATTACATCTGTGAACCGCTAGCGTTATTTTTTTATAATAAAATTCGATATAATATGTTCCACTCTCAAGTTGCTTAACTTTATAATTATATGAAAGAAATATGAGAGAAATTACGTTATTATTTTAATCGTAACATCCAGAATACTGCATTTATGACAGCACAGACTTTAGAGATGAGAGAAATATGAGTCAAAGAAGGGAGTGCTTGCACTCAACTCAGACAGCAAATATTTGTGTTTTAGAGAGAAAAGGAGAGGGCAAAAATGATGATGCCAGCTTAAGGTAAGCCTACTTCTTTTTTCAAAAGTCTGCACTTATTATACCCAATAAAAAGTATGCAGACGAAAATTATTTTTTCCTTATTTTTTAATTACTTTAAGATGCTCTTGTTTGATATTGTACTTTTTATTAATATTTTTTATTTTATTTTAAGATGGTATTGTTATCACAAGCTTATATTTAGTTAACTCATGGCGTTTCATCATAATCGGAATTTTGGCATCGATTTTTAAACAATCTCCTGATTTGTCGATCATAATGCAAAGTGGTGAAACCATTTTTTTCAAAATTCGATTTATATTTTTTTATTAAATCTGTAGATTTACTTTGTTGTAAATTTCAGTAAATGCAAAGTGATGAAACCATTTATTCAAAATCCGATTTAGATTTTATTTATTAAACCAGTAAATTTATTTTGTTGTAAATTTCAGTAATATTTAAATTGATTTTATTGTCAGTTTGTCCCTTATTGTAACATCTTAAACCGTTTTATTTAGATATTTATTTATTGGTTCTTTTAGAGTGGTAATTTTAAGCTTTATTTTATACGTAATTGAATTTGTGACCATATGTTTTGTATATAAGTTTTTATTTCTTATATAAGGAAATATTTGCTATTATTTTTTGTGCTGTGTAGAGTTAATTTTTGTAGGCTTTTATTTAGTGAATTCATAGTGCTTGTGGGATGACCAAAATATTGTCATCGATTTTTTATTTACTTTGTGATAAGCTAAAGAGTTCAAATTTTGCGCTCACGCTGTTTGTTGGTGTTATTGCAACCCGGTGAAGTGACTGTTTCAAAGTTCAATTTAGATTTTTAAATTAAATATTTAAACGATTTTTATACATCGATGCGAACAAATTAAAATTTCTATAATTTTATTGTTTGCAACATCGGATAGAGCGTAAAAAAACCTTAAATGTAATTTCGATCAAAATTTTAATGCCGTTTTTGATTTGTTTCCGAATTTTCTAAAATCGCTCGATTTTTTGGCTACTTGACGTTTATGATTTTAAAATTTCAATATCCAAAAATGTATCAGTTACAAAGGTTTGAACTTTCAACGGATTAATAAAACAAACTTATCGTCTTCTTTTAAAACAAGAATGATTAAAATAAAACATTAATTGAGCGATTTTCTGCATTTTTTTTTTTTAAATAGTCTTTAATAATAAATAAGGGGGATCCGGGTTCTTCGCCATCGTTTCAAAACATAGTTCAAGGTTGCAATATCATTACATCAGTCACCCTGGTGTAAATAATTACTTATAGCTTAACACAGAGATATTATATAATTTTATAAATGCTATTTTTCTAAACCTTTATACACATTTTTATTTACATCTCATTTCATTAATCACAAAAGATAAATGAGTTTAAACGCTGTTTAAAGTTTAAATTATTTGCTATGAATTCTAGCCTGTAACTTCATTTTCCCCCATTTCATCAGTTTATACATATTTTCCTCAATATTTTATTTTAAAGGATGATTTTGATTTTACATCCAAAAATATATCTTTCACAAAGATTTGAAATTTACAAAAATTATATAACAAACTCTTCGTTCGCTTTTAAGACAAGAAATATTAATACATGAAAGTAACTATTATGCGACTTTTAAGAATTTTTTTTAAACTAGCAGCTGCATTTTCATAAGCATTATTTAAGTTCTTCACAGTGTTTGTCACTACGGTCAAACTTTTAGGGTCGATTTTTAAACTTTTTTCCGATAAGCTATGAAGCCCAAATTTTGCATTCACGCACATTGTAGAAATACAATATGATGAGGTGATTTTTTTCCTAAAAATTTGATTTAGAGTTTTTCGAAATAAAATGTTAAGACGATATTTCCTCATACACCTTTATTTAATGAACAAATTAAAACTCTCACATTCTTATGATTTGCACCATCAGAAAGAGTGGAAAAAAAATGTCTTTCAAATGAAGTCCGTATGAAATTTTTAATTTAATTTCTGATTTTTTGACAAATTCGCTGTATTTCTTAGACCACTTCACGTAACAGAATTGTTGGAAATAAAAGAGTGATTGATTATTCATGGTTTCAAAGTAATATTCCAATAGAATGATTTAACTGAAAATGTCAGAGACTAAAAAGATAAAAATAAAAAAACGTGTTTTAAAAAAGCTTCTTAAAAATTAAACTTTTATTTAAAACTCGTAAAATAATCAATGAACTAAAAGGAGAAAAATCTTATTTCTTAAAAACCTTATAAGGTTATTTTCTCCCATGCCTTTGGGCCATGCATGCCTTTCTCTCTTCTTCGTGAAATTTCTCCATGCCTCCAACCGTTACATCTTATGGTGTAATGTAACACTCAGCGCATATTCGAGAGTCCCATGTTCGACTTCCGGCGAGTGCAATGTTCATTTTTTACGTTTCCAGCTTCAAAATAACCTAATCCTCTACCACCTATTTTAAAACACTTTTTTATTGCATAAATAGTTTTATTTACCGAGATTGCAATTCTGCATTTATAATTGCTTATAATTTAAGTTCCCAAAATTACAGTGAAAACTGTGAAGAGTAGTGTAGAAATGAACCATTTTTTACTAATTATGAAAACTGAAGTTTGGTGTTGTTGTTTTCATCTGAATTCACTAAATTGTTCAACTTCATGTCATCTCAGAGATTCGTCTCTGAAGCTTGGATTCAAGAAACCTTACGCTAGTTGCAGAGCTATTTCAGTTCCATGGGATGACATTCTTCAATATAACTAACTGATAACCGATATTTGAATAGCATTCTAGATATCGGATTTATACCATTTGGGAACCAAAGATGTGAAATATGTCATCAAAACATTAGGTTTAGAAAGTATTTCAATTCGTTAATGAGGAGTAATTCTATATTAGTTATGCAAAACTGCTTAGCAAATACGTTTTCGATACGCTTTGGTATTTTTGGTTTAATTTCGTAAATTGGATCTTTTGTTAATCGTTACATTAGTCTATATAAAAAAATCTGATGTTTACACTACATGACTTCCGTGATGTGTACACCATATGACTTCCGTGTATGGAATATTAAATTACACGCATTTGATTTAAACTTATTTAGTTGAATTTCATTAGAGAGATATTTCTGATTCAATTAATTCAGTTCTCACTCCGCGGCAAGGCAAAAACACATAAAAACTCAAAATATCTTCATTCAAAATTGAAAAATCTAGAAAAACATAAAACACCAAATACAGTTAAAACAATTTAAAAACAATTTTTACAATTAAATTTGCAGTTTCTATGCAAAAGCAAACAATTCGAATGCAGATTTTTCGGTGCACAAAACTAAAAGTTTCCTTTTGGTCCCACTCGGCAAAAAGATACTGAAGGTGCAGAAAGACTTAGTTCGCTATTCTGCTATTTCAAATGTAAGCAAATATGGTTGCTATTGTAAAAAAAAAAAAAAAAAAAAAAAGGCTTAGCGTACTTAAACAACTTTTAAATTGTTAATAATACTACAACTATTGCACGCAGATTAACTAAAGGCATAAAAACCTTAACCGGAAGATAAGAACAACATAATTCAATCCTTTTTAATGCAAAAAATGCACATTTACCAACATATAAGAATAAAAAAATTCTGACCTCAGTGAGCCGAATAACAGAGTGGGTACATATATATATTTGGTGTTTCCGCTTGCAACCAAAACGGGAGATGCACAACTACATGTTATAGCAGTCTTATATACAAAATTTCAACGTTCTGAGACTACTGTTTTTAAGTTATGCAAGATACGTACATATGTACGTACGTACATACGTACAGATGCCACGAAAAAGGTCTCTTCTGAATCTATTTTAAATCAGTTTTATAATTCGTTTAGGGAGTCCTTTATTCTGTCCTTAAGTACAGATGTCACGCAGAAGCATCGTTAAATTGCATTCGATAGCGGTCAAAATGGATATTTTCTTTGAAATATGATACCCGGAATTTTTCGTGATTACAATACTTCCTTTACTTCGTAAAAGAAGTAAAAAGAAATAATTACTAAGCTAAAAGATATACTGGATAATTTTGCCCTTAATTAAACAATTAATTTTAATTTTAAATATTTTTAAGTACAACTTTTCTAGACATCCTCCTCCGGTTCCAGCTGACTTTGGTCGTCTGTGAATATACTGGCCTTAAAGAGGTACGCTCCGAATCGATATTTATTTAGAGTTTAAGAAACATTATCATTTTTAGGAGTGATCCTTTTACGTTAGCTAATCACGATTAGAATCGTCATTATTTCAAATCTAAGCCCATTTTACTTTTCAAGTACCAAATTTCTTGAAAGTACCAAATTTTAATTATGAGCGTTAAACAGAAAATTTAAAAGTTATTTTTCCCTACCTCTCCGTCATGAGCAATAAGAAGTAAAAAGCTGTAATAAATATGCTCTAGCAGATCGGTTATTTATTTTTTTTTCCATATCAATCGAAAATGTGAGGAAAATTCTTCTTCTGGTCATAATCTAAATTTCTTGAAATTTCACTTGCAGAATTTTTCTCTTATTCTGCATCAGGAACGTATTTTAAACTATATAATTTGTCTTCTTCTGTTAAAAAACATTTCCCATTTCCTATTACTTATTAAAAATATTAGTTATGATGTGTTCAATACATAAAAGCATTTTTCTAGCTACATTCTTCTTTTCTATGGAACTTATTAAACTGAATCAAATTTTTCTTTTAAGCCTTTATTTGGAGACTCTTTGGATTTAGTCGTCTATTTAAAGCATTATGCAAAATAATCGCAATAATCATGTTAATATTTAGAGAACAAGCAATAATATTTTAATTAAACTGTGGTTGCAATCCTGTTTCATGCTCAAAGGAATTTAGCACACAATTTTTGTTCTTGTTGTTGTCGTGTCTTAGGTGAAGCCTATTTAAATAGTGCCATGGGCGAAGATAACAGCCTGCTAATCTACAAAATGTTATCATTTTAAAGGTTCGGTCTCTTAAACAAGACCCAAATTTTTAACTATTCAGCAAGGGGTAGCCGGAAAATAAAAAATGTGTGCGGTTGTCAGTTCTGTGTCCGGGCAATTGTCACTGTTTTTATACATTTTCCTATCCTCTCTGGTCAATTTTAAATCCTCTGTAATGGCCAGTTCTGAGCCTGACTATAATTTTAGTTATTAGTTTAATTATTTTAGTCTATTTCTATTGGTGTTATTGAACTGATGCTTTATTGGAATTGAATATTCCTTCAATCTGTATTTGGACATGGCATCTGCGTCCGAGAGGTTGACATTTACATTATTATTACTGTTGAGATTTCGAGTTTCTTTCGAGCCTTCGACTGTTGAGATTTCGAACCTTTGTCAGTTTATCTGCGTTCTCGTAAATTGTAATACAAAAAATAATAAATACGCTGGCAACTATTGAAGAATGCAGACCTTATCTAAATTTTGAATCTCGTTTAAGCGAAAGTGGATCCTTTTGGCGATCAGGAAGCATCCAGGTAGAGCTGCCTTTGAACCACAGAAGACAAAGAGTCATTTTACTTGCTCAGACACGGGAAAGAATCTACGTATGTCAAGTGCCTCCGTATTGCCAGAAGCTCGCAAATAAAGTTAGAGACTGACGCTCCAGCTTGATAAGTAGTATGATGACCTTGAGTAGTCAGAAATACTCCAAATCTTCCGTTAGTGATTGTCTCATTAAATGAAACATCTGTAAAGCGTGTACACCTCTTTTGAATATTGTTCAACGGTCCTTCGCTTTAATGACGTCAATCAATTTCTTTTTATTGCATAGCTGTAGTAGGTTGAGAACTTTTTAGAGTTCATAGCTAGCCTGGAAGGAAATGTTGGCTCTTGGAAGGTGGAAAATTTCTTGTGATCGAGGCCGAGAACTGTTTTAATATATCTTTGTCAAATTTCATACGAGGTGACCTTTTCAGTCTAATGCTGCAATTATAGTTTTGAAAGGTTTTCCCAGCGATGTGTTTTAGTACACGACTTCTTGCCTTGTGTGTAAATTTTATTACATTGTACTGTCTTCTTTTTCCTAGGCTTTCGAGGTCCAATTCCTGAATTACATTTAAATTATTAGTGGAAGACACTGCACCGGTAATGTTTTTGCGACCTTTGTCTGGACACTTTCTAATTTCACCAACACAGTCCTAAAAGCGTGATCACAAATGGGAGGAGCATACTCTATGATCAATCTAATTAGTGAGGTGTATGTTGTTCTAAGTGTCTCAAGAAAAGCTACCCAATTTGTTTCACAAAGACTTTTAATGTTTCTTAATCTTTTCAAAGCTCTGTCGCCACAGTTTTTGACATGTCAGTTAATCTCAATTCTGTATTTAAGGTGATTCTTAAGTATCTGGAGCATGTTGTCTCCATTATGAATTTGCCTTCAATGTATAATTTTGGGATTCATCAGATTTCTATGCTTCCTATCTGTTGCAAAGGCACAGACAGTACACAGAAGCTCGCACAGATACACAGTTACAAATCTAGTAATATACTGCTAATAATACTACTTTTAAAATTTCAACTTTAAGTTCCAAACGTGTTACCTCTTCTTTTTGTGTTTCTGAAGGGGAAAGGAAGTCCTGGATGTTTATTTTAAATTAATAGAACAATTTAACTTTTGTAAAAAACTATATTTGTGAGTGACACAAGTATAGTTTAATATTAATTTGTGAGTAATTTATTTCAGTCACAAAAATTAATTTGTCAGTGACACAAATAAAAACTTCAAAATAAATATGTAAAGAGTACGCTTTGCAGATAAGTGCAATACATGTTAGGAAGGTGAACTTTTTCAAACTTTATCTCTACTTTTCTCCCGCCTTCTTAGCATGCCTCCGTGGTATAATGATCAGCAAACTCGGCGCATATTCGAGAGGTCTGTGGTTCGAGTTCCGGTGAGGGCATTGCTCATTTTACAAGACTGCAGCTCTCAAACCAGAAATTGACAAGGAAGTTCCGCTTTCCGCAGAAGTTGCAAAACGGCTCCTCAAGACAGCATTTCAAGAGACATGGTCATCACGATGGCAGGAAAAAGAGACAGGAAGATTTACTTACAACATCTTCCCAATACCTTCTCTCAAGAGGCAGAAAAGCAACCGATTCTTCCTCCAAGCCTGTACCAACCACGGGAAATTCCCAGCGTATTACAAACGTTTCCTCAGACGGGACGTCAACTGTTCTTGCGGTTTTCGCGGGGAAGACGCGGACGCACTTCATTACCTGCTCTCCTGCCCTCTGACAGAGCACCTTCGACAGCAGTTCTTTCCTTCCGACTACATCACATATCCTGTGAATATACTGTTCACGGGCTATTACTGCAACAAGGGCATCTTAGAGATAATGAAGCAAGTGAATGAAAATAATTATATCCAAGAAACTACAGATTAAAGTAAAATGTAGAAAGGCGGCCTAACCGTCAGATTGCTAGCAATGACTAGGATGATTTCCTAACCCTGTAGTGCCATTAACTCAGTTTGGCGGAACAGGTTAAGTAAAGCGACTATATAATCTCTCCTGCTTTCAAAAAATACCTAATCTCTCTACAGTGGCTTCCGAACTGAAAAAGGTCCCCTATTGCCCAGTCTACCTTTAAAAGGGAGAGTATATAAGATATTTCTCCTGCCTTCTTACAGTACCTTCGTGGTGTAATGGTCAGCACGCTCGGCGAGTATTCGAGAGGTCAGAGGTTCGAATCACGTCCGAGTCGCGCTCATTTTACATGGCTTCTGCTTATATAACCTAATGTCTCTACATACTTACTGTTTCATTAATCACTTATTCTGTCGAAGAACAGCACCTATGAAATTAAATGGTATATTATCATATATTAGTTTATTATAAGTTTAATTTTTATCTATAATGTTCATAAAAGTGTTCAAGTTCTATACTCGATAGATATACTGGAGAATATATCTATTCTCTAAAAAACGATTAAATTATTATTAAATTTTACGACATGATTACACGGCAATGAAAAGCGAAAGGCAAGTATGTGCCATTATATCATTATTTTTGAATAGTCCTGAAAGTTTCATCCAGAAAGTATGTTATTTTATATGCATTGTTATGTTGTATTTGGAAAGGGAGGTAATTGTTAAAGTCTGTTATTTTATAACCAGAGGATACACATTTATGCATATTTATAATCTGAATGAAGATGCATCAAATAAGAGTACTTTTATCCCTCTTTTTGTACATATTTTAATTTGATGACAAACCCCATATATGCAAGGAATCATATCCCTTTTCGTGAGCAGTGGGAAAATGAATTCCCTAAATTAAAGGGATTTTTACTTTAATCTTCTAGAACTACAACGCGTGACAGTTGTACTGACCACTCATTATTGGTAAGAGCAACATAGTCTTGGCCAATCATCGGCTCGGTAATGACTTCTTGTTGACCAATGGGCTTCCAGGTGGGGGGATTGGTCACCCGAACATCGATTTAAACGGGTCAAACGTTGAGGGCGCAGGTGACCGTTATTCTGTTTGCAACATATGGAATGCTTCCCACAAGCTATACACACGCAAGGCAGGGGTGGTCACTTTTTGGCGCATCGTTCTCCGATTGGGTAATTCTACCGTTAGAGAAATCGACTCGGACAAACTGCAGGTCTCTGTGATCTAACTCTGTTTCGTTCATAACGAAAGCCATGATTTGAATATTTATTTGAAACGATCTAGCAAAGGTGTGCGTGCGCCGTTTCGCGACAAACTTGTGTGAGGTAAGACAGAAAGATTAGCAGAAATAAACAGGGGGAAAAATACATGAATAATATTGAAATTTTAATTAAGGAAATGTAAATAAATGAAATCTTGAAAAGATGTTAACTTATCTTCTTCAGTGTGGAAATGCGTAGTTGCAAAACATAGCAAACTAATAGCGTTTTTGTTCGAAGTTTAGGTTTTGTGAGTAAATTAAAAATAAAATAAATAATTAATATATTTTAATTTAATTTGTTTCGTATAGGTGGACTTGCGAAACTTACCTAAATAAATTAGTCTAAAAGCGTAATTTCCATCATTAATAAAATGAATTCAGCTTATTATTTCTCGCAATAAGAGATGAACGTTATGTCAACAAAGGCATTTCCATTCTGTTAATTTTATGATGTAAACATTGTTTTTCCTATTATGATGCTCGCGGTTAATTTTATCGGAAATGTGATTCTGTGTGCACTGGATGTTAATCAAATGCAGAACACATTCTGGAGTATTTAATACATTTGCTCGTATTGCAATGAAAATCAAGATAATACTTAGGAAAAATAATTAATTATGAAATCTCTTAATTTTGGTTTTTATTTTTATTAGAATAAAAACATTGCAAGCATAAAATACAACTCAGACCATTTCAAAACATAACAAAATTTAAATAGACATTGTTACTGAATTTATAAATTGAAATTATGAAATTCTCTCGAAAATTAAATTTTAGCTTCATTAAGTCCCCTTAACTAACGAATTAGGATATGGAAAATAAAACCATTGAAAACCTTAACTTTAAACCCTATAAAATAAAACCCTTAAAAAATGCGGTAATGAACAAAACTGTGGAATCTTTTGGAAAAGGTATATCTTTTAGATTTGACGGCTGAAAACATCATTCTCTTTTTGAGTAACGTAAAATTATATATCAGTAAAAAGATAATTTAATCAGAATTATTATGTTCTAGCTTCGCATCATGAATTAGGACTTTTCAGAGCTTAAATTGCGCCGGAGCTTGGCTCCAACACTTCTGAGTTGAGATAAATCATCATCGAACCGGAGCCTGGCTCCAGTACTTCTCTTTTTGAGATAAATCATCATCGCACCGGAGTTCTAAATGAAAGGGCTCCGGGCACTTCTTTTCTGTAAGTGAACACAACATATTTTAACAGAAAATTTTTATTTTAATAATAATCATGCCTTAAAAAACTATACTAACTTCTGAATGAAAGCCTGTCTTTCCCTTGGACACAGGTTGAGACTTTTAAGGAAAGAAAAGCCCCGGCAACATGGCAAAGGCTAATTCTCTAGGAGGTGCAATGATTTATGAGAGCAAGAAAACTTTGTGTTCCTGAAAATACTGGAAGTGATATCCTGGACCTTCAGCAGACTTTTTCAACAATGTGTTCAAATGCAGAGGACCACTACTGTCACTAGTACAGAGGAATCAAGTTTATTGTCACGTTGTTAATGGATGGTATTTAGGGAAGATTTTCACTTGACGGCTAGAACTATACGGGACATTGCTATCAAAAAGTCTTGGTCTTCTTTCCTGATTTTCAGAGCTACATTTTCCCGTTAAAATGTCCCTCCATATCTTATACTCTTTCTAGAATTCTCACTATTCTTCTTAATGGCACTTTAGTTGTTTTATCTGTTTTCATTGGTGTGGTGCAAAAAAGTATAGTTTTTATAGCTATCATCCCTTGAAATAGCGCATTATACGTATAACTAGGCTTAAATTCCGATGGAGATCGGATGAACTATTTCTTAGCTTCCGAGTGAAATTGTAATTCCATCCGGAGCCCTAAATAAGATGTCGTTCGATAATTTACTTTTTATTTCATTATTTATAATTGATAATTTATTAAATTTCTATTTCTATTTTTACATTCCTTTTAATTTTGGCTTATTTATTTATTTATTTACATTTTGCATTATTTTATTTATTTATTATTTTTTCTTCCTTCTTGACAGTCTTCCGCTGGGACTTTTCCAGGCGGACAGAGAGTCCAAATCTCCCGAATGAGAATATACACATGTTTGTCTCTCTGGGATTTTTTATTCAAATTTAACTATTGAATGACATATTAAAACATCTGTATGGTTTGATTTGGTTTGGTGTATTTAATTAGGGCAAAGCACACTAGGGCTATCTGCCTAAAGGAAGGTATGCCTTCGTGGAGGACTTTCTAAGGGAAACTGGTTCGTA
Organism: Stegodyphus dumicola; assembly: GCF_044657685.1. Lineage (NCBI taxonomy): Eukaryota > Metazoa > Arthropoda > Arachnida > Araneae > Eresidae > Stegodyphus > Stegodyphus dumicola. The sequence continues at coordinate 75,795,798 of NC_140772.1, read as the reverse complement.
TACACGTTACACATGGGGAAAACCACGAAAACGCCCATGCAGCCAGCCCGTTCGCGGGACTCGAACCTCGGACCGAACTACCAGTGTTCAGTGACTTAGAACACTGGACCGAACTACCAGTGTTCACCGCTCGGCCGCTGGTGGGCCCTAAGCATCTGTATGGTTGCTATTATGTTGCATTGACTAGTTATTTATAATTTCAACCTTTATCACTTTTCATTTTCCTTTTGCTCACCAGAAACGTGAGACAGAGCGTGTTGCCTCTCGAGGCCACGTTACTAGGTTTCGCCAACTTTGATAAAATTAAAATTATTCCACTTTGCGTTATAGATGCTGTCGTTTAAATTGTATGGCTAATGAGAAGTTCTGAGCCACCCAAGTTTTAAATTAAATTGTGTAGTCTGATTGAATTTGATTGTTACTTTAAGTTACATCGCCACAAGTGGTAATCGTTCATGTTAGCACGAGATGTGAGTTTATGTTAAAGTTCTGATTTTATAAAAAGGTTATTTTAACCTTCTCCAGTCTCTGTGGTTAGCTTCAGATATAGAGATAATTCTCTCCAAGTCTGTTAGGAGTTTGTTAGCTATACACACGCAAGGCAGTGTTTATAGCTATCTGGTTTACAAATATAGTTATCTGGTATAGCCTCTGTTTATGCTATCAAAGAAGGTCAAACTCTATACACCTCGGGAGCAATATGAACAATATCATAGTTTTAACTACAGGAAAACTCCACAGTTCAGGACCGTGTTCGTTCATTACCAAATCTCAAATCGTTTTCTTAATTTTCGGTATTTCTTTTCATCCTGTAAGCAACCCATGTTCAATCCAAAACTCACTTCTGAAACTCCTTTTCCGCTTAGTATAGTTCCGATTTCCCGGAAGAACCTCTTGAGAGTTTGCCGAAAAGCATAGTTTTCTTCTAATGATTAAAGAAACCCGTTAATTATAAATACATGCTGTAATGTTAATTTATTCAATTATTCGAATTTTTTTATAGCCAAAACACTAGAAAAAAGAAGCTCCAGTTGCTTAAGTTTCTGAGGAATAGATTTCAGTGTAACCGATGAGATGGATATTTAAATTGCCAAGAAGCCGACGTCTTGTTTTCACAATGAGCCAGTCAAGTCTCGATAGCCTTCAACTAATGATGTCAATCATTTAGATGTCAGAGAAAGGCAATTGTCGGTATGTTACGATAGTGCTCTGATTTTTGTGTTATTTAATTTACTGAGCTTTTTAAACGTATAAAATTAAGGAAGCGATGCAGAGAATTGGCTGTAACCTAGAAAGTGATATAAAATTGTGTTATTAAGTGAATGAAGTTACATATGTGAAGAAGTTAGAAGACAAATAGGTGGAAACTTAATCAAAGATGACACTTATAAATTTTTGAAGAGATGTAAGATAAATCATTCACTAAAAAATAAGGCTGCTGGAAGAAGGATAAAGAACACAATACCTAGGTGTGATAGAAAAAGTTCAGAGATGGGAGCCATAAGAAAATCAACTGGGTATGTACAATAAGAAATAGGCGCTAATTTCAAGTCGAACAAAAGGATTTTTCAGCGCAGACTGCAAGAATTTTGCTTTAAATGCTAAAATTACACGGCAGAAATTGTTTTTGTCTCTCAAACAAAAGATAAAAAGTTTGAATTAGGCTAACATTTACGTTAACTGCACAACAAAACAATGGAACAGTATTATTTGCAGCTGTGATACCAAAATCTCGGCGTTTAGTAGTGATACCATGAAGCACCTAAGAAGAAAATCGAAGAAGAGTTTTATAGCCTTATGAGTTTTTTGCTTTTAACTGCTTTAAAATGCTGGATTAATCTGACCAATACAGCTAGCTCTATGGAATCTAATAACAAAGTGCCACCCAAGTTATCGAAGGTATACTTCATGCAGACCAAGACTTAAGAGAATTTAACATTAAATGCTATTAATACCATTAAAAGACGATGAAGTATTTATATTTTAAAAGGATTTCTCTTCATTTTTCACTGCTGCTGTGTACAAAAAGTGGTTTCAAGATAATCATATTCCCCTGCTAGAATGGTCTGAAAATAATCCAGATCTTAATCTATTCGCCAACTAAAGAAATTGTAAAAAAAAAAAAAAAAAAAAAAAACTAATTAATAAAACCCAATTAATAAAAGCAATAATTCAATCTTTGTTTCCCGTTATAACAGCTGAAGAATTAAAACGTTTGACACACTCCATGGGAAATCTCTATAAAGGCAGGATAAATGCTAAAAGTTACTCATATTAACTGACGTAGCCAGAACTTTTGCATATTTCATTTGCTCCATGTGTTTCACTTTTCTTTCTTCATAACTGCAGCTCTCGCAAATAACTATCATAAATGAGATTGCATTATATTTTTTATTTTATTTCTAGTGTCCCTCCTTCCCATTACCAACCACTAGACAAACAAAAAAAGTTCTAATTAAATAAAAAAAAAAGTTCCCATTCTATAGATCAGAGTGGGACTCTTTTTTTAAATGCGAATACCTCAAAATAATACAGGTAATTATCTTATGCACATATTTATAATTTATAAACCATGAACATTTAATTAGAATATCTAATGTGGTCACCATACGAGTTCTTTGTGCGGCCTAATAAAACATATGCATTCTCTGCTTGACTTCATTTAAATTTATTTTCTCGAATTATTCTAACTTAATTAACCAATCCTTCAAGGCAAGTTGAAAATGGCATCAAAAATTGCAAATTTTGAAATAAATAGCCTGGTCATTTTTTGACATACGGGAATTAAACTTCTAATAATTTTATTTCTTCATAATAAGTATAAAATTTTCCAAATTATAGTATAGGACAGGGGAAATCACACTAAAGCTTAGATTTCATTATTTGTCGAAGATTAATTTTTGTTTAATTTTGATATTGCCAAAACATGAATATTTTCGTCATTTAAAACACTTCTGTAACTGGAGTTATATGACTACGATCAACGGTTATGAAAATAAAAGCCGGATTATAGAAATCCAACGTTCTACTAATCGATTTTGAGTTATGGGAGATACATACATACGTACGGACAAACATCACGAAAAAAAATCCCTTTTGAACCCCTTTTTAAATCCATGTTGGATTCCATTTTTTGAAAAAAAAAAATAAATAAAAAAAAGAGTCCTTTATTCTGTCGGTACGTACAGGCATCTCCCTCCCCCTCCCCAAATAAATCGTCGAAATGGATCATCCGTTGACCCGAATTTTGGGGATTACAATACTTCGTTTACTTTGTAAAAGGAGTAAAAACTATAAAAGAAAACTGAAAATAACAGTTGTAGACATAGCAATTATAAGAGCATTTATTTCTGAAAAAATTCTAGAAGTCTTATTCTAAGTCATATGTGAAAAGCACACAATTGGCATTTAAATGGATTAAGCTGTCGGCTACAAAAACGGACCAAAAAATTCTAAGACTGAAGCTATTCTGTTTTACATTAAAATAGTTTCCTTCCCCCTTTTCCTGGGTATATTTTCCATCCTCTTTTTTTTTTTTTTTTTTTTTCATTTATATCTAGGATTTATTCTAATTTACAACGCCTCTCCATTCTAAGGACTACACTTGCGGCAATCGTCAAAATTAAAATATTTGAAGCATAACTAATGTGTACAATAAGTTGAAAGTATATTTTCTTTCTCATAAGGCTCAAAATACTTACCCACGTCAAACATTTAATAAATTGCAAATAATATTGTTTTATTGTTTCGTGTGGGGTCTAGTAATGCGACACCAACCTCTTGAATCAATTGCATGCATATCTTATTCTGTTTTTTGTCTTTGTTACTTATTTTTTGACCAGGAGTGTATAACTACTGATAACTATTCTAGACTTAATAGTATGTCCTTTTCAATGATAACCGACTCGCCGTTTCATTCCTTTGTTCTAATTTTGGAACTACTTTGTAATATAAATTGTAGCATTTAATTAGCATTTCTTTTTATCTAATCAATAATTTATATAGCATACATCAAACGGGTTTTAACCCTTATTCTAATAGATTACCTTGATGTAAAATATGATTATGTTTCAAACATTGCTTAGTGATTCCATTTAGGAGAAGAGATGGTCCTTAATGGAATGCCATTTATTCTGATTTTTTTTACTCTGTTATATGAAGTCTATTAGGAAGTTGAAGTTTCTATAAAGAGATAATCAAATTTTGTTCAATTATAGGATATTTTATCAGTTTTGAAATACGTTTAGTGTTTCGGTCAAAATTGGACATGAATTGCATTTTTACAAGAGAATTGCATTTTACAGCATTTATTTTCCAGTAGCATCTATTTTTAGAATATCGCTCTTTTTAGAATAAATTGTGTAAATGTCGATGTACTCACTATTAGAACTAATACATTGAAATGTTTTCTTATATGCATGCAAATATATGGGCAAATATCAAATCAGTATTTCGTCTGAACAAATATTACCTTACAGAACTTCAGAATTATATAAAAGCATTATCTAAGAATTTTATTTTGTTCCGCTAAGAAGTAAATAAAAATATTATAAATGAAATTCACTATAAAGCTTAAAAAGTTCCAAAGGCTTGTAACGAAAGAATACTTTTGTCGGTATAGAACATTTCGAGAACAACTAATTCTTCTACACAAATTTCTCAGTCATTTTCATATTTTTGACGTCAGTTTGTTAAATAAAGAGAATTACTGTACCGTCATTTAAAAATCTTGCATTACATTATTTATAAAGCCTTTTTATTGCTTTTATATGTAGTTTTAATTTATATGTTCTTTTTATGCACTAATATGTAATACAACTGTACTTGTGTTTTCATGTTAATAATAAAATCAGCTTTCTTAATATAATAGGTATGGCAGAGAAAAATATCGTATGCAGCTGCTATTTATGTACTAGTCCTCATATACTACTTACAGCTAATGAACATGCTGGAACATAAAGGAAACAGATTAATAAGAAAGAAATTTACATAAAAACCAATTATCAAGAATCTTGCCTTTGCTAGGTTTCGAACCCGAGACCTTTGGGTTGCGAATCCTGCGTCTTCTTCCTTAAGCTGCGAGGAGCACAGGCGAGAGCAGAAATTTTCGCTGCAATATGAGATTAAGGCAACATTAGCAAAAGATAATATAAAACTCTCGAAAAAATGATATTTTCTTTCATAAATTTTGTGGTTCTTCTATATCAATCATATGTAATGGAACACAGCTCCAAGGAATTCTGTTAAATTCATAGTTCTAATCTGGGACAAAGTTACTAAGGGCATACCTACGTTAAATATTTTAATGGATTGGATTTATTATTAGAAAGATAAAGTACGCCAGGACTATCTGTGTAAGAAAAGTAGACATTTGTGGAGGACTTTTGATGGAGGATTATTTATGTTACATATGGCAAAAACTGAGAAAATTTTCCATGCAGTTAGTTTCTTCGCCGATCTGAACCTGGAGGGAACTACTAACATTTGCGATTCAACGATAATAGCATTCAGACGTTATTGAGCGTTATAAATTCTAATAGAAGGAAAACTTAAAAAATTAAATTAAGAAGAATTTGTACAGGTTTATAGTCAATAAAAGAGACGATACTATTGCGAGCTACAGGTTCATTGTGATCAAATAATTACTTCAAAGAAATTGAGAATTTATTTGTGATTCTGTAATTATTTTTGCTACATTGTTGTTCACAGTAAATATAACAGCTACAATAATAACTCAGGAATAATGCAGATATTAAGTTAATTTTCCACAGCTACCAAAATATCTTAATTACCGGTATCAATCACTGAATAAACTCTTAAACGCAATTCGGCTAACTCTTTGAACCGTAATCCGTCTGTACTCAATCAGATTTCTAGCAAATACCTGCTGGTTATCGAAGCCATATTTATACGGTGTCACCTCCTGCTTATTTGGAAATTCCGGAGAAAAGAGAAAAAAAGAAAAACTTAGTGCTATGAAAATGCGATTTTCCCAAACTTTCCGAAAATTCCAAGTTGGCAAAATATCACACGCTGTCATCAACGTAGCAACAAAAGATGGAGTCAAGATCATTAGGGAAACTTTTGCCTGTATCTCCAGTCCTATTTGCGCTAATTTCACCATTTAGACATTGTTGGATTCAGAATCACAAGATCTATAATTTCAAAAGAAAAACTGTGACGTGACTTTCTTGTACGGAATATTAAATTATATGCATAGTGAATTGAATTAAAACTACTTCGTTAATAGAGCATAAATCTCAATAAAATAAATGTACTCTTTAAAATTCACTACATTTATTTACCATAGCGATACTCTGGCGCTAGGCTCACTTAACAACGTTACATCTTATTCATTTTATAACTCAGAATGCATAAAAATTATATCATCTGAAGAATTATCTAATCGTTGCCACACGTTCTATTCAATTACTCTAATAAATCTAAAACGATATAGAAACGAAATTAAACAAATAAAAAAGAAAAAGTTTTTGACAGACAATTCAGCGCCGCTTACCTAATGCCCGTGCGCTACTCTTAAATATCCTTCTTTGTTCGAAACAGCTGGCGACAGTATTTTCTGTTAATATGAAACACTTATTTCTTCGAATTTCATTAGAGATATATTTCTCATTCAATTAATTTTGTTCTTACTTCGCGGCAAGGCAAAAGTAATAAAAACTCAAAATACCTTCATTAAAAATTAAAAAAAATATAAAACACCAAATACAATTAAAAAAACAATTTTTACAATTAAATTGACAGTTTCTACGCAAAACAAGCTATTAGGCCAGCGGGCAAGAAGACATATTTTTCGGTGCACAAAACTGAAATGTTACTTTCGGTCTCATTCGGCAAAAAGACACTGAAGTCGTAGAAAGTGATTTAATTTGTTATGGACGCCATGTTGACAAGTAAACCTTCTCTCGTTTGATACCGGTTTCTGGAAACTCGTATATTTTCTGAAAGCTTGTTACAAGTAGAAAAACTATGAAGTCTTAGGGGGAGAGGGACAAGCTTTTAGGTGCTTTAAGACCCAAAAATTATCATTAAAGTGTGTATAGAGGGACATATTTCCGTAATGGCATCTCTATTTCTTGTATGTTCATGCATTGTTCTGCTTTCGAAGTTCCTGATGGTACCAGTCCTACAAAAAGAACTGGTACCTGAAGGATATACGAGAAAGATCCAGCCTCCGTATATTCATTTTTTTAGACACTACAAATCTTTTGTTCGTTACATAATGGACACAATTATTATCGAAACACAGGAGCACATTTGGCATTGGATAGTTTTCTGGCCCTGTAGAATTTTCACTATATCAATTCAGCTCTGATCATTTCAAAAACTTGATTAAGTATGCTTTTTATAAAGACGAATACTTGGACGACGAACCTGCAATGTGGATTCTGCCAATGGATTACTGCTTCGATTCATTGACAAATGATGAGTGATCAAAGTGTGAGGCTATCGCTTTTGTAAAATGTGTCCAATGTTAACTGTCTTTCTGCCCATTTCAATGTTTATTTGGTGAATTGCACATTGATTGTCTCGTGTAATAGATTTTGTTTGATGTCAATAACAAGTGACATTTTCAACATTCCAACGTATATTGTTTCTTTACAACGAGTTGTTTTTTCCTTTCTTACCATATTATTAGTTCATATAAATACGTGAAACGAACATTTTAACTACGTTTGGTGCCATGCATTCAACATTTTACTGATATTTTATGGGTCCTATAGCTCCTAAACGCTTGTTCCTCTGCCCCTAAGATTTCACAGTTTTCTGCTTATGACACAAGCTTTCAGAAAATATGTGGGCTTCCGGAAAACCGGTATCAAAGGAGAGAAGGTTTACTCATGAGTCAATATATGGGATAATTTAATAACTTAAATGATAATTGCAGAATGGATTAACTATAATTTAATTCGCAATAATAAAAGACGTTACTTTGTGGTTGCGAAGTTTAGTTTCTCTAGATTGGCAACAAATCCACTATTCTGCTAAGTTTCAAATGCAAGCAAATATGGCTGCTATGGTAAAAAAATTAGGCTTACCCGAACTTAAACGACTTTTAAATTGTTGATAATTCTACAGCTATAACATGCTGGTTAACTAAAGGCATAAAAACCTTAACCGGAAGATAAGAACAACATAATTCAATCATTTTTAAAGCAAAAAATGCACAATTAACAAACATATAAGAATAAAGAAACTGGACTCACTGAGCCCAGTAACAGGTAACAGATTGAATTTGTATATATATACATATAATTATAAGTAATCTTGTGTGAACAAACGAAAAAAGACCAATTTTGGTGAAAATTTTGCGCATTGTGCTGCAAAATTAAGGAAATTAGAAGATAAATTTTAGTACGCACGCCAAAAAGTTACCAAAAACTGTGGCTCCGTGAAAACTCCCACATAAGCATATTTAGTTGCTATGAAATGTGTGAAAGAGGAGAAAAAATATTTGAATACTTACAAGTTAAATTAATAAAAAAGCTATATGCTAAACAAATTAGGTAATTTTAAACACAGTAAAAAAACAAATCAATTGAACGAGGTAAAATAAATACATATATTTATATATTTTTGGTGCGGCCGATTGCAACCAAAACAGGAGGTGAACATCTACACGTTATAGCCGTCCCACATACATAATTTCAACGTTCTGAGGCTATTCGTTTTTGAGTTATGCGAGATACATACATACATGTATACGTACGTACGTACAGACGCCACAAAAGAATCTCTTCTGAATCCATTTTAAATCAGTTTTGTAATTCGTTTGTGGGAAAAGAGTCTTTCAGAGGAAGTAAAATTTAAATAATAAAGAAACTGTATGTCTGTATGTTTGCTCTCAGCACTGTAGAAAAACGACGGCACCTAGAATCCCCAGCTTTTTAATATGCATAGTCCTGAGCTCGAACATGTGCAACTGAAAAACTTAATTTGGAATTTATTTTTTTATTTATTTCACATTTTATAAAAATTTAATGAATTTGTAGGGTTTATATTTATTTTAACTAACATTTATTTTAAGTTTAAACTATCTTTCCAGTCAAGCCTTACTTTTCCCTGGAACTGCCAATGCCAGAGTATGTAAATTTTAGTAGAACGCGCAAGGATTCAGATTATCAGCGGAAGTATTCTGAGTTAAATAGAATGGAAACGAGTTCGAGATGTGCTGTTCTTACTTCACGAGCGCGGAGGTAGTAGCCAGAAATTGAAGAACCCCGCGTTTCGGCCTGTGTGCTTGCCTCGGAGAATTGTTAATCGTTCAACGTGATATTCGAAGTTTGCTGAATTAGCAGCGGTATTGTAAAACGCGGTGAGGTTAGTTACTTTTAGAGAGCCTCGTAGTTAGCGTCTTGTTATTATTTTCTTTTCAGGTTCTTATTTTTATTTTACCGCCGGGTCGGCGTAGTTTGTGAGCGTCAAGAGCACGCAATTGTAATTTCTTAAGTTGAATAAAACGGGACTTAAACCCTTAGCAAGACTCTGTCTATTTTCCAGTTTCAACAGTCACCTTTTGGTTGCGTGCAGGGTGGAGGCGCGCAACTCTACAAATTTTTTACTAACAAACACTGTTTAAAATAAAACATTTTTATTTCCAGCTCGCTGTTGTCATTTGACAAAATGTAAGACTCACTTTTTATCAAAGCTCTGCAGTTCGAAAGCAATGTATTGCCACTGCCGGAAATAAAATATTTTTATTTTCCACGCTCCATCGTACTTCATTCAGCAAAGCTTTACATATTTAACTTTTAATCAAAGCTCGGCAGTTCGAAAGCAATGTATTGCCACTGCCGGAAATAAAATACTTTTATTTTCCACGCTCCATCGTACTCCCATTCAGCAAAGCTTACATATTTAACTTTCAGACTTAATCTGGAAGGTTACCGAGTAACAAATTGTGCCATTTAAGTAAGTGCTGCTTAATGCTCCTACTATGTGTTAGCAGGAGTGAGTCAAAGAGCAGATTGGTAACCTGCAATGCTCAACGAGAGCATACAAAAACCTTAACAACCCTCTGGTACGAAGTTAAAATCTAATCTTTCTTTCCATTTTTTGCTGTCCCCCTTTCCATCTCTTTTAAGCCTCCATAAATATTTATGTAGTTGGATTGAAATACCATTCCGTCTGTTCTTATATTTTTACAGTATTACCTCTCGAACATTGTTTTAATAGCTTAAAAATAGTAAAGGTAACAGAAATAAATTTTTCATATATTTTTTAATATTTCGTATTATTTTCTTAATACATCTTACATGACTTACAAGTCAAAATAAAATATTAATCCTTAAATTTTGAAGTTCACGTCATAAAAATATTTTAACGAAGCAATATTTCTTTTAAAACATTTCATACGAAATGAATCCTTATTATTTGAAACATGTTATTTAAGAAGCTGTTCTTTTCCCATTCATTCGGGTGAACGGAGTTCCCTTCAGTCACTCTTCTTAGCAAAAAAAAAAAAAAAAAAAAAAAAAAAAAATTATATATTTTATTTAAAGTTAGTCTAGATAAATAAAGAGCATAATTTAATGAAATGTATGTATTATTTAAATCTATTCCTACATGTCATTTAATTAAAATGCATTTAAATTATTCTAATTTCTATTTAATTTGGGCTAACCAAAGGGCGTTAGCCCAGAAGAGCTATTAATATCATTTTGGCATTTTTATGGCGTTTCGCTTTTCAGATTATTACCACCAAACAACATCGCCCTATATTATATTTAAAGAAATTAAATAATGAAGAATCTGCATAAATGTATGTATGTTTCTCGTATTGTGATAAAACAGCGGTACCTAGACCCATCGAATTTTGAATAACGTAATTCTCCACCTGAATATGGGCATCTGGACGTCCAAATTCGGAGTTTGTTTTATAACCTATTTCATATTTAGTAAAGCATTTATGAGTTTTTGGTTAAGAAACTCAACGATTTCAAAGCGAGCAATGGCAACACCGTACTCTCTCCCCCTCCGAAAAAAAAAAAACATTTATTAACATTATTTTTAATCTCCAGTGCCCGAGAATGCGTATTGGAAATCCTTAAAGATACGCTCTTTTTAAATTATTTTGTTATATTGCTCTTGAATTGTATTCTTTAAGTGAGAAGAACTTGATATTTAATAAATAAAGGTAACACACAAAACTTTAAAAGAAGGTCTCTTTCGGCGTAATATAAAACCTGAAAACTTTCAGTTTTTTTTTTTTTTTTTTTTTTCACATTCTACTCCTTTTTTTATTGCGACTTACATAATCCGCATTCCTTATACTAGTTGTTTTTACAAATTTCATTTCGTTTCAAAGGTTAAAATTTATAAATGTAAAACACAGTTTAATAATCATCCTAAGTAAGAACTGCGTACACTTTCTAATGGCAAAGCCATTTATTTGGTATAGGTGACTAAAACGATTAAACATCCTAAATTTTAACAAATAACTTACGTTTAACGTTTCTAATATTACTCACTAGATGGCAGCAGTGTATATATATTCTTGAAATCTGGAATTTTTGGTTCTGTTACTCACGCGCTAATTTGAATTATACTTAAGCAAATAGTCTAAGATAGAATTGATATGATAGAGAAAGAATTAATAGTAATAATAATTTTAAAAAGTTCTCTGTTGATGCTGATAGCTGTTATCAATGCTACTGGATATCGCCTGCTCCCAGATTTATGGGAAGAGGGCATAAATCAGAAACCATTATATATATTAATTATAAATTTTAAAATTCTACCTTTATTTTTAACTTTTGTTACAACAAAATCAGGAAAAATAACTAAAAATGCTTCGTTGATTAATATCAATGAAGTATTTTATAAAGATAATTATAGATAATTTCAGAAATTGTAAATAATCATAAATTGTAAATAATAATAAATAAAATGCTAGTTAGATGTTTGGTCTTTATTACGTAGCTTCACGAGTTTCAGATCGCGGTGAAAGTGCTGGCTGCACGGGAGTTTTCGTTGTTTTCCTCCATGATTAGTGTGATTACGAGTTAGAATTTCTTTTTGAAGAAAAAATTTAATTCAACATTTTTAAATTATATTATTATTTTCCTTGTTTTCAAAACCACCAGTGAGATTGCAAAAGTCTCTTTCATAGCTCTAGTTGTAGTTATGTAGACAGTAGAGAAAGAATTTTTAAGTGTAAAATATACATGTATGTAGATCTTAAATGATTTTTATTTAGCAAATCCTTCTCATAACCAGCACTTAGCAGTTAAGAGGAAAGTTCGAACTAGTTTTACAATATTTGGAACTTTGTTCTGGCGATTGTGTTTTAAGATATGCTGCAAAAATTCAGGACTGCCGTTCTATGTTCCTGTTTCGATTTTCTTACCAATAACAGAAAAAAAAAAAAAAAAAAAAAAAAAAAAAGAGGCTGTGATGCTTCTTTATTAATGAGGAATTCGTTCTTATTGTCAACGGAATCATAATTTGGTTGATATTCGAAATTTGCATTAAAAAAAATTGGGAAACAAAGTAACAGAGTGAAAAAGTATAACAAAAGTACGTAGCTGTTGAAATCACGTGGCGATCTCTTTTGAATACTTTACCTAGACTAAAAACTATTCTTCTCAGTATAATTCCGGATGGCAATTTAGATTCTAATTATACTTTACCTGCTTCTCCGATTCACCTGACTAGCCATTGTAAAAAGATGTCTCATACAAAAAAGTGTCATCCCCAAAATGTGCCGCGAGGAGCAGAACAGCCCATTTGACTCCTTTAGCTACATCACTGCTTTGAGGCAGATATCAATGCACACTTTGCTTTGATCTGAATGGTCTAATCTAATCGTTTTTTGCTAACAAAATCGGCGACGTCTTTCATAAGCAGTTCGATGAAAATATTATTCTCATCTGAAATATACTACCAAAATATTCAGAATATCCGTGATTTCATTGCTATAGGTGGCAATTTCTTCATGTATTGTTAGATCAATAGAAAAAACAAATATGGAAATGCTTTTTCTAAAAAATAAAATATTTTGATTAAGACTTGATGTGAAAGCAGAATCTTTGATAGCTACTGGAACTCTGTTGTGGATAATAATAAAATGCCTAATGAAGAGTATTTTTAAGCTTACTTCGTCCATTTTCTGCACATTTCAATCAGAACTGCTTTTTTTCAAAAATATCTTGGCTGCTTTTGCTCAAACGTTTATGGTAGATACGTGTTAATTTATTATAGTATAATTCGGTGATTTCTATAGGTAAATGTGAAAAATATCAAAAATGACCCGGTACCACTTATCAGTTTTTTTTCCAAAGCTCGAGGACGAGAAGTTACTTCATTCTTTCAGTTAGCTTAATGTAGAAAAATCAATGCCACTCCCCGCCTACAGATGGTGTATCTCGATACAGACATGAATAATTTTCAAACTATGTTGTCGGTAACACAAATTTATGGCATTATTCTTTCCATATAGTTTTATATCGTTTTCTCGCTTGTGTAAATATTACTTGTAAAATGTTTTAACTTCGTGCTCTTTTAGGTGAGATATAAACAAACTTTTTGTGACGGTGACAAAAAGTCACCTAACTTGGCTACCATTTGGCGACATTTGCGTCTGGGCTCTCTATAACTGTAATTGGTACTGCAATCCAGTAAATATGATTGATTCCTATATGTAACTGTAACGGTATCCGGCTCTTCTACGTAGCATTACATGCTTTCCAGTTATTTCGAGAAACGAAAGGTACTGGAAACTTTGCCATGTTCTGTCATTCCTTGATATCATCCCTTCTATGTTCTATCATCCCTTAAATTTGTAACATAAATTATGTTATGCCCTGTATATATAGAAAGAGAGCTTTGAAAAAAAAAAAAAAGTGCATGTTTTTTTAATTGCATTTCATAGCATGGAAATTAAAAATTATGCAGCCCTTTCATAAACAAATAAAGCAGAATTACAGGTTCGAAAATGTAATTTATTCCCTAGGTATTTTTGGTAAATGTAAATATACGCAGAAGGCGTTTACACATTTTTAGAACAATTTTGGGGCCATTTAATTATGTTTAAAATGTAAAGAGTATTTTTTGATATGTTCGATCTGATAGCTTTTTTTTTTCTGGGCAAGCGTCCCCAGAAAATGGCCATGATTTCGCCGAAAGAAGGGCTTTTCATAACATTTTCATATTATTGATTTTCATTCCTCTTCCATTACTTTCCAGATTTCATCAGTTGTGGTGGCAGTCCACATGTGAAATGTTTTTTTTTTCCCTCAAATTTTGATTAAAATTAATCTGAAAATATGTAAACACTCTCTATAGTGATTTGACTTTTATAATATCTTGACTGTTATACTTAAAAAATTGTATATAGGTATCTTAATGGATAATAGTGTATTTGTTTTATTGTGTACTGTGTAGCGTTATGTGTAATAAGTGTGTGGATAAAACTACAAAGCGGATGAAAACTATTTTCTGCTACGGTGAGTTTTTCAGATAGAAAACGAACCATCCTCGGGCTCGAAATGGCTCGAGGTGACAGAGGTGATTTGCATTTAAAGTTATAGGTAGTTTGAAGTGGCAATTACTGATTGTGCGCTCTCATACTGAGGAAAGCTGTACGAGTATTTTTGTAGAAAGTTCCAGAACTGTAAAGTGTTTCTTTTGGGAAAATAAGTTTTATCAAGTTATTATCAGTTCTTTGTGCATTCAATACATTAGTTTTTAGTGCTGCGAATCGTCCCAGTTGAAAAATAAACTTTATGGGTGTGGATCTTAAGTTGGGAGCTTGTTATAACAGGTTATCGAGAATTGTTTTTTAGTGATAATCACTAGACGTCATTTTCGAATCCTTATGGACTTCATTTCACATTTTAACTATTTTTTCCTGTAACATATTTAATACTGAATGTAGTAGTCACTTTTAAGACAGAATTTGGTACTTTTCCATTTTGAAACTTGAAAGCCATCCAACTAAGACAAGGCATGTTTTCGTAAAGGTTCTTCTGAGGAATTTTATACTGTAATTAAGTTCTATGGAGAAATCTGCGCAAACACATGTACGTTTTCGTGGTTTTATCCATGTGTAATGTGTATACGAGCCAGTTTCCCTCAGAAAGTCTTCCAAGAAGGCATTCATCCCCTTAGGCAGATAGCCCTAGTGTTTTGCTATAATCTACTAAACCAAACCAACCACGCAAACAACCACAAAATCAACAGTTTGCTAGAATTCGAAGTCTGTTCGAAGTACTAAGATTTAACAGTCCTAACCACTTAGACGTTGGTGGTTTTTTATTATATGTATTATAAGCTTCAAACAACTTTTAAACATATATTCACATTTTCGAAAGACAAGCAATTGCTATAATCTGAACATTTTAATTTCAAAACGAAATACATCTGCGATGTGTGATGGAAAAAATTCCAGATAAAAATCCAAGATTAATTGCTTCGGAGCCATTTAATTTAAACTTTTCAAGGAAAACTTAAATAAAATCTTTCCATTGTGGATGCGAACATGATAATTAAGTTTCTACTTTTCTCAGCCATCACGTGACAACTAGAATCAGATTTGAAATGCACTTAATTAAAATGATTTTGCATTTTTATGTCAGACCTTTGGTTTAATTAATCACGCCTCGTCCTTGACGTTTATGAGACTTTTACTTTATACTTTAGCACTAAGTTTTCAGAAACTTCACGTAAGAAACAATCTTCTTTCTCTTGAATTACATTTTACATAGGTTGCAAAGATTAATTAATTACAACTTTTATACATAAGTTAAAAGAATATTCATAGTGCTTCCTGATACGTAAATTGCGCATCACATACAGGGGGCATATAGTAGATTCATATTGAATTTTAACTGCGTCGAATGTTAATCCGTAATGAATAGGAAACTTGGCAGTTGAGGCATATTAAATTCTATTTTTATTTAAATTCACATTTGTGGCCACAATTCAATTGGCACTCTAATCGTGCCTATTTTCAGAACATTTAACATTTTTAATACTATTGCGATAGGAAGAGAGCAGAGCGAAATGGCGTCCAGGCAGCAACAAAGATACAAACAAATTCCTCATTAATCCAATATGGAAACATTTAACCACATGCTTTTGTATTTTCATGTTGCTAACTATTTAATTTTGATGACCAGGTACTTCAAGACGGTAACACGCAAATGATTAACAAAACACATTCTCACAGAGTTATTTACTGCTGTTGTGGATGTCATCATTGCACGCGCATAAGCAGACAGTGAACAGTTAATTAATACATCTTGAAAGCCATTTGCGTGAAGCTTGAGTATAGAAAAATCGGATTTTCTGAAATAATAGTTTGCTCCAAGACAATGGCTGACCCTGTGTTGGTGCTTTGGTATGTGCAGCAATATCTGAAAGCTATCCATCAATACTAGAATACTAATATACTAAATATTGTCAAGATTTAGTAGCATTGGATTTCTGGGGTTTCATAATATTGAAAAAGGTGTCTTACTCGGGAAAAGATTTTTTCCCGAGTAAGACACCTTTTTGAAGATTAGTAAATCTTTAAAAGAAAAACCTCCATAAATATTTCAAGTTTACAATAATGATTTTAATCATTTCGAAAGTAGGTTTTTTGTGGTATTTTTAAAAGACTATAGAAAATACTTACATGATGATTGTAAACAAGGCCATTAAAAGAGTACCTCCGTCGACGAAATAACAAAAATTTAAGCGAAATTACTGTATTTAGGTCTATTCGGAAGCTTCACATTGATTACTTGCTAAAAAACCTGAATCCAAGTCATAAGATTTTGACCAGAAAAGAAATATTGTTAGTCGCGAAATAAAGAGATAAAAAATTATGTATGTTGAATACAGCAGACAGCTTTAAAACAAATAAAAATGCATCTAAATTCCCAGACTCCATTGCCACTGGTTACGGTACGTAATGTTTTAAGAGTGTTTGGAAATTAAAACACTAAATGCGTCACAGCTGTCTACAAATTTGCCTAAAAGGAGAAGACTTTGTTTCCATAAGTCTCAAGTGAAAAAGCTAAAGTGTCACTTTATTTTAAGGATGCATAACTCAGGCACTTCCAACCAGCTCTTTCCATAGAATAAAACTTTTAACGGGCAGTATTATTCGAATGTTATGCAGCATTTGGTGTTAAGAATTATTAAAATAAGGCTAGAATATCGGAAGCCAATGAGCTGGTATTTGTTGCATAACAAGTACTGTACAAGTTTCAAAAAACAAGAGCATTGCCCTAATTGTTTGAAAAATAAAATATGTTATCTAGTTGTGAATTTCAAATTAATTTCACATTTTAGTTACTAACTTGTTTATTCTTTTTAGGCTGTAACCACTTACCAATCTTGCCTTTAACTTAAATCTAGATGAATACAGCAAGAATAAAATCAAATTAAAAGTTTTCTTTGCGAACTTGTAGGTTAAAATTAGAAAATTAAAATTTCAAGTGACTTTTTGTTGCGTATCCAGATCTAGAATTTTAAGTCTGGACAACAAGTTAAATATATACAAAGGAAACAGGAAAAGAAATACCTACAGATATTATAATATCTGGTTTGATGAAACGCGAACATGCTCTCTAAGCATAAATACTTACAAAAGCCGGAAAGGCATTCACTTCAAAATCATTACGTAATAACATATTATGTGTGCGGAAACACAAGAAAACAGCTTGGCTGGTATTGTTGTTAACACTCTCTCTGTACTCTTGATAGCTATTTTCAGAGCTTAAATTGCGCCGGAGTCCGACACCGATACTTCTCATTTTCTAATGTAAATGCTGATTCTAGCCAGAACGCACCGAGGCCCTAAATAAAAGGGATCCAGCACTTTAATTTATGTAAATGGAACACTGTTTCAGCGGAAAAATTTTTATTTTAAAAATAACTATTCGTTAAAAGTCGATTATAACTTCCGAATGCATGCCTGGGTTTCTCTGAGAAAAAACGAACTGAGTTGTTAACACTTTAAAAAAAAAGTAATTTCTCCATTCAACATGTCAGAAGCTTATTCTCTAAGTGGTGCAGTGAATTTATGAAGGCGGGTAAAATGTTTTGTTCCCGAAAATATTAAAAATGATTACCTTGGTTGTGCACTAGTAATCTTTCACTGCAGAGCTCCTGAAGACTTGATCTATGCAACCAAATACGAAGCACAAAAATTTTCATTTGTGCAGACCTTATATTTGTTCTCGTGTTGTTATCAGATAAAATTCAGGGAAAACGTTTTTGTCCAGTGGCATTCTGCTTGACAAGTAGAACTACATGGGCAGGGAATCGGGGTCAGAAAGCTTAGGACTTTTCTGTCTTTGTTTTCGAAGCTACATTTCTCCATTAAAATTTATTTCCATACTCCCATATTGTTTCCATCATTTTCTCTGTTCTCCGCTTTAATGGTTTTATTTTTATGCTGGGAAATGCTGCTTTCGCGATATGTTATTTTTAAAGAAATAATATAGTGATTAAGAAAATAAATAGCAATACTTAACACTTTGTCTGGAATTTTAAGATATTCGGCTTTAAAAATTTTGATTATGCCGCCCAGAGGGAAAGTGGTCAGCAAATCTGACTGCCGTACCGAAGCGCCCGGGCTCAAATTTTGAAGGCATGTATGTAATTTGTCCGTCAATTCAATAGGAGGCAATGGTGGTTTACCTGTTAGTTGCCTCAGTCTATAAACGGCTTTTGGCCAACTCCTATAAACGGTTAGAACACGCCATTTAAATATATATATATATATGTGTGTGTGTGTATTATTATTCTATTTTTCTGTTGAATTTTATGTGATGCAAATACAAAGAAATAAAGTTGAAAGTGAAAAAAAGAAAGCTTGCGCATGCCACTGTATTATGGAACTGTATTATGGAAACTGAATACTGATACGATGAACTGAAAAACTGTTGAAAGAAGCTATCTACAGAATTATCTTTTTAAAATCTTCTATGTAAATGAGGATATTACATTCATAAACACTTTCTCAACGAAATGTTTCTTGTGTCTTACAATACGCATTTTCCCTATGCGCTAGCACGTACACATATCTCCTTATATCAACCTCTTTAATCACATGTTATTAACTTGAAGAATAATTGGATTCAGGAATCATGGATAAGAAAAATCAACCACAAGAAAATTAATTTATATACATGTTTCAAAATTCTATGCAATACTGCGAATAATATTAGATTAATAAAAAACGCAAGTAAGTTAATCCAGTGATCTTTTAGTATACTCGCCATTATACTCGAAAACAAAGAATGCAGTGAAAACTAGCCACCGAGAAACAAAGCAAAGAAAGCAACAATAGACAAAGACGAAGAGAAAGAAAGAGAATAATGGAAATATCAATGACTACAAAGTAAACAATACTCTTTATTTCGGTAGCTTATGTGCACTGTAAAAACAAATTACTTCTTTCTAATGATAAACAAATGAAATAAAATAGAAAATATAGGTTGAAAGAATATGAAAAACATAATATCCCTTTCCTCGCGAGGATTAATTAATGACAGATGGATAAAGAGCTTATGCCACAGGAAATTTTTTTTTATCAAAACATTCTTCAATTGTGAATAGGTAGAAGCTTACTTGAATTAATCTTGACACTAGCACATGTGAATGATTTAAAGTTTTTTAAGTAATTATAAAAATGAAATGTCGAAGAAACAGGGTTTGCAATTTGATTAGCGCTAACTCAATCTGTAATTTTTAAATAATCATGATTAATTTATGTAAATTAAATTAAAGATTAATTTATTTGATTTCAAAACTTAATTAAAATAATATAAGGAAGGGTTAAAGGTATTTAAACAAAATCTCTATTCATCAATCCTACAGCTAGAATATACAAGTATGTTATAGAATGATCCAAGATTTAAACTGTGAAGCGGAATACCTTACCCCGAAAAACTGCAATCTGAAAACTTTAAGATTGCTTTTTATTGCCAAAGCTTTTTATGACTAAAAAATGCTTACATTTAAATGAAACTAAAATATGACTTCGAAGTGGATTTCAATTTAAAATCTAAACAAGATATTAAATATATAAAAACTATAAAAAATACGAGCCCCTTTCCCCCCAAAAATCTGAAAGGTTTCAGATTTTAAATTACGTCCAAAGGGGCGTTTTTTTAGCGTTTTGTGTGTTACCTTTATTTATTAAATATAATATTCTTTGCACTTAAACCATAAATTTCAGTTCAATAGCAATATCGCAAAATAATTTTAAAATGAACGTATCTTTAAAATGTCCGATACACAGTTCCGCGCGCTGGAGGTTAAAAGGTCCCCCCCCCCCAGTAGATGTTGCCATTGCTCGCTTTAAAATCGTTGAGTTTGTTACTCAACAATTTTTACAAAATATGAAATCGATCATAAAACAAATTCCAAATTTCAAATTTGCGCTTCCACACGCCCATATTCGCAGTAAGATTACGTCATTCAAAATTTGATGGTTCTATGTACCGTTGTTTTATCACATACATTTATGCTGATTTTTTATTATTTAATTTCTTCAAATATAATGCAGGTCTCTAACATTTGGTGGCAAAAGTTTGAAAAGTGAAACGGACATTTATAGTGAGTGATTCAACGCAAAATCGCAAAACGAAAACAATAGTCCTTCAGGGACAAAGCCTCTTTGGACTAAAAAAATTAGGCCGAGCAGTTATTATAAGATTACTAGTTTTAAGAATTATTTTACCAGAAAATAAAAACACAAAGCGTAAAATCGTATGTAAAATAAACTGCTCAAAATAGCAAATCCAATTATTATGTTATTTATATGGTAAAGCCATGTTTTATCGTATGGGAACACGTATAGATTTTTTTAATAAAGCAGAAATTTAATTATTCAAGATGTAATTGCATTTTTAATGGTGGTTTCCTTTCACATGAGGCTTACAATTATTTCTTCCAAATGGCAGAGGGTTCTGAGAAATCAACAACCTGAAAGCAACATATACCTTCAAGATATTTCTTTGAAGTTTGTAGAGATATTAGGTTTTTTTGAAGCAGGAATACGGGAAAAATGTGCAGTGCCCTCCCTCTTCGTGATTCGAACCTGGACCTCTCGAATACGCTTCGAGTGTGCTATCGTTACGCCACGAAGGCATGCTAGAGGAAGGGAAAAAATACCTCATATATTCCTCCTGGGGGGTGACGAATTATTGGACCTTTCAGTTCGAGCACCACTGTAGAGTCATTAGGACTTTTGTGAAGCAGGAGATGTAATAAAATGTACAATGCGCTCCCGGGGTCTCGAACCAGGACCTCTCGAATACACGCCGAGTATGTTACTGTTACACCACGAAGGCATGCTGGAAGGAGGGAGCAAATACTTTATAAGGTGCTTAAAAGTAATTAGTTATTTAACTCTGCACTTAGTTATTACTATTGATTTAACCTGATACGAAAGCAAGTGCTACGAAAAAACTTTATCTATAAATTTAATCAGAATACTGCCATCCACGGATGTCTAAAAATAGAGTTACGAGATAATAAAACAACTCCTCTGATTCTTCTACTCTAATAAAAGAATTTTATTTTTTCTATCTCATTTGTTTTTTGTTTAATTAAAACGAAGATTTGCTGTTGCAGAAAAATAAACTGTGAGTTTGACTGAGTACTGACATAACGTAAATTTCTTTCGATTTTTTCAGCATTTCTTTTAAAACTACTAAGAAGAACTCAGAATTTAGTCAAAGCTACAGTTCAGAAATTAGTAAACACATAGTAATCTTTTTCCCCTTAAATTCGCGCTTTACTCGTCATAGATATAACTATAAATGTACAAAAATGTATGCTTTGCTTAAATTTTTATAACTTTAAGTTGCTAGTTAATATCATAACTTTTATGCCATTTCTTAATGTATAATAGTATAAAATTACTTAGAAATGCGATGTGATTTTATTACTTATATAACAATTTTGTTTCTGCGATGAAAACAAGATATTATTTTGTATGTTTTAGTTCATTTTGTAAGCAGTTCTTCCATGATTCAAATATTCAATCCAAGGATTAAATTTATAGAATATTATTACTTTAAACCCTTCTATAAAACTTTCTCATTCTTATACGAAATCAGGCAGATACTCCTTGTGCTCTCTGCCATATTCTAGTAACATAATTTAACCTGATATGAAAGCAAGTACTACGAAGAAACTTTATCTATACATTTAATCAGAATGCTGCCATCCACGAATGTCTAAAAATAGAGTTACGAGATAATAAAACAACTCCTCTGATTCTTCTAATCTAATAAAAGAATTTTATTTTTTCTAGCTCATTTATTTTTTGTATTATTCGTGAATCATAACGTATACGTTATTCTTTATTTTCTGCAGCAACAGTTATAATCTTTTGTCGCCAAGTAACATTTTTCTTACTGGGAATAATTTTGTAATAAATGCGTTGTTTTCGAAATGGAAGAATCTTGCCTTTTATTTGTGATATTGAATCATATTTATATGGATTTGTTATGTAAAATGCAATTAAATACTTACATCTATTAAAAAGAATTGTTATGTCATTACTCAAAATAAAATAAATAGTCTTGAGAATGTTTACAATATTTTAAGATGATAAAGAATATTTTTAGATTAAAATATTCAATATTCTCGCAGTCTTTGTTCAATATTCTTTAAAACACACGAAATGTATTGCAATACAATGTAATAATTTATTTTAAAACTAAATAAAGATAAAAATCTCATTAAAAAGCTTGGATTGTGATAGAATTCCGACAGGATTAGTAACCTCTACAATAGGAAAACTATCTTATAATTCAAAAATAGATTCTGTAAATCACTCCTGCAGACGAAAATATGTTATTAATTAATAAAACTATCGAATAATTAATTACACATTCAAAATGAAAATGAAAACTAATTTCGCTACATTTTGAGCTAATCTGGTAGATTTTCACTTGTTTTCTTTAAGAATTATCTTCATAGAGAAAATTGATGAAACATGTAATTTAACTTAATTTAACTAATGGCGATTGCACCGAAAAAACGAAAACAAATACTTTTTATCTTTATAGGATTACAATTCACTGCAAATATTAAGTTACGTTTATTCAAAGACTTAATGTTCTGTGTTAGCTATTCGCCATATATCTTCAGAATGAGCAGAATATTCAAAAAGGCTTTCCTTTATTGTAGATTCAATGGGGAGAAATGAATCCAGCAATAATAAAGGTAACCACTGAAATTTCCGAAACAATATAAATATCAAGGATACATTTGTTTCAAAATAAAGGGCTACAGGATATATATATATATATATTTTCCGCTTTGTATTTTTGTATTTTTTTATATGTTCTGTTAGTTTTATGTTTTACTTGTACCATCGATTGGTTTTTCTATGTTTTAACTTTACACTTGTCACATCGATTGGTATTTACTGTATTTTTTGCCGTTACTAGTTTCCAAAGATTAGTATTTTCCTGTGTTTAATTTAACGTGTAGCATATTTTTCACCCTTCAATGACATTGTTTTTTAAAAAAATGTGTTGAACTTTTCTTGGAGCCACAGCTCCCGGTAACTTTTTGGCGAGCTTTCTACAATTTCTCTTATCTTTAATTTTGCAGCATATTGCGCAAAAACATTATTTAGACCAAATTGGTCTTACGTTATTGTACTAACTACCTTGCTTGTTAATTATATATATATATATGTGTGTGTGTGTGTGTGTGTGTGTGTGTGTGTGTGTGTGTGTAGAGTCCATGTGGGCGGTAGAAGTTAAATCTACGACGCGTCTTGATTTAGAAAGACATTTTAATACACCAAAACTCTCACCAAATGTGCTTATAGACAAAAAGGCGCACACACACAAAGAAAGAAGCAAGAGGTCTTTCATCTAGCTTTGAATTTTAACTCTTGTTGCCAACTCTAACTACTAAGTGGATAATGAATTCACACAACAGGAATTGGAAACTCTTTCCCGTCTTTTTCCTCATAGTTCTTCGTCTGCCGTCATCAGCATCTATGCTGTCTTCATCGCGATCAGTATTCGTTCAATTTTATCGTTATTTTCATTTATATAATCTCCATCTCATCGTCTTTATCATTCATATTAACTTCATCTCATCGTCATTACCATTCATATAATCATCATTTCATCATCATTCTCATTCGTATATATTTTCTAGCTTAATAGTCGTCGTCGTTCATACAGTCTCCATCTAACATCTTCGTCATCATTACCGGCTACGTCTTTGTCGTCATACTTCAGCTCAAATGGGGTATATTTAGTACCTAAGAAATTTCAAGTTCTTATGTTTCAGAACCATTTTAAGCTTTCGGATTTCAGAACAATCTACATCTTTGGGCTTCATGGCAACTACACAGTACTTCAGAATAATTTACATCCATCTTCTTCGTAGTATCAACGTTATTTGACATCTTTAGAATTTTCTATATTAACCAAACCCACTAAAACTGTATAATTTTTTCTCAATGTTAAGATCACCATCTTCGAATGTTGCATGGTATAAAAATTTAATAGTTCATACAGAATATACACATTATTAATTTTTCACTGTCGGAATATCTTCTATTTTAAAAGACAGTTTAATAAATTAATGGACACAACGTACTTACATAAAAAGTTTACCTACCTTTTTATTTCACTAAACGTTGCTTATAGTTGCTTAAAATAAATCAATCAAAGCTTCTGGATAATCAAAACATTGAAATACAATTTATTATTCCAGCCGTTTTTCTTACTTGTAATTTCAAAAGCAGCTTCCCTTTCTTTACTTTTCCATTTTCTTCATCCTATGATCTGATAGCAGTTTATTGTGAAGATCGAGATTTGCGGTTTTTATTGAATGAAATAAATTAATATTTTCTTAATAATATTCCATTTCTTATAATTTTTATGGCTATCTGGCCATATATCCCACTTCTGATAACAGAGCCCATGTGGGAGGTAAAAGTTATATCTACGAAGCTTCTTAGAAAGCTGATTTAGAAAGACATTTTAATACACCAAAACGCACGCTAAATGCACTTACGACACACAAAGCACTAAAAAACAAGGTTCTTTAAATAGAAAACTGCTGACGTCTTACATCTAGCTTTGAATTTTAATTCTTGTTGCCAACTCTAAGAAAGCATTCCTCATAACTTTAAATATAATCAAACAATATACAGAGGGTGTTCATGCATTTTTAAAACGGATTATTAAAGACTTATATATAAACAAACCTTAGAATTTTATTTTCTAATATGTTCCGTTTGATAGCCCTTTTGTTGAAACTATCATATTACATATTGATATCCAAGATAAAAGTCCTTTTCTTAAAAGTCCTTTTCTTCTTCTTTGCTTTTAAAGAGCTTGTTTAAAAGTTCAGATGCACAGTAATCCATAGGAGACAAATTAGTGGACTTGCGTGGGATGTATTTAAAAGGAATAGCTTCAATTCCGGTTTCATTTCTCAACTTTTTAAAAAACAAACCAGTAGATTTAGAAGCACGGCTTGGAGCCTTATCCTGATGGAATTTAACACAATGAAGATTATTTGGCTAATGAGATGGAATTTCTTCTTTAAATATAGATGTTAAACATATATCTGATAATAATCCGAATTAATTTTGACAGTTTTTTCTATTTTCTTTATTTTGAGTTTCCCGTTATAAGGGAACCTAGTAAAAACCATAAAACCTTTAGGAAAACTTTTCCTTATTTTTTCTGACGCAATATATTAAGTCTTCTTCTTCTCTTTTTCGGTAGTAAATCGATATTTTCTATTGCAGTAAGATAAGTATACTTAAGCCTCATCAATTGTAACTATATATTTCCATTTTCACCTGCCAAATAATTTTCTTCCAGCAATCTGCACTTACGCTGAGAAATATGTTTAGGCATCATGCGATGATCATAATGTTTTTTTTTTTTTTTTTTTGATTAGCTTTAAATCAGATTTTATAACTTTGTTCACAGTTCCTACAGAGATATTTAAAGATTTTGCAATAACTCTTTGAAGGGCTGGAATTTCCATGAAATGCGACATTTTATATATAATATGTGTAATGTGCTTTGAAAATACATAACGTTTTAAATGTAAACTTTTAAATGGGCTTTTTTTTTGTGTCTTTTTACTTTGTGCTTTTTTAAATGTAACACTAAATATCATATTTGGAGATATTTAACTTCGTGTCAAAATATGGAATGAAAAATCATGTAAATAAGCGAATTTGTTTTGTAGTATTTTCACAAGGCCATATAAAAATTTAATTTTGTTTCAAAATCATTCTACCTCAAGTGTATAAACTATCCTCATAAAGTTCTTTTGCGTTATGAAAATTTGTAATTGTAATACGGGATTAGTATTTAAGGAAATGACTGATTATATTTATGAGTACTTGCATATTATTTCAGGCAAAGTTCTGCAAATAGCTATTGCCATTTGCGATATATTCGTTCTGTAATTTTAGAATATTGAAATATTTGGAAAATTTTTATTTATTTTTTCTGGAGGGGAGGTTCTGGAGATATCACACAAAATTGTATTTTTATTTCATTTGTACTCAAAAAACAATACTTTAGTCGCTACAGGTCCATAAAGATGTTCTCAATAACTGTGCTAGCTGAACAAAAGGAAATTGTATCTTATTAAAATAAACAGGAAATCATACACATAATTTTATTCGATTAAGTTAGATTAAGTTTGGATAATAATAATAATAATAATAATAATAATAACTGGATAATGGATATAGTTAATAAGTTTATTTGATTATGTTAAAGCACTCCAGGGGTATCTGCCTAAAAAGAAGGAAGCCTTCGGGGCGAATTTTCTGAGGGAAACTGAGTCATATACACGTTACACATGGGAAAAATCACGAAAAACCCATGCTGTCTCCTAGAATAAAACCCAGGTTGAACTAGGTTAGGTTATTTAATTACGACAAAGCCTTGAGGGCTATCTGTCTAAAGGAGAGGGATGCCTTCGTGGAGGACTTTTTAAGGGAAACTGGCTCGTATACACGTTACACATGGGGAAAACCACGAAAACTCCCATGCAGCCAGCCCGTTCGCGAGATTCGAACTTCGGACCGAACTACCAGTGTTCAGCGACTTTACCGCTCGGCCCGCTGGTGGGCCCCAGGTTGAACTACCAGTGTTCAGCGATTTTACTGCTCGGCCGCTAGTGGGAATAATATTTGAATAAGAGCTGAGTACAAAATTAATTAATTCTTGACTCTAACGCACACGCTGTTATACGCTGCTCTTTAGATTTTTGAGAAAAATCGGACCAAGTGCTTCGAAAATGTATTTTCCAAAGGCTTCTGGACATAAACAAATAGACAAGAAATCTACAAATATGCTTAGATCGACGACAAAAATTATCGCTAAATCCGACAGAAAGGCTTCAGCTCATATCCGTGGTTTTAATTGAACTATTTGGCTTCTGGTTGCTAAGTTTTTCAGAGAGCATGTGACAACATAAGCTAGCCCTTGCTATACTCAAAATTCTTCTGTTGTTGTAAATTAGCTTGTTAACAGAAATTTTCTGATAGTTCCTATTTCTTCATCAGCACTTAGTAGGGAGTGAACCAGGGTATAGGCTAGGCTAAATTTTGTATTCTGCACTAGTTCAAACACGCATTTGTTTACCAAAAAACTAACTGAAATTTTTGGGGTCAAAATTTCGGCTTGTGTAACGGCTAGGTTGACGTATTAACAAAGAGTTATATTTTAATTTTTTTTTTTTTTTTTTTGCCTCTGCCTGTACGTCTTTTAATTAGCAATTAGATAGAGGGAAAAGTCGTCTGAAAGTTCTTTTCCGGTTTCTTAGGTAATTTCGTAGTTCAAAGTTAACAGCGTAACTGTAATTTACGTTATTAACTGTATGTTACGCTACGTCAGTTTCCCTTAGAAAATCCTTCACGAAGGCATCCTTGTTATGCAGATTAGAAATGTTTTTAATTATGTTATAAGAAAGTGATAAGGAGTGATTAAGTGTTAAAAAGAACTGGGGTCACAAGGATTTTCTTAAAAAAACTTATTTATATTAAAGAAAAGGCTTTATAAAAAAGCTATATTTTTCTTTTAGAATGAAGTTAACCAACTCTGATAAGGTAAAGTAAATTTTAGTGTTCCTTGTTAGAATTAAGATAACCCTTTTCCGTTGGTTTCAGTAATAGTCAACCGATAAGATGATTGTTTTAACCAATCGAGTTAGTGTGCACACTCACACATTGCGAGAAGCGGATTCTAGAAACCTCATAAAATGTACGCAAATTGCTCTATAACTATTGAATGAAACTGAGATAGTTTAACAAAGTATAATGAATAACGTTCTAAGAGTAGTGAATGTCTACAAAAATTTCAATACTGAATTCCTTACAAATTAATATATTAAGAAGTCAGTTTTTAAAATTAAGAAGTCAGTTTTGTTTCCGACTGTTTAACCTTTTTTTCGACTGTTTAACCATCTACACGCATACCATTAAATGCTATGCATTTTAAATTTCATTGAGTTTCTGGATTCTGTCATAGAAGTCAACTGTTGAAAACGTCTGGATATATTTCCTGAATTATTGAAATAACCTCAAACAGTGACCTCGAAGATATGAGTTCACTCCAGGAAAGGAAAAGTAGACTGAAGATATTCAATCTAGAAAATAAGGAACTTATTAAGAATAATTGTATTTTTCTTTGCAAAAATCTAATAGATGATAAATGACCGGGAAGGTTATAAAAATTCTGTACTGTTTACTTTAAGTGACAACTGAATGTGAAAAATCTTAAGAACTGATAAGCGAATAATCGCTTGAGTTCGTGTGACAAGAAACAAGAAGATAGAAGGGTGAAATAACCCTTTATTATTCCACTCAGATGTAACAGAACACCGTCTTGGAGTTGTACAATAAAGCTGGCACTCAAGCTCGAACTTAAGAGACTAAGAACTAAACTAAACTAATCTTAACTAAAAAAAAGATATAGCCGAAGCTATCAAGATTCTAACGGAGTTGGCCCCTTAAGATAATTGACTGCTTAAGCTAATTGACTAAAATGGAACATGTTAATTTATAGTTGTTTAAGTCTGGATGTTTTTATTCAGAGTAACTGTGTTTCGATCGTATAATTCCCTATTTATGGTCATTCCATATATCACACAATAGAGTCATTAGGCTATATCAATGCATTAACGTGAAATAGTGTGGAATGACTTTGCCGGGATTCCCAAGTACTTCTTAAGCATGCTCCCCAGTTATACTATGAAGGCGAGCGGAAAGGAGGGAGAAAATATTTTACAACACTATTGTGAAACGAATAAGATGGTAACTGACGCCCAGACAGAAAAGTGGTTAATAACTCTGACTGCCGTACCGAAGGACCCAGGTTTGAATCTCGGAGAAGACTGTCTTCATAGTAGCGGTGGCCCACGTATTAGGTGCCTCAATAATGAGATAACTGGTCTCGGCTTTAGTAGTGGCCAACGCCTATGAACGTCTAGAGTCCGCCATTAGAAAAACAAAATAACGTGGTAATTTTAAAGCAATTTTAAGTATTTTATTTATTCTTCAGATTCGAGTAGAAGATGGAAACCTTTCATGGAGACGGTTTGAAGAACAAGAAGTTTAGTTAATGAAATTTGAAACTAAGTCATACTGTAATTTATTAAGATATATGGATATTTATATTCTTTACTGTCCGCCTGGCTCTTAAGTAAAGAAAAGCATTACACTTTTGATGAACGCATTTATTGACTCTTCTTTTATAAGTGACATTACGTAATGGTTTAGAAAAGTATGGGCAAGAACTGTTATAAAACATGAAGTCCACTAAAACGGGAATTTAAATAAATTTTGAAAGAGAACTGTATTGAGAAAGGAATATTTTAATTAAACAAACTTGTTCTCATACATTAAGATGTTTATGTGTCCATAAAACCCTCGTTAAGGCTTTCCCTGGACAGTTTGTGTCGAAACTATAATTAGTTCTGAGCCGCGGAGGCTATAAAATGACAACTTAATTACATTTATGGGAATTTTGTTTTAAACAAAGAAGAAATGTTTAAAAGCAATTGTGACATTGAGCTTTGAAATGGATATAGTCATTCAAAAGTTCCGAAGCTCCATTAAAACCGAAAGACTTTTACTTTAAAAGATATCGTAAAAGGAAGTGGCATTAAATGTTGAGGCAAATCTCTCGTAATAAACTGCTTGAAAATAACGCCATAGCAAGGAATAAAAGAAAGAACATTTGGTATGTTGGTATGAATAGAAGAGCCTAGATTGTTTATGCAATAATTCAGATACTTCACAGAAGGAGGTTCTATTTTATTTACAAGAAACAAGTTTCTGAACATTAAGATATACAATTATCAAATTACAGTAATGCATATTTGTTACAGTCAAATGTTAGAAGAATGAATTATTAAAAAATATTTGCATTAAAGTAAATATAGTTTAACTCATTTTATTCCTAAAAATATGTAAAATGACAGATAAAATATAAAGTTTTGTAAATACTGTAAACTATAGAAAAACTATAAAATAAAATTGAATGCTTGTAATATTGTTTTAGTATCTTGCTCTTAGTTTATCCATGTAAAAATTTCTGTATTTTTTTATTCTACCAAAATACACATATTAAATTCTATTCACTCAAATAACGGAAGACATATAAATGTGCTTCTACGTATTCTGTTCGTATTTGAAAGATTTATGGGATGTAATGTTTCTTTGACTCGTCATCTAATTAAAAAAAGTAATGTATTAAGTGTGAATACCTATTCCGCTGAAAACTTTATTGAAATTAACAGTACGTTGAAAACCTCATTGAAATTAATATTTATGAAGATAATAAATTAAAGGTGAGAAATGGTATAGTGATTTTGAAAGTTCTTCTAGCTCATGTTGTAGAGTCATTATAATTTTTCTTTTTTTTTTGAAGCAGACAAGATGAAAAATTAGCCATGCCTTCGCCGGGAATCGAACCGCGGACCTCTCAATTACGCGCTGAGTGTGCAGACCACCACACCACGAAGGCATGCCAAGAAGGCGGGAGAAATACCTTATAATGTAATTAATTTTCATACTGTTGATGAAAATGTCTTTATCTGTTCAGTTGTTATGCGACTAAAAGCACTGTCTTCAATCTTGGAACCATTCGTAAAAGTATCCTCCAAGTCAGACTGCAAAACTATAAACGTTATATACGTAGCGTATTCGGAAACTAAGTACCGTTTCCTTCTAGCGCCGTCGCAGCGCTGTGGTAGGCGTCTCGCGCATGCGCAGTAGTCTTTCTTGTTCACTGACTTTCAATTGTCGCCATTTTGGTTGCTCTATGTTGTGTTTTCAGTTTGCTGTGCACATTCAAAATGTTTAAGACAATTAGTTGTCCCGCTGACTGTGAGATTCGTGCCGTGATTGAATTTTTGAACGCGAGGAATGTTAAACCGGCCGAAATTTATCGTCAAGTCACAGAAGTTTACGGTGAATACGCGATAAGTGATGGAATGGTGAGAAAGTGGGTAAGAATGTTTAATGCAGGTCGAACAAATGTCCACGCCGAGGCTCGGAGTGGTCGGCCTTCTGTTGTCACCGATGATTTGGTAAGGAAAGTTGATGAAGCAATTCATGAGAACAGACGCTTCACAATGACAACTCTTTCAGAGGCATTTCCACAACTTTCACGTACTGTTTTGTTCGAAATTGTGTCTGACCACTTGAATTATCGCAAACTGTGTTCCCGATGGGTTCCAAAAATGCTCACTGATGTTCACAAAACAAAGCGACTTGGTAGTGCCCTGACATTTCTCACGCGGTACATTGATGAAGGAGAAAACTTTTTAAACCAAATTGTGACAGGTGATGAAACTTGGGTGTGTCATTTCACACTAGAATCGAAACAACAATCGATGGAGTGGAGATACACTCATTCTCCAAAAAAACAAAAGTTCAAAGTGACAATGTCATCACAAAAAATCATGTGCACTGTCTTCTGGGATAGGAAAGGCGTTTTGCTTATTGAATTTCTTCCCAGAGGTGAAACCATTAATGCGGCACGATATTGTGAGACTTTAACAAAACTAAGGCGTGCCATTCAAAACAAACGAAGAGGAATGCTCAGTAAAGGAATTGTGTTGCTCCATGACAATGCTCGGCCCTATACTGCTGGTGTCACTCAATCGTTAATTCGACAGTTTCATTGGGAGCAGTTCGATCACCCGCCGTACAGCCCGGACTTGGCGCCCTCCGACTATCACTTGTTCCTGCACATGAAGCGCGAGCTTGGTGGCAAGCGCTTTGGATCTGACGATGACACGAAAAATGCTGTGGAGTCGTGGTTATCGAAATTGGCGGGAAGTTTCTTTGACGATGGTATACAAAAACTGGTCACCCGCTATGACAAGTGTTTGATCATTGGCGGAAACTATGTTGGAAAATAGTTAAGACATGTATTTTCATGTAAAAATAAAATTGGATTCGAAAAAATTGTTTTACTTTTTTTTTTCAAAACAGAACTTAGTTTCCGAATACGCCTCGTAATTGGCTATGTTGATATAAGCAGGATGAAAGGGCTGCTAAAACTGAATTAGTCATCAGTTTCAGAAGGTAGGGCTGTGGCATAAGTCCTGGCGGTGGCCATTGATATGACACTTCACTGTCGTATGATATGTACTAACGTATATGTTTGTGTTGCTAAGGTAGCTTGCTTTCATATTGTTGAGCATTTTAGAATTGAGAGAGATCACATCCCAAACCATTATTCCACCACCTCTGTAAGTCTGTCTTTCTACAATGTGGGATTGGTTATACCTGGTGCGTTATTTCCTCCAGATCAGCTGACGACCTCAATGACTTTCCAGTGTGAACTTCGATTCGTCTGTGAAGAGAACAGACACATATTGTTGACTGGTTCAGAAGACGAGTTCTCTTGCCCAACATAAACGGGCACCTCTGTGTCCTCGTGTCAAGGGGACACAAACAACTCATCGTCTTGCATACAGACCTGTATTGTGCAGGCATCTGCGCAATTTAGTAGCTCATATTCTTTTTCCCGTTGCCACTAAATGATCTGCAATGAGCTGAGGCACAGTTATGTTACTCCTTCTTAGGGCCGAAAGAGCTAAATAACGGCCTCCCGCAGGTTTTATAACTCTAGGTCTGCCTGGAGCTCTTCTAGATACTGAATTCTCGAATTCAAATTGATTCCATAGGCGGTGGACCACACTACGGGAGACATTGTGACCTCTACCAGCATCAGCTTGTGACATTCCCATTTCCATCCATCCGATCGCACGCCACCTCAACGAATCCGGACAAACGACTTCTCCTGTATATTGTCTACGAAACTGTAATAACAACTGAAGATCAACACTCGCGAAAAAAAATTAAAATTTTTGCATTTTTTCTCTAACTCCTATATAGGTATTTATTTATATAAAATAAAAGGGGTAGTTATTGTTTTTGCATATATTTTCTTTAATATGCGTATGAACTGTGGATTTAAACGTTACTGACATTTTCGTAATGATGAGCTTTGAAAAACATGCTGTTCCTTAACTTTTGGAGGGCAGTGTATATATAAGCATACAATATATGCATTTCGTATTAAAATGTTGTTTTTTATAATATAAATAAAAAATTCCTGTTATTAGTTGAAAAAAAATTAAAAAACAATACAGCATCCCGCTCTTATTACAATCACTTCCGTTCCAAACACATTTGAGTGTCTGGCTTGAAAATTGTGGTATCAGTTATTTACTTGTGTAATAAAACAATAACTGACAACGAATTAAATAATTTGTGCTAAAACAATAATTAAAAATTCATATTATAGTTAAAGATGTTCACGCAATTTTGAATTTTATTTTAGAAATCCTTACAATATTTTATAATATTTTTTAGAAATTTACTATTTTAGAAATCTTTAAATTTTTTTATAATATGAAAAAGAAAATTTTTATAAGAGCAATTTATAAAAATTTGATGAACTTTTTAACTTTTACAAACAATTGACCTATGCGTGTTTGTTTCGTATTGTTCATAAATACGAGTTCATAAATACTCGTAGATTTTAAAACTGTTTGTAGCTTTTTTTATCAGCCCTTTCAGTTTAAGAGCTTTATTTAGAATTTGCACTGTTTTCTAGGTTGAGTTGATGTTGCCATGTCACCATTTTCTTTTGCATTACCCTCGGTGTCAGTTTCTTCAGTTATCTACACATTTTAGAAAATAGTTTTTAACTGCATTTTAAGAGATTGCCTTCCACCTGTGTTGACATATGCATGGTCTTAGCAGAGATATTGACTTGGTTATCTCGTTTGAAATGCATGCAGTTCACAAGATTAAAAATTTCTGTTTAACATTTTCTAAAAATCTTTCCTATAATGATAGTTGAAAGCTTTTGTGATACCCTAGTATAAGGGCTGAATGTTAGAAGCTGTTTCATCTCAAAAGAAAATCATTAAAAATACTACTTTTGATATTCTTTTAAATTATTTTTGTTATTGGTAACTAAAAGGTAAACTTTTGAGTATTTTTAAACATTGAAGTTTTCTGCTTTTGTGTATAATCACTACTGCCTTCTTAATTACTATGTTCATATTGCATGTTAATAACGCAGTAACTCGTTCCTTTAATTCTTTAAACTAGTTGCTATAAACTTTTAATATGTGTGTTCTGTTAATATTTTGTAACACAGTTCAGTGTCATCTGTTTTATATGTTTCATACGTCTTATATTAATTTAGCAATCCGGATAAAAAGTCTTTTATTCAGGTGCCAACTGCATGGTGATCTGTCTGCCTCTTCTTCACCTAGATTCCCGATGAACTCTCTTTTCAACTTCTAAGCTATCCGGCAGTTGATATAAATTATCTTCTAGTATTTTAGCAAATTCCACAGCTTTTATAATGAAAAGAACCTTAGAAATAAGAATATTTTTTAGTTTCATACTTGAAACCATTCTAGAAAAGTAATTTTAATTTTCTTTTTTCTGTCCTTTTAAACTCCTTTAAGACAATTGCATTTTTTATTAGTTTTTAATGAATTATAAATTTTGCTTAAGTAAATTCTACAATTCTATTTGAGAAATAACCAGTTCAAATGAAGTGTTATTTTGCTGAACTTTTGTTATTATTATTAAAACATCAAGATCTTTTAACATTCTACACTTTATTTCTCAGGTTTAAATCTTTTCGTATAGGCATTTTTGCTGAACGTACAACAAATCAAAAAAAAGTTTTCACCTGTGTTTTATTCAATTTCAAAACTTCTGCTTCTAGACAGAGTTTGCACTTTGTCTGTTAATTCGATCTGCCACTTCATGATTACTGGCATCACCATTGCTTTCTTTGCTTTTACTTCAACCCACAGTTACTAATCTCTTTCTATTCAAAGACTTTTAATGTACGCTAGTACTAGATAATATTCACGAATATTCTTTTTTACTCTGGGTGAACATAATGGGTGTATCTTAAAGAGAAAATTTTGATCGTGGGAACCTGAAACGATGCAGAAGTTGCGTTTACCTCCTAACACAGCTGGTCTTCAAAAAGGAAATCTGACTCATTTATAATGCCTTTATCAGTCTATAGAATGTAGAATTTCCTAAAGAGCCTACAGGTTTGTTTTTATTAATCTTAAAATAAAAAAATTGTCTTCGAGTTGATTGACAAACAGCTCTAAAAACAGTGTTTACAGATAAGGGACGGGGGGTAGAAAAATTTCAGCCACCCCGTTGTATTCAAGTACTTCATACCTGAAAGACAAATAAGACAGCTCAAAATAAATGGATGAACTACAAACAGCTTTTATAAACAAGAGTATGTTCTTAACAGTCCTGAAGAATCGTCATTCTTTAGCCAACCTGAGTTTCAAAAGCGGCGGAAATGAGTTTAGCAAACAACACTATTCTATTTATTTAGTATATAATATTTTGTTTGTTTCTTGGAAATTTGAAGCGGCTGATTTTGTTTAGCAGTGAGTTTTATAAACAGCTGCACTGAAATACGAGGCTTAAGAAGTAAAATATCAGCGTCCTGTTATGGTTGTGACTTATCTCATTTGTCTGACGCTAACATCAGAATAATCCTACGAAATTAATCATGACAAGCAGCAAAATTGCGCCTGTCGTCCTGTTAACATATTTACATACAGAATGTTTAAGCCACTTGCAGTGTGTAAAACATTTTTAAACTCTGAGCAGGCGTTGCAAACATCCGGCATTTTACATCTGTAGAATAAATGAGTAAATAATATCCTAGCAACAAATTTAATAGTGGAGGCATTACATTCAATTAAATTTTATGGCATTATGGCAGCATTTATGCGCATTTAAAAATTCAAATAAAACATTCGATTTCAGCGTATCAATTATGATAATGCGAGTCGCCGGTAATACTTCATTCCCGTATCACATTGGAAACGGGGAGCGTACGGATAGAAATTGAAGCATAAGCTTATTATACATAATAAAACGACGAGGTTTAGAGAATCGGATTATTTAGCTTACGACAAAGCCCAGAAAGGTTGTTTGCTTTAGGTGAGCGTACAACCACAGTCTACCTGCTGCAGCTTTAAATTTTTTTCCTTGCTGTCTGTACTTGGTTGTTAAGGTTTTTTAATATTAATATTTAAGTAAATCGTATTGTTTTAGATTCACTGCTTTCGATTTGTTGCCTTTGCAGTTTGAATTTCATTATTAGTCCAAAGGAGCACTCTGCCCTGAAAGACTATCAATTTCGTTTTGGCATTTTAAGTTGAAAGCTATAAACGGCGAGTCACTTTTTCAAACTGTTGCCACCAAATATTAGAACCCTGTATTATATTTAAAGAAATTAAATAATGAAGAATCTGCATGTATGTATGTTTCTCGCATTGTGATAAAATGACAGTACCTAGAGCCATCAAAATTTAAATAACGTAATTTTTCATAGAATATGGGCGTGTGGAAGTCTTAATTTGAATTTGTTTTATTATAGATTTCATATTTTGTAACACTTCAATGAATTTTTGATTAACAAACTCGACGATTTCAAAGCGAGCAATGGCAACACTGTACGAAAAAAAAAAAACATTTTTATCTCCAGCGCACGACATTCTGTATCGGAAATTTTAAAGATATGCTCATTTTAAAATTACTTTGCGATATTGCTGTTGACTGAATTTAATGGTTTAAGTATGAAGAACATGATATTTAATAAAGGTAACACACAAAACGTTAAAAAATGCCCCTTTGGACATAATTTAAAATCTGAAACCTTTCAGATTTTTTAGATTTAATTTCATACTAGTTAATTTCATACTACATCAGGCCACACATAGCTTGGAAAGTGTGGCAAGAGGGATAAAATTATGTCTGGTGTTTCTTCCACGCCTTTCAAAAACGGCTATTGTATCAGATCAAATGTGATGTTAAAAGTTATTTTGATTTTAATATATTAATTTTAAAATATTTACATTACAAATAGAGCTGCTTAGTTTCAACGGTTCAAATGTCATATACTTCCTAAAAATTGAAAATGCCAATAAAATTTAACTCGCGGAAATGCCAGGATAGAACGTAATGGCTGAACTTATACAAAGGTAAGAAATTTTTTATTTAAGCTCCTGTACTTTTTTTTTCATTTATGATTTAAAAGACTTGCCTTTAACTTCTTTTTTTAATAATGAAGCAAGTACATTTTTTTTTCTTGAACTTCGTTGAAACTTTTCATTCAAACTAAACAAAACAGATGAGATTTAAGTGTGCTTAATTACTTAAGAATATAGATACTTGCCAAACTACTTAAAGCATTAATTAGTTTAAACATCAAGTGACGTTCAAGCACACAGGATGTTATTTTCTTTCCTTATAAAACCACCATTTTTTAGAACTTATTTAACTTAGGTTAATTAAAAACCTTATCAAAACATGCAGAGAGTTTATATGAAATGACGAAGTATAAATATTTGCGTTTAAAGACTTTTGATTTATTTTATTCTTTCACCAACACACATTTAATCTAATCAATTTCATAATAGCGAATTAGACGCTCAGTTTTTATGAGAATAATGTGTTATTTTTTAACATTATTTAGTTGATATGTTATTGTATTCATAAATAAAGCTTTATATAGAGCAAAATTTCTTAAGATTTCTTTTATCTATTTATAATAAAAGGCAGCAATTTAAGACTCAGAGAATATATTTGTTTCAAGTGATATAGTGTTTTGAAAAAAAACTATAAATATTCATTCTAAAGGAAGTGTATGTAATTTCATTTGATTTTGAAAAGAAATTTGTTTAAATAATTTTCGATTAATTTAATTTCACAGGATTCAAAGCACAAATTGCTGTCAACGAACATTCCTTGATAAACGTTTCTTTTAAAACATAAGCGTAAATGTTCATTAAAAAGTACTTTAACACCAGCCTCTTATATTACAATCCGCTCATACAATACTACGTGAGAATAAAAATGCCGGTTTCTGCAGGGTTTACTCCGATTATATCGTTAAAAAATATTCGTATGCAACATTAAGAGACTTTGCACATTATGCCGAATTTCTGAAAAGGTAATAAACATAATTTAAAGAAACTTCATATGAATATTAGCTCCTGGTATCATCACCAATATATCAAGATATAGAAAGGGCATATACAGATGAAGAAAATGCCGGTCGAGACGAGGCCGAAACCGGCGATGTTATAATCTTGAAACTTAACCTCTCGGCTAAGATGTTTGCAGTAAAGTTCGTAATTTAGTCATCTGCTTCGGCGAAATTTATGCAATTCTGTATTGCTTTAAAGCCTTGGGGATAAGTTTTAGCATTCCTTATATTTTGGATAGATGTCGCGATTGCTTTCAACGAAATGTAGGATTTTCTTGCCCTGGAGCAAATCAAATGTTTTAAGAGATCGGGAGTAGATTTCTTTTTATTTTTCAATTTTTCTGCATAAGAAACATCACTTTTGCTGCGTTTAAGATCTTCAGAATTTTTAATTAAAAAAAACAGGGCTTTCTTTACTTGTTGGGATTTCTTGCTTGGAATATTTGCAAATTTCTTTTGATATTTTTTGCATCTACGGTAGCTACTTATGTGATTATCACCACAAAATAGCACGTATGTTTTTCTTCGGGTTTTTCTGAGGGCAAAGAACAATTCTATGTTGTTTCGTGCGCTTGCATTCCTGGCATCTATAACACTGAGTTGGTCGCTCCTTAGGGGTATATTTTCCTCAGTTCGGATGAAAACATGTTACTTAGATAAAAAAAAAAGATTTACTGCAGCATTTCTATGAATTTCTATGAAGTGAAGGGGGAAGGGACTT
Organism: Stegodyphus dumicola; assembly: GCF_044657685.1. Classification (NCBI taxonomy): domain Eukaryota; kingdom Metazoa; phylum Arthropoda; class Arachnida; order Araneae; family Eresidae; genus Stegodyphus; species Stegodyphus dumicola. The sequence goes on along the minus strand of NC_140772.1, from coordinate 75,756,513 downwards.
TTTAGTAGTTAGTTCTGCTTGATTTCCTAAACCGACTAACTTTTATAATAGGAAAATTTCTTCTTGTTAAGTCTTTAAAAATTGCTTCGTCGGAAATTGAGATGTGGAGATTTTTAATGCCAGCTCTGACGTATCTTTCGGAGTTTAGTTGATAGGAAAGGAAGGAAATTCCTCTTTCTTAAAGATTTTTAACAGTATTATGATAGTCAGAAACATTCTTAACATAAACGATAATGGATTTTTGTTTCATGTATGCTTCATATGAACTACTGTAGATTTTAGTAAGTAAGGCATTGATGTCTTCAGTCAATACTGTCTTCAGCGAAAACGGTAGAAGGAATTTTCACTTCAACTTTTATAGTGTATTCTGAATTTCTTCCGATTCGCCTTCATCAGGAGGAAGTTGTACATGTCTATTACTTCTAGGGAATTTTTAAACATTATTTTTGACACTTTTATTTCTTGCTGAGCACTCGGGAGCAATACATTCGTTTTTTCATCGGAGTTTTTAACAAGATTCTTCCTATCTCCAGCTTCTTGCATTTCTTTAATATCTTGCATAAGATTAGGGTGAAATTGTCATTTCTTTGAGTTTAAGCTGGTGTTGATTAAGAGTTTCCGATGGAGATTTATCGAAAGCAAGGGTAGTTTTCATCTATTTAGCTACTTCGAAAATTTTGTTCTCTAAGTTTACCGTTGAAATACTTTTGCAAAGTCGGAGTTAGGCATTGTTTCAGAACTAGTATTATCGTCCATAAATTCATCGGTTCGTGTATGTCATGGAAGAGTACTCTGATCTGGTGGTTTTCTGGCCATAACGAGAACAAGCAAAAACAATTCTTACGGACAGCTAAGGTGTGACCGTCGTTCAGCAAAGCTAGCCTCTGAACGAGCCCCGAGATATTGGTAACGTTACGTCGCGATATTGTCAATTTCGCAATATGCTCGGCTCAATAATGGTGTTCTATAGGCACTTCACGTAAAAATACATCAAGTAAAGAGTAAATTGGTTTCCAAATTGGTTCGCAAAGAGCTGAAGAGCCCTTTTCTTCATGTGATAATGTAACTTTATTATTCATGTAAATAGGTCTATTACATGTATAGCTTCTTTTACATTTATTAATAAACGACAAGAAGGAATTACTAGTGGTATCACGACTCAGAATTTTGGTTTTTCCATTTTTTATTTCTATATACATTAATTTTTTTCTTTAATTTGTCTCTTGAGTTCTCTTTTAAGATTCGGATCCCACGTAGTATCCCATAATTTTCTAAGTTTATTATGTTACCTAATAATATCTCTAATGTGAAAAGGCAATCTATCAGCAACCTGGTTTTGCGGCACGATGCGTGAAGCGTCTTCTAGAGTAGAGTGAATGCTGTTAGTAAGATTATCAATTGCAAGGTCAATTTCTTTACGAATTTTTAATCTATTAATATTTGGAGGATTCTTATGCAGTAAAATATAAAAAAGTCTCCAGTCTATAATTTCAGTAGTAGTATTTTCTTTAAACTTAGTGGTACCTACTGTAATCAAAATAGGAATATTATAAGAAGTAAGCTCATGCTTTATTTTCAGTCCCATGCTGATTGTAAGAGTAGTAAGAAGTAAGTCAAGAATATCAGCACACTGGTGATTGTGTGTTTGAAAAATACATTCGGCTGGCACATGAGTAGCAACAGGATGATTAACAATAAACTCACGAAGGATCTTTCCATTATTGTTAGTTCGTCAGTACTCCCCAGTCAGAGTGCTTAGCATTAAGATCGTCAGCTAAAATGATTGGTATGACTTCTGGAAGTAACTCAGAAAGAATATTTTCAGTAAGTGAATTCTGCGGTGAGTTATATATAGTGCTTAAGTAAGTAGTTCTAAAGAAAGGTAAAACAACAGAAACTGTAACAAGTTTAAAAACAAATCTTCGTCAAAACGAGTACATTTATCCATTAACTACTTTTTGAGATAGAGTATCTTGATTTGGATTTGAGATTTGTCTGAGTTGCTATGTTAATAATATGAGTCTTTTAAGAGCATGACTAATGTAGTCAAATTTAAATTAGTACAGTTAAGCATATAGTTAAACATCCCAGCCAATGAAAAAAATTTCACAGTGAGAGAACAACCAATTATAAAATTCCTCTGGTTTTATCAGATAAATTGAACTGAAATGAGTTCTTGTCTGTTGAAATTGCTTTCTCAGAGGGAAGTTGGTGAATAACTCGTAGCTATCATAAACTGATGAAACTCTTAGCTCTTTGCATCATAATCTGACGCAGTCTTTCAGCTGCTTTAATAAAAGTTGTAATAATTCAAAATCTTAAACTTAATGTGAACTCGTCACGTATAGGCACTAATATTGTATACAAGTTATTATTTTTCTAGTCAAACATTTTTTTTTTCAAAATTTAAGATCGCTTCGCATATGAGTCACCTAATAATAATGGAATAATTATGGTACATAAAAACTGTAAACATTACTTTTGTAATGGATGCCATGAAACTTGTCACAAACTATAGAAATGATCTTGCAGTATACAGCGATTTTCTTATAGTATAATAAGATACTAAATTAAATCATAATAACATAAAAAATTACTAATTCTTGAGGAATTAAGTAAAGTAACGCAATAATTTCTGACAATGAACGGTATTTAAACTGAATTTATTAGAGTGACCATTAATCGGTCTTCTGTAAGGCGACATTATCAATCAATATGACATCATCTCATAATAACATAGCATTGTATACCCTATTGCATTTTACTTATATTGAGAAACTTTAAACTGGAATTCAACGTTGTCGCAAACATCATAAATCGTAAATACGTTAGATGCATCAGGTTAGAAATATTGAACTGAGCAAACAAAAGAAAACTCGTAATAAGTATTCTGGTTAAAGCGTCTGCTTCTGCAAAAAGGGAAACGTCTGGAAGTGAAGAATAGCTTTGCATAACAAATGTATAACATGTGAACAAAATCTTGGAAATTTGCATAAGTAGAGGCAAGAAGCATATAATGAAAGAAGCATATACGACAGTGGATCAAAGAAGTGAAAAATAAGAGTAGCTTTGCTAAAAAAGGGAGAACTAAAAGCACTCTATATATACAGGCGGAGAATGTAACTGAAATTCGACCTTACCACAGAATTCCACATATAAGTCCGAATAAAATAAGGATGAATAGAAAGAGTAGAAAATTAATATATTCTTTTATATTCTGAAGAATTAATAATTCGGAAAAGAAATGTCAGTTTTCTATGTATCGATTTAAATGGTACAAATAAGTGGCACTCGTAATTAAACGCTCTAAACTGTAAATAATGATAATAATGCATTTGTGTTCTAATCTTAGATCAACAACAGCACATCCACAAAACAACAACACAACAGGTCAATAACAACACAGCAACGCATGCACATTTTCCAGTCATGCGGGTTTCTTTGCTCCTGACGAAGAGGGGACCTGTACCTGTTTTCCCTCGAAATCGATTGAGTTATTCACTAAATCTACGGCAAATACAAGACCGTTGCTTTGCTATTTATATGTTTACATCCGTAAAGTTTTTGTCTCTTTATATATTTGAATGTAGATAAAACATTAACGAAATTACCAATTTTTTATGCATTGATAGTATAAAGATGCGAACAAGATTAGAGTGCTCAGCCGGGAAAATTACGAAATGTTTATTCAGATACCATCATACACTGAGGATACATCAAGACTGAGGATATTAAACATTATCATGCCACCAGGATAAAATATTTCGGTTTATTACAGTTTTTTATGTAGATGACAGAAAAGCACTACCGAATCTCAGTTTTCCAATCAAAGATCAAACGAAGATTCATCGACACATTTAAAAAATAGCTAAAATTAGTTTTTTATTTACATTCATTCAGCATAATACGACAGAAGCTCTTCAAGAAAGCAGTCGCTTCTTTTAATTAGGAATAAAAGGAATTCTCGTATGACCTGTTATTGAATACCTAGAACAATCATCTGGATTAATGTCTGGTTAATGTCTGGTACCAATACTGAATTAATGTCGCCACACATTGTAATTACTGCATAACTGAGTTTGAAAGGAAAACCATTCACACAAATTGTGCTTTCTTATTAAGGGCTAAAAATACTGCTTTTGATTTTAGTGCGGCGTCATTCTTTTCCATTTCTCAAAAAATAAAATATGACATCATTTAAACCGACAATCTAACTTCATTTCTTCTTGAAGAACCACAAATAACTGTTATTATTATTATTGAAAATAAAATTAAAAAAAATATGGCATTATTCGAAAGTTGGAAAACTAGTAGTGAAAGTGAAAATAGGCAAGAGAGAACTAGTACTGCGGTTTGGAATACAGCACACGCCCTATATTTTACCCAATCCACCCGAAGAAAATGGAAATGACTGTTGTATTGAAATTACAGTGTAAACTTTTTTTTTTTTTTTTTTTTTTTGCTACACATGTGCAGTTAGCCACGTTATCAGAATACATGTATACTCTGAGTAAACAGCATTCTAACGAGATATGTCTGCATTAAGCAGTTGCTTTAGACTTCCGCTGTAAAACCGTGGCAAAACAAAGCAATCGGACTATCTTGCGCGGAATTTCGGAAGGCAATAGAATTTCTCTCAAACGTACGTCATTCACTTTCCGGGGAAGTAAGTATCAAGCTGCATTAGAGAAATGGGTTATTATGGCTCTTGACAGACTGCCAAACATTAGAAACATTTCTCCTGCCCATTCAGCAAGACTTGTTATGTTAGAAGTTTTTCAAAAGTTGTTTTTTGTTTGACAGAACGAGAAAAGCTGGAAGACGTAACGGTACTACGCAAGTATTTATTTATTATTCTTGACTTATTTTCATCTCATTTTCAATGCATTTATGATGTAAAATCTCATCATATCTTGACAATTAAATAGCTGCTGCTTATTTATAATAATATGTCAATTCATATTAATATTAATTTTCATTTTTAATGCAATATTAAATGCAATCTTTGACATTTCGGGTCCTATTAAAAAAACATAAAGTTATTAACCATGCCGTTTATTGGTCATTCGAGTTTATTTGCTATTCTAGCTCCATTTATGCATATCACTTCTTATTTTTTTAATCAGAAAAAAACTTAGCTCATTTATACATTTTTAATACTTATGTTGCTTAAATAATCTAAAAGATAAAAATTATTAAATTATGTAAAATAGATTAAAATAGAATGACCATTTGTACGTTAGAAGCGTCTCAAGGATCTTTAATGACATTTTTCGATTATTTTCTTTAAAGCGCTAAACTAATTGCAAATTGTAAAAATGAAAATATAATAATATGTATTACATTAATAATTTTATCATTTTTTAAATTTACATAACTAAAAAATAAAATCTCATTTTAACTTTGGTTAAATATAAATAAATTATATTATTCCTTTTACTTAGATAGAAAATAGTAATTTTTGTTTAGTTTTAGTTTAATAAAAATATATAAAAATATAAGATGATGGGGATAGTATCTAAGTGTATGAAACTTAATTTCTTTGTATTAATTGAAAAACATCGAGTCAGTATTTCGGTAGTTTATTTATTTATGTAAGTAATAATCATTTCATCTTTTAAGTTGTAGCTTTATAAAAAAAAATAGCTTATTTGTTAACTTTAAATTTTTAAAAAGTAAAATACAAATAATGAAAATAGAAAGAAAGCGTGATAACTTTTACTATTTTAAGTACATAACTGTCATGCAGAGCAGCAATCCGGTTATCCATATTTCTTAGCACTCAGATAGCTTGTAGTTGCAGTTAAACGTAATACTTTTAAAGGAAATTTTGAGTTTCCTAGTCAAATGATATTACACAGAAGTAGACGGAGTGAATTAGTTACTTAAGAGAAGATATAAAGATTAAAACATGTAAAATCTAGAAAGAAAAGTAACATATAGCTGAAAGAATATTAAATACTTAATTTATATCCTGCTTTTTCAGTTTCTCTTCGTTTTTCTTTTATTTTTTAAGGAATGTGAACGGTAAGAAGTCTTATCTATCATGCATATGCGAATTATCTGTAATGTACAAGATTCTCCCTGCCGTTATAATTATATCTATACACTTCGCGTAATCTCACTTTTCAGAAAGCAAATATAATTTAAAGAATAATCATGATATGTGTTTTAAATGAAATTTTTTCATAGAATGATATGTGTTCAAATTAATAACATTTTATTTATTAATTGGATTGAAGAATGCCAAAGAAGTAATTTTTAACACAAGTAAGAAGCAACTAAATATGTTAGTTCAATAAGTTTATTTAGTTCAATAACATGTCAACATATATCATTAGATAAAAGGTGCAAGTATTATTCTTTGTTTATTCCGCTAGTAATTGCTTAGCTGTAACAATCCCATTTTCAAAACTGACTAAAATAATATGGCTAAACTCCATCTTAGTTTAAACTTAGTAAAACATAAATAGGTTATGCAATTTTATTTAATCAGTTGTGGCGAAACACGTGAAGGCTATCTCCTTAACGGACGGAATGCCTTCCTAAAGAACTTTCTAAGGAAAATTGGCTTATATTCAATTTATACACGAGGAAAATCATAAAAATGCCCAGACAGCAGTCCTTTCACAAGGATCAAGCACTGTCCGAACTACCAGTGTTCTACGAATCTTCCGCAACCAGCCACTGACTGGAGCTAAGAATATTGATTAGTGGGGGGGGGAATCCGTTTGTTAACTTCTAGTACAGTAGAAATTTAAATACTCTTCATGTACTCAGAAATCAGAAATGTGCAAACGCTTGTGTAATATATGTCCTACGAACTCCTAGCACAGAACTCAACATATTGTGCACCACATGCCAATTTAGGTCATTATCCTAGCAGCTTAGCTCAATACATGCCTTAATTATATTTCTTTGCATGTTTTAATTCTTGCTCTTGCCTTTTTTATAATTCTGCAACATTTTTGTTTCCTTGCCATTTCTGTTCAGTCGAAGTCTCTCCAAATCTGTAAAATAAAAGACGAGCGCCGTTGTTTGGCCATGTACAACATTTTTCATGTCTCAATAAACTCCCGACGCATCCTCTTGGGGCTCCAGGGAGTTGTTGCTGCTAGATAGGGGAGGGCGTGTGGCATACGCCTGTTTACCTATATTAGACACCAGCGTACCCGTCCTCCGTAACCTGTAATCAGAAATCGTCACATGTTCTGTAACTCAAAAGCTGAAAATCACTCAATACTTTATTAAATAGTAAAAACAAACAATAAAACTAAAATAATAACATTTAATGTACACGAAGAAATTTCTTGCGTATGTTATATATTAAAACATAAGATATAAGCATTTTATACTTATAAACAATACACTGAAAGGAATAAAATTTGCACAAAAATAATATACTACATATATGTAGATAAGGACATATTGCATGCTTTTTTGTCAAATTTAAATTTGTTATGTTTTACATTTACATTTATTATGCATTTAATTCAAATATTATTCCAGTTTAGAAGTCAAACAACAAAAATCAGCGTTATATTTACGCTTAAAATATAACGCTGATTTTTGTTGTTTGACTTCTGAATTAGTATTTATTCGGCGTGTTATTGTGTCTTAATTATTCCAGTTATTTATGCGATTACTGTACTAAACGGAATTTCGAACTATCATGTGGGTAAAACCCACTCTTATATTACACCCATCATCAGATAAAGATTGAATGTCGCAATATAAGCAAACTCAAAACTTCTGCATAATATCCAGCAAATTATAATTTTCTAATGTTACTTTTTATATTCCGATTCATAACAGTATAGTCAAAATAACTGAATGAATAAATCCAACTTCTAACCGAATTTTCTCTTGCTGTTCCACATTTTCTTTCCTTAAGTGTATATTTAATTTCAGATTTTAAATTGCTTGGGTATTATATATGAATTCTCATAATTTAAATATAATTATTTAAAATTTTTAACATGTTCTTAAAGAGGGAAAGAAAGAATTTCATTAATAGTAAGGCATTATTAAATAATAGCAACGAAAACTATTGCTGTATTAACACTGTGTTTGAACAATGTACATAACTAATGTACATAACAAGAATAAAGTATCACGAACTAAAATTTGCTTTTTATTTACGTCATTTGGAAGGAGAGCCAGTCTGTTTATGATACGAGTAACATAAATGGATAAAACAAAAAAAACTAGCCGGTCAGTTTTGTTTTGACCCACGTATCAAGATTCAGTTTAAAATTTACTCTCGTGATATTGATATCTGAAACGAATGCAGGAAACTTTTTTGCAAGCATTTATGTGTCCTTTTATTTTACTCCCCCTATCGGCAAATGCAGCAATATGAAGCTTGTGCTATTGATTGAAACAATCTGCTATCTCAGCCATTATGAATCACTCTAGCAAAAGTTTCACAAGATGGATCAGCGTAGTGATAAATTGAACTTATTGTGATAAATCGAACTTATGGGAAATTTTAAAGAAACGCAACTAATTAAAAAGTTTAGATCGGAAAAATATTCATTTTATAAGTTTGTTTTTGTTAAGGTTCAGCATAGGCACAAGCAGACGCCAAAACACTCATGTTTGGTATGGTTTTATAAGAATAAGACGGACAAATCTATTATAAGGACAATAAAGACAAATACGGCAACATGTAGGCATCACACCAAATTTTGGCTTATAGCAACTGTATGTATTACAAATAGGTGGTTATATTTACAAATGCCGTGGTTTATTCCGGTTGTTGATTTATAAATATGTGGCGCTATTCTGCAGAATAACAGTTATACTGCATGCAAAATAGCAGTATAACTGTTACGAATAATATAAGACGTATAACAGTTGTACTGCAAAATAGCACCATTTGAAGCGCCATTGTTAATTTGAATTTAGCATCATTTTATTCGTGTTAATACTGCTAGTTAGATTTTTCCACCATTTTCCTACAATGATGAAAATCTGAAATTTTCCGATGACAGAAGAAGACGCTTTGAAGCTTCTTTCAACAAAGAAAATGTTACTGTCATTTACGAATTTTGTCCAAACGGTCAAGGTATGCGAACTAAAGCAGATAAGAAGTGCCCATAGAAGTAATGTCGTTGGTTGTCGGCGTACTGTCGGTCTTCGCGTGATGAAATAGTACTTCGGATCTACGATTCAGTTTTCAGAAGAAGCCTTTCGCTTTATTTATTGTTCGGCTGACGAACTTACTTCTATGTCGCAGTATCAGTGTATATTTTAATATTTTGGCAGTAATTTATTTTAATTTGCATTGTATTTACCTTTTGCTTTTTAGTTGCTTTTAGTAAATTCAAATTATATTTTGTGGTTTCAGATTTTAATTGGCTAAATTAAAACAGATTTGATTTTAACCAACTACTTTCAGTATAAATGTTATCTTAATGAATTTACCGCAATTACATTCTTGTTAGCTTGATTAGGATTTTCTCTGTTTGTTCAGGACTTATGTTTTCTTGTCTGGTGTTTGTTGGTAAGTTCAATAATTAATAATTATTAAATAGCTTAACTTGAAATTTCATCGACTTATAGTTAGTTACCTGGAAATACTTGAATTTGACACAGTAAAAAGACTCAAAGAATTGAATAAGATTTTGACTTTATCAGCTGTTAGAATTATTTTTATGAGTTCATTCTTTCTTAGCATCCAGTACTAGTCGTTTGATTTTATTTAATCTGTTGCCACAAACACACGGCAAAATTAAAAAATACATTAAGAATTAAACATCTGGCACGAGGGCAACGTCATCTATAGAAAAAGATAAAATAAGGCATAAACATTTTTAAAACTGAACATCTGGGTTAGGATAATTTCAAATTTAAAGTTTTACTCCTTCATTTATTCATTTTGTAATTGAATAATGGATCCTTTGTTAACTTTAGCCATTTCTTCCTTTTTTTTCGCATCTTGGAATCTATAACACAGATTTTAATTAAAACTGAATCAATTGCCACGAAAGATTTTAGAATTCAGCACTTTGTTAAAATGCATGCTTATAATGATAAATCTGAAAGTATGTGAAAACGTAAGCCAGCTATAAGGTAAACAATATTCTACATCTGTATTAATTTAGTAAGACTTTTCATGGCTATCGTATTCAAATTAAGGGACTTTTAGAAATTAGCAGTTTTTACTTTGTTTCAAATTCTCTCTTTGCTTTCTATATTTTTAGTGTTTTCGAAATTCCTCATTTTTAGTTTGCTAAATAGTTCCTTTTTATGCCAAAAAATAAATGTAATTTTTCATATCAGAATTTTTAACAAGTGGTTACATTTTTTTCTATTAAGCTTTTTGTCTAATTTCTAGTTTGATAGAAAAGGGAATATTTTACTTATCTGAAAGGGGTTTCGTTTCAGAAAATCTAGGAAATCTATCCATGTAATAACTTGAAACTTTGCTAAGCATTATGTTTCGTTTTTAAAATTTAATATTTTTAAAATTTAATTTAATATTTTATTTTTTAAAGTGTTTGCAATGTAAATACGTGAAATAAAATGTACGCTTAAAATCTGGCTTCTTCACACAGAAAATCATTCTAAAGTTTTTATTATATTAATGAACCAAATGTTTATTAGATAATGTTGTCTATGGAAAATTTTGAAATTTTTTAATAGGGTTTATAATAATTTTTTTATAATTTTTTTTAATAGTGCAGTGCTGGTGTAACATAACAAAGTTTAGACAATAATTTTTTTTCATGCATTTGATATCAGTGAAAGCGATAAGAATGTATATCAAGTGTGCTAAATTTTATGCCCATACTGATTCTGTTAGCAGCACTTAGGTTGACTAATAACATATTAATGTTCTGAATGTTCTACACTAAAAATATTAACTGCTTTAGAAAGTTTACGCCAGGAGTTTTAAATATTTCATAGCATTCCAGTCGTAACATAACATTCATTAAGTATTAATATGCATATTCGCTATGTAGTAGCACAATCTATTGAAATAATAAAATAACGAGCATTTAATTTGTATGTTCATCAAAAGAACTTATTATTTATGAAATAAAAGGAAGTAAGCTAGTTTATAAACCAAATCGAGCGAAATTTGTACATATTATATAAAAATGTATTAATATATTACATTTCGTCTTTTTTAGTCCAAAGGGATTTGAATCCCGAAGGACTATTAGTTTCGTTTTGGCATTTTGCGTCGGACTCATAAATGTCGGTTCACTTTTCAAACTGTTGCCACAAAATGTTAGAGTCCTGCATTATATTTGAAGAAATTAAATAATGAAAAATCTGCATAAATGTATGTATATTTCTCGTATTGTGATAAAACAACGGTACATAGAGTCATCGAAGTTTGAATAACGTAATCCTCCAACGAATATGAGCATGTGGAAGACCAAATTTGAAATTTGAAATTTGTTTTATGATCGATTTCCTATTTTTTAAAACTTTGACGAATTTTTGATTAACAAACTCAAGGATTTTAAAGCGAGCAATGGCAACGTTGTGCAGAAAAAACATTTTTATCTCCAGCGCGTGAGTCTCTGTATCAGAAATTCTAAAGATATGCTCGTTTTAAAACTATTTTGCGATATTGCTGTTGCACTGGATCTTATGGTTTAAGTACGAGGAACATGATATTTAATAAAGAAAGGTAACACACAAAATGTTAAAAAACGCCCCTTTGGACGTAATTTAAAATCTGAAACATTTCAGATTTTGTATATATATATATTTTTATTTATTTATTTATTTATTTATTTATTTTTAGTCCAAAGGGATTTGAATCCCGAAGGACTATTAGTTTCGTTTTGGCATTTTGCGTCGGACGGATAAATGTCGGTTCACTTTTCAAACTGTTGCCATAAAATGTTAGAGTCCTGCATTATATTTGAAGAAATTAAATAATGAAAATCTGCGTAAATGTATGTATATTTCTCACATTGTCATAAAATAACGGTACATAGAGTCATCGAATTTTGAATAACGTAATCCTCCAACGAATATGAGCATGTGGAAGACCAAATTTGAAATTTGAAATTTGTTTTATGATCGATTTCCTATTTTTTAAAACTTTGACGAATTTTTGATTAACAAACTCAAGGATTTCAAAGCGAGCAATGGCAACGTTGTGCAGAAAAAACATTTTTATCTCTAGCGCGTGAGTCTCTGTATCGGAAATTCTAAAGATATGCTCGTTTTAAAACTATTTTGCGATATTGCTGTTGCACTGGATCTTATGGTTTAAGTGCGAGGAACATGATATTTAATAAAGAAAGGTAACACACAAAATGTTAAAAAACGCCCCTTTGGACGTAATTTAAAATCTGAAACATTTCAGATTTTTTTTTGAATTTCTTATATTTAACTTTTACTTTGGAATTTTAATTACAATTTGCTTTAAATTTTATGATACATTATACTGTTGTTGATTACATCCACTTAAAAACTATCTGATTTTAATAAATGAAGCGCGCACTTCACTGAAGCTTTCTTTTCATGTGAATGCAAATGTGTAATTAGTTATATTTATTTAAATATCACATAGGCTTTTTTTCGAAACACATAAAAATCTTTTTTATTAATTTTGTAGAACAAGATGAACCGTTGTATTAAATGAAGCAGATAAATTTCAACTTGAAGAACTCGATTAAAAAATATTAAATGGCTTTCTTTCAAACGCTATTAATGTAAAGCTAAACAAATCAATTTTGTATGCAAGAGAGCAATGCTAATTTACTTTAAAGTTTTCTTTTGTTGATAACTCATATTTGCAAGCTACAATACTTATAGCTTAACTTTAATTCTTTAGCATTTGAAAATAATTTTCTGTTGTTATACAAAAATTTATAGTACTGTTATTTTTTCTTTACAGTAAAATAATGTTTACCACCAGTACGTCATCGGAGAGAAAATTTGCCAACAACCAAACAATGTGGTCTTTTATCGTTAATAAAAATAGTTCCAATGAGACTAAAGATGAGATCCAACAATTCGCCACTCATGGTAACAACACAGTTTTTGTTCAGTACCCATCACAGCTAATGGACTTTGCTGCTGCTTGCTTCATTGCCTTTGCTATCATTGGAGTTACAGGCAACTTCATATCCATCGTAGCATTATCGAAATGTAAGAGATTGCGAAATGCAACAACAGCTTTCATTGTAAATCTTTGCGTGGCTGATTTTTTATTTTGCAGCTTTTCTATGCCTTTGACCGCACTAACGTTTTTAGAGCGGGACTGGAACTATGGAGACGTACTTTGCAAACTTTTTCCACTAGTGAGATATTCCAATGGAGCTGTGTCTCTTTTTAGCGTAATTGCAATCACCGTGAACAGATATATTTTAGTCGTCCATCCTAATCTCTACAGGGACATGTACAAAGCCAGAAATATTGCCATCATGATATCGCTCATTTGGATTTCAGCTTTGGTATTATTATTATTTCCTCTTATAGAAGTATGGGGTCGGTTCGGCTTTGACCCGAAGGTTGGAACATGCAGCATTTTGAAGCTGAATGGCAGATCTCCCAAAATGTTTCTTTATATTACAGCCTTTGGTCTGCCTTCCCTGGTATTTGTAATATGTTATGCAAGAATATATTGGGTTGTTCGTAAAGCTTCCAAACAAATTCGCGAAAGCACTCACAGAGACATGATATCGGAAGACACGGTGACTTTCTCATCTAAAAAAATTTTCATTCGGAAAATTCATAGGCATTCTGAAATGGCAAAAAGAAATTCTTCTTGGAAGAGAGACAAAAAGGAGTTGAGAGTGCTTAAAGTGATGCTGGTGATATTCATTACATTCGTTTTGTGTTACTTTCCAGTCTCGTTTGTTAAAATATTCAAAAAAGAAGATGATTTGCCTTTCTTGAACGTTATAGGTTATTTAGGTGTGTATTTTTCAAATATTGTCAATCCGATTATATATGTAGTCATTAGTAAGGAATACAGAAGAGCTTATCTGGAATTGTTTTGTCCTAGTACTCGAAAATCGGCAAGTGGTAAGTTTTAAATCAAGGAGTAGAATGTATGTTAATTTTATAATATTGCAAGATGTTACCTGCTAATGTAAGAACATGGGCTGAAATAGTAAAACATGTATTTGCAAATATTCTTTTTATTAAAATATCGTATTATTTTGCAGCTTAATGAATTATAACTAAATGTACATTGGATGTCACAAAGACTAAATAAAACTCTTAGCATTATAAACTTACGTATACATTATGATTTCAATATATGTAAGTATCATTTATTAATGTTACTTAAAATATCCATTGTTAAAATTAGATAGCAGTGGATTGATTCTCTGTTATGTATGAACAGTGCAGTAATTATTCACTACGTGAAACAGAAATTGTTTTATATCAAACGAAACTAATATGAATAACTGTGTTCTGTGGAATTTTATATGCAGGACATAAAGTGATGCATTATTCAAGTGCATATAGAAGCATCTCTTCTTTATGTTATAGTGACTAATACAATACACAGTATTTCATTAAAGAGAACTATTTTGTGAATTCAGTATTAAGAGAAAAACTTTTCTACATTACTTTATTTTAAATAAAGTTTCTATTAAAAAATGAATTGTATTACACATTCAAGAAATAAATTTTTCAGCAACAAAATAATATGCCCTGTTTTGTAAAGCTTGAAAGAAATTTACTTTATGCAATTTAAATTTGTATTTTTATGCTGAAAACATTTGTATTAAAAGCAAAAAAAAAATAATAATTGTTTAATAAAGTATAAAAATAAAATTTTTCTCTTTTTTTTTTTATCAAACTCATGTATGAAACGTTTCAACACGAAATCAAACTCTTTTAGTGAGATTTTCAAATCCAACTAATATGCGAGATGTACTTTACATCTGCACTTCGGCTAGATATCATGAAACTGTACTTGTAAAAATGCTAAAAATTAGTTTGAAAACTTATTAAATTGCGTATTTATTCATATTATTTGTTTATTTAGTTAATCGTTCTTTCCTTAAATTTGACATACAAAATATGAATACGTTTAGGCATTTCTACCTGTAATCCCAATAGATAAACATAATAGAGCGTTGAGTATTGAGCCTTTTCCTGTTTACTGAGTAAAAGTATATCAGTAATAAAATCATACACTTTCTTTTTAAGGATAAAATGTGTGTTCAGTCAAAAACAAATTCTAATCGCAGCAATAAACTGTCTTACGTTCAAATTAAACAAACGTTTGTTAACTGTAAAGCAGATAAAAATTAATAAAAGCTCGAAAAACAAACAACTATAGTACTGGTTAGTTGTTTATTCACTTTAAATAATGTGAAAGCTCTGAAATTTGCAAAAGTGAGTAAAGGTTCTTTAATCTGTAATTTCACCTGAAAAATGTAGATATGAAATTAAGTATTCTTTCTTTTCTTCAGAGTGAAGGCAAATATATTATACAGTTTATGGCAGATATAGTATACGGTTTACTACAAATTAGCAATGACGACGGATTTTAAACCTAACTTAAAAATATCGCGAAGGAAATCATCACATGAGAAGAGAGTAAAATGCAACGAAACCTCGCTAAGATGACGAGCCACATTTTAAATGCGGTTTTTTACTTCCTTGTATGAAGTAAAAAGGAAGTATTGTAATCGCGAAAAGTTTCAGGCAGCATACTATTTCAACGAAAATATCCATTTTGACCGCTATCGAATGCAATTTCACGATGATTTTGCGTGACATCTGTACATAAGGACAGAATACAAAACTCCTTTCCTCCAAAAAAATTATAAAACTGCTTTAAAATGAATTCTGAAGAGAATTTTTCGTGGCGTCTGTACGAACATATGTACGTACGTACGTACGTATCTCGCATAACTCAAAAACGAGTAGCCTCAGAACGTTGAAATTTTGTATATAGGACTACTATAACATGTAGATGTGCACCTCGTATTTTGGTTGCAATCGGCCGCGCCAAACGTATATAAATATATTTATAAATATATCCACTCTGTTACCCGGCTCAGTGATCTCAGTTTCTTTACACTTATATGTTTGTAAATTGTACATTTTTTGCTTTAAAAATGATTGAATTATGTTGTTCTTATTTTCCGGTTAAGGTTTTTATGCCTTTAGTAAATCTGTGTGCAATATTTTTAGAATTATCAACAATTTTAAAGTTGTTTAAATGCGACTAAGGCTAATAATTTTTTTGATGGCGGCCATTGCTTGTTTACATTTGAAACAGCAGAATAGTGTATTTGTTGCCAATAAAGAGAACCTTAGCTTCGCAACAACAAAGACAACGCCTTCACTTATTATTGCGAATTAAATCATGCTTAATCCTTTCTGGAATTTTTTCGAGGAAATAAGTGTTTAATATTTATTTCGTAATTTTTAATACAGATATTTTGAGTTTTATGTATTTTTGCCTTGTCACGAATTGAGAACTGAATTAATTGAATGAGAAATACTCAATCGTCTGTTAAAAACTGTTTCTTTTTTATTTTGTTTGCTTGATTTCTTTTATACATCGTTCTAGCTTTATTATAATATTTGAATAAATGTGGCAACGATTAGATAATTTTTTAAATGATATAAATTTTGTGCATTCTGAGTTATAATATGAATGAAGTAAAATACTGTTAAGTGAACCTAGCGCCAGAGTGTCGCTATGGTAAACAAATAGACTGAATTTTAAAGAATGCATTTATTCTATTGTGGTTTATGCGCTGTCGGCGAAGTAGATTTAATTCAATCCAATAAGTTTAAATGAAATTTGTAAAAAAATGCGTATAATTTAATATTCCGTACAAGGAAGTCATGTGGTGTACACATCAGATTTTTTTATTTGATTATAGCACTCGAATGCTGTCTACCTAAGAGAAGAGATGCCTTCGTGGAGGACGTTCTAAGGACAATGGCTTGTATATGCACTACACGTGGGCAAAACCACGAAAATCATCAATGTTCAGAGACTTTATCGCTCGGCTGCTGGAAGGTGGCACAATTTAAGATGATGTTGATTTTCCGTGGAAGCGGCTGGCTTACAGATATGATTTCACTGTCACTGTTTATTTATATTCAGAAAAATGCTTACCGCTTTCAGAGAGGATCATGTATGGTTATTTGAGGGAATTTTTCACTCCATTTGATGCTTCTGGGTAGTAGTTCGTATCATTGCCTTAGAGGTTCAGTCACAATTATTTGGATTGGTGCATTTACCAACTATAATATTGGTAGTGAGGCAGGAAATTTTTATGTTTCATTTTGCTATTTATTTTACCTTATTTTCAAATGGTTGAAATTAAACGAAAGGACAAACCAAAGCTCGTAACTGTTAAAATAATATTGAAACTAATGAAAACGACAGGCAAAAACAAAGTTCTGAATTTCCTTGGAAGTACCTTTTTGCATCAGGCATTCACACTGTTCTGTTAATACAGAGGTAGTCAACCTATTTTATACTTACTATATTTTATACTTACTGCCAACTTTGTAGGCAGTAAGATTTCTACACCGCCCACCCGCTCAATATAGCGCAATTGAGAAGATGTTTTTATGGGAGGTTTAGTAAAAAATATATAGTTAAATCTATGCATTTATTTATACTATTATATTATATACATTTATTTATACTATTAATTTACAATATTAATTTTTTAATAGATAGAAAATTCATTAAGAAACAACAAAGCCGTATAAATGTATGGGAATAGGAGAGCATTATTCGAAAGGTAATCGCCAAGTAGGGTACACAAGTACAGGTAAAAGTATGGGAGGAACCAGTGATGTGCCATGGGCCAGCTGGTAATGCCTTCCCATGCTAACTTAAAAAAATGTGGGGCATATAT
The DNA here is from genome assembly GCF_044657685.1 of Stegodyphus dumicola. NCBI lineage: Eukaryota > Metazoa > Arthropoda > Arachnida > Araneae > Eresidae > Stegodyphus > Stegodyphus dumicola. Next base: position 75,738,682 of record NC_140772.1, on the reverse strand, counting down.
ATATGCCATGCCTGTTTTGATACATCCATGCCTGTTTCGATCTTCCTTGATCATTGTCAGACAAAAAGCTTCACCGCCCACCGTGAGAGCCCAAATCGCCCACTAGTGAGCAGTAGGGACCAGTTTGGCTATCCCTCCGTTATATGTCGACAGAGCATACTTCCAGTGACCGAATAGTAATCCCCACAATATTTTACGTAAGACTCTATTATTAAGAATATCCCAAGATAAAAATAATTCGGTTTCTCTTACGTGTTCTTGAAGGCGAAAATACAAGCATATACGTGCAGGTATATATATGCATTAAACAACAGTCTACTATTCCTTGAATAAATGAAAAAAGGTTACCAGATGCTTAAGAAAACTAAATTTTAAATTAGCTTAGTATTTCACGAGCTTTGTCATTCACACTGACACCATTTATAAGTACACCAGTTACAAGTCACATCATATGCAAATATAAAGTTAATTTTAATGTGAGGTAAATAATTTTAAAGCACCGCATCAACTATATTTATTTATTGAAAGAATTTGCTTCGTTTTTCTTATTCAGAAAAAAAAACTCGTATTTTAAATATGAAATAAAAGAATATTGCAATAAAAAATTAGAAATGCAGGCAGATAAAATTATTTGATCTGAAAAAATAATTTAAGCTGAATTCCTGAAAAAGTTTGAAATAAAACAAATTAACGAAGTAAAAAATACGGGAAATAAACGACAAACTAGAAATAGTCAGAAACAAAAACATTAAAATTAAACCTCAAGCTAATTTAAAAGCTTTATCCTAAGCCGAAATGAATGAAATTTAATGAAAAAGAAGTTTTTGAAGCATAAAAATGTCCGACTGTTGCCAAGAAGCGTAAAAATTAATCACCACATTTCGTTTATTGCGAATGAAAACATTTCTTTTTATTTAAATGGTAGTGTTAAATTTATGCTTACAATTAAGGGATCATTTTACAACTACATGTCAGATAGGATAGATTAACTAAAAGCCATTCTGACCCTCTATTCTTTCTTTTCATTCTTCGAAAAACTTAACAAAAAGAAATGGCAATAACTTAGAAACTCCAACTGATAAAATAAGAAAGAAGTTTAGAGAAGAGAAAAAGAAAGAACGAAAGAAAAGTAGTCCATTCCGTAAGAAAGAACTCATCAATTGTCCATAAAACATCTCCCTCTTATCTTGGCCACACAGCTTGTCTTAAATGAAGTCGAGACTTGCATACAAACGAAAAGAATCGTAATTTATTTCATTCTTTTCTTTATTCAAATTTTATGGTAAGACACTTTTAACAGCAATTAGCATTTAAACTGCTAGCGAATTTACACGCTTCTCTGACACTGAAATGTTTGCATTTTATCCTCTAAATGCTAATGATAATGGTAAGGGAGATAACTTTTACTATCTCAAATGACATTACATCCAACAGGAATTTAAATTGACGCCAATGAAATCATGAATACTTTCATCACTGCAATAGTAATGCATTGCTAATATTTTCTTAAGTGACATTTTGGTTATTCAAGTAAATTATTCAATCATTCTAAATTACTATCTATAATACTAAATTTAGCAAACACAGTAAAACCCTTGCATTTTTTAAATGTTTTCGCAGTATTTATTTTACGTAAATAATTACTAATGGATTTATTTTAACTAATTAAAATTTAACAACTGTTAAATGGCTTCTCTTGCACATTACGGATGCACTAAAATTTTTCCATTTTAAACATTTATGAAGTCTTTATTTCGAGAAGAAAATGGTTTAACTTCTGTTTGAAGCATTTTTAAAATTTATTATTC